>NC_092710.1:94362372-94671372 GCF_047496885.1 Scyliorhinus torazame
TCCCCGAACAGGTGCCGGAATGTGGTGACTAGGGGCTTTTCACAGTAACTTCATTGAAGCCTACTTGTGACAATAAGCGATTTTCATTTTTAATTTCACCAGGATACCCCAAGGTCTGCGCGGTAATAGATGGCACGCACGTCGCCTTGCGCTCACCGGGCCACCTGGGGGTGCCCTACACCAACAGGAAGGAGTTCCACTTCCTGAATGCCCAGCTCGTGTGTGACCACCACCTGAAGATCATGCACATGTGTGCATGCTTCCCAGCGAGTATGAACAACAGCTACATCCTGGGGCAGCCAGGCATCCCAGGCCTCTTCGAAGACCACCCCAGGATGGCTGGTTGTCTCTTACAGGATAAGGGGTACCCACTGGACACCTGGCTAATGACGTAATCCAGAGGCCCATAAGCGATGCGGGGAACCTGATTCACCGAGGCCCATGTGGCCACCCGGCTGTGCGGTGCATCAGGTTGCTGAAAATGTGGTTCCAGTGCCTCACCCGCTCAGATGGTGCCCTGCAATACAACCCCCGGAGGATTGACCACATTGTGCTGGTCTGCTGTGCCCTGCACAACCTCGCACAGCATCGGGGCGATGTGCTGGAGGTGGAGGGAGGAACATGTGGACACCTCCGAGGAGGAGGACGAGGACAAAGAGGTGCTAGACCAAGAGGGGCCGGATTACGAACGCGCAGAGAACTCGCAGGACCAACCGGAGGATGGAGGACAGGCAGCAGTGGCGAAGGTCTGGCAAGCCCCAAGGACAAGGAAGGCCCTCATCCTGGCCTGCTGCACATAGGACATGGCTTCATCCATCATTCCCCCATCCCCATCCCCATCCGTCAGCCTTGCCTCCCCCCTCCACCCTTTCCCTTCTCCATTCCCTCTCATCCCATTCCCTCTCCTTTCCCCCCTCTCCTTCCACTTCATTCATCACTCCCTTTCACCCCCTACCCCTCCTCAATCTGTGCCATAGTCTGACTCCCGCCTGTCTGTTGAGTGCTCGTTCACACCCATCACAAGATGTACCTGGGGCGGGGGCAGGTGGCTGCGGGAAGAGGCAGCTGGATCCTCTAATCCCGGGGAGCTGGGGCAGGGGAGTGGTGCTTGGTCCGCATTGCAGAAGAAAGTTGCCAGAAGCATCATGTTTATCGAGTGCAACAATTTTTTTTCATTTTTCCAATTATGGGGCAATCTTGTGTGGCCAATCCACCTTCTATTGGGTTGTGGGTGTGAGACCCACGCAGGCACAGGAAGAATGTGCAAACTTCACACAGACAGTGACCCGGGGCCGGGACCGAACCTGAGACTTCAGCTCCGTGAAGAGTGCAACATTTTTAAAATTTGTACGTATGTGTCCCCAAGTGCCCCAATCCTCCGATGGTGCTGCCCCTCCCCTCCCCATCACACACTTCCCCCTTACCCCCAAAGCTCTACCACCCCGTGCCCACAGTGATCCTTGACCTGCTTAGCCTTCTGTGCTCTACCACTGTACTTCGTGTGTCCCCAGGATGCACATCAGAGGTGGAGACGGCCTCATGCCTACCAGGCCCTGGGGTTTAGCTCGGATGGAAGGACAGCTGAATCAAGCCCTGGCTGCCCCTGCGTCATCTGGCTCTGCCAGCCTTGGCTGTTCCCCAATATCTGCAGCATGGTGTCAATGCTCTCGGCTGTGCCCACCTGAGGCTGGGCCACCTCTCCCAGTAACTGGGACATGCTCCGGGTGAACCTGATCCAGAGACTCTGCATCTGACTGGGACCCAGCTGGGTCCTGGGATCCAGCAGACCTCTGGCTGCTGTCTTGCCTGGGGGTTCCTGCCTCCACCTGATGTGCATCAGTAACTGTGTGGTGCTCACCAGAATGTGCCCCAGAAGCCTGTCCACTACTGTCGCTCACTGTGGTATGTGTCTCTGCGGTGGCAGAGGGTGATGATGACAGCTGTGTCACGAACTTTGGAGCTTCCCTCCAAGGTGTTCTTTTGGGAGGTGGGTGTGGGGCGGAATCGCCTCGGATGGGCCGGCACCATCGGATGAGGATCCTGTGGGAGAATGGACATGTGGTCAGTGGGAGGGATGGGTCAGTTTGTATGGCAATAACAACTCACATGTGACTAGAGGTTGGCACCGTATGCCAACAGCTACGTCAGTGACTGATCTATCCTCGGCCACCCCCGTGACCTCCAGGGCCCTTCCTCGTAGGGGGTGAAGACTCTGATGTCCGGCACCCGCTGCCCATCTGGGCCCTCTCCCATCTGTTGTGGGCCAACATCTCCTGTGGGGACACAGAGGGGTGATCGCGAGCTGCACGCTTCTTTCATCGCAGGGTTTCAGTGGGGGGGGGGTTTAATGGGCCGCATATTTTTTATTCGTTCATGGGACGTGGGCAGCGCAGGCTGTGCCAGCATCTATTGCCCATCCCTAATTGCCCTTGAGGGGACAGTTAGAATCTGTGAATCTGGACACTGTGGATCTGGAGTCACATGTAGGCCAGACCAGGTAAGGACGACAGATTTCCTTCCCTAAGGGATATTAATGAATCAATTGGGCTTTTACAGCAATCAGCAATGGTTTCATGGTCATCATTAGACTTCGAATTCCAGATTTATGTTTTTTTAATTCAAATTTGATGTCTGCAGAGGCGGGATTTGAACCTGGGTCCCCAGAGCATTACTCTAGGTCTTGGTTTAGTAGTAAGAAGTCTTACAACACCAGGTTAAAGTCCAACAGGTTTGATACCAACAGGTTCCTCATTCACCTGAGGAAGGAGCAGTGCTCCGAAAGCTTGTGATTTGAAACAAACCTGTTGGACTTTAACTTGGTGTTGTGCTCACCCCAGTCCAACGCCGGCATCTCCATATCTTGGTTTACTAGTCCAGTGACAATATCACTATGCCACCGCCTCCCCATTATGGGGGCGGTGTGGGTGCAGGGGGGGGGTGTGCGATTGGGTGTATTGGTGGGGATTGGGTGGGGGTGAATGGGGAGTATTGGGGCGGAGCGGGCGACATGGGTGGCATTGCTGGCCATATGTAGGCCGGGGCACAGAATGCTGCTGGGTGGGGGCGGTGTCAGGAGCATGCACAAGTGTGGGGGGGGGGGGTTGTTGGGTTGGCAGTGGCGATCCTAGCAGGCAGGTGCCAACCCAACCGTGTGGCCTGGTGGAGGTTGCTGACCTTCTTGCGCCTCTGGGCACTGGGTGCCAGCTCTCCTGGTTACGCTCCCCAAAATTATGCCAGCTGCCACTTCCTCCCAGGCGTCTCTTGCTGCCCTGTGGCTGACCCTCCGAGACCCTCAGCGGAACAGTCTGGTCAGGTTGGCATCCCCGAATCTTGGGGCTGGTCTCCTTGGCGACATGGCTGTGAGCTGAGTGTGGTTGGCTGTGCAGGAGCGGTTTAAGTGTTGCTCCCTCTTGTTAAAGGGGGCTGGCGAACCCAATCAGCCGGCTGGACAGTCATTTGTGGCATGACGCCTGTGGGGCCTCATTAAGTGGACCAATTAACATTTTATGGCAAGGCGGCCTCACCAGGTCGAGCATCGGGAAGCTCACGGCAGCTCCCACTCGCGACCACACTTAGAAACGTTTCCATTAAAGCAAGCCCTAAGTGAGGTGAGATAGCGGTAGGGAACTCACCGACGGAGCCGGGGAGAAACTCCCAGCTAAACCTTCCTGAAATGATAATTAGAAACTTCTCCATTGGATCCTGCCCAGAGCCTACCAGAGAAAGGGGGTAATCGAGGGGAGTAACCCTTGTTTTCCTCCTGTGCATTTTCAATCAATAGTTCCAAAATCGGGGATAGGGTGGAAGTGAGGGCTTAAGTAGGTCGGTGCAGTCTCGATGGGCCGAATGGCCTCGTTCTGCACTGTATGTTCTATGTTATACATCTATACTATGTAATTGCCTTGTTGCAGTGGATTTCAAAATAGCATTTTCGCAAAGGGGTTTAGACATCTGACCTTTTGACCAGGAGCGGTGGAAACATCATGGAAAGATCCAAGCATGACAAAGGAGGAGCAGTTGCACTCCAAAGGGGTGCTCCACAGGAGAACATGCCCCCGTCTACATCAATGGAAACGAAGTAGAAAGGGTCGAGAGCTTCAAGTTTTTAGGCGTCCAGACTACCAACAACCTGTCCTGGTCCCCCCATGCCGACAATATAGTTAAGAAATCCCACCAATGACTCTACTTTCTCAGAAGACGAAGGAAATTTGGCATGTCAGCTAAAACTCTCACCAACCTTTACAGATGCACCATAGAAAGCATTATTTCTGATATCACAGCTTGGTCTGGTTCCTGCTGCTATATTTATCTGATTATAAATATGGCGGTTAATATGGTCGCCTTCCTTCATGCTAATTATGTTGATGCCTTAGAGTCGCCAGGTATCTCTTGATGCCGCCACGAGGTTCGACCCGAATGCTGATCAAAGAGCCAATACACCAGTTAGTTCAAAGTCAATTACAACAAACAAAAAAAACGGTCGATGCACTTTAATTCACTTAAAGGGGGTGGGGGGTTTGCTGAAGTCCAAAGATAGGGGGTCTGAATGTGTATACCGGAGTGCGGGAGGCTTTCCTCTGCCATTTCCTAAGTCTTAGTGTCTGGACGACACTGCAGAGTATTGCGATTACTAACAGTGCTTCTACAACGTAGGACAGGGAATACCAGGTAATGAACTCGTCACACCAGATTGGTCAATCGGTTGCTGCCTCTGGGGGTAATGTATGGCAGGGGTGGGAAACATTCACAGCCTGTGGGGTAGGGGTTAGGGGGCTCGCGTCCGCGTGCAACTGGAGGGATCCCGCAAAGATCCAAATGTAGACCATGATGGTTGTCTTCATGTTTTCTTCTTTCTTTCATAGTCTTCCTGAGGCTTCTGTGCTTCTGGATTTCTGTGGACACAAGCATAATATCTGTTATTATCTTGTTTAAGATCTTGTATGTCTGTCTGTCTGTCCTTTTATTGCCAATTACCCTTTATAATTGGTCACCATATGTGACTCCCTCATTTTTTTAAAAACCAAATATTTTGGGGACAAGACATCCGAGAAAAAAAATACTGACACAGCGCGAGCAGTCTCGCAGCCTGTGCGATCGATGCGGTGAATGTTCCATCCCAGTGTTTGAGGATGTAAATAGCATATGGAAAGCAACCTACGGGTCGTCGTAAAATAAACAAAAGAGTAATGTTGCTATATTTATCTGATTATAAATGTGGCGGTTAATATGGTCGCCTTCCTTAATCCTAATTATGTTTATGCCTTAGAGTCGCCAGGTATCTCTTGATACCGTCACGAGGTTCGACCCGAATACTGATCAAAGAGCCAATACACCAGTTAGTCAGTTCAAAGTCAATACTATTTATTTACACACACGGTAAGATCTACTCATGCAGAAAGTATTACAAACTAAACTATCTCTCACGCTAACGCCTATACTTAACATCGGGTGGCCACTTAGTCAGAGGAACAACGGCCGTTGTTCAAATCTGAGGCTGTTGGGTTTGAAGAGAAACAGGTGAACAGCTAAGGTCGTCCGTCTGGTAGCGAGCGTTGACCTTGAACTTATTTGCTTCTGGTGATGCTGGTGGATGGGTCTCTCCGCTTTGAGAGCCTAATCCAAGAGAGCAAATCTCTCGTGGGGGTTCCGCTTTTTGGTGGGCCTTAAACTTGGCCCCAATTAATTGGGCCCCATCTCGATCACTGGTATCGATCTTGATCAATAAAGGGGTGGGTGCACTGATGGCTGGGCCTGTCTTTGGTGGCCGTTGGCCTGGCTTTGTTTGTGCTTTCGGTTGGGGAACTGCCGCCGGGATGTCTGAAGCAGTATCTGTCATGATATTCAAACATACACATCATGATGGACAGACCAACAGACAAATCAGCACACATAACACGACAGCCAATCACAGACAAGGACAGAGACAGTATAAGAGAAGAAACACGACACCTGGTGGCCAGTAGATCTGGAGACCAGGACAAGGACAGGACCTGATTAACATCGACACAGAGAGTCACCACGTGCTGAGTAACAAGTTGAAATAAAACAGCGTTGTACCAAATACAACCGTGTTGGTTCATCTGTACCTCAGAACACCCAACACCACATGGTACCTAGTGAGTGGATCGATACCCGCCTCCATACCTCAGCGTACAGAGACAACCAGCAATACCCAGGCAAGATGTACGAGCTCCCGGTTCCGCAGCCGCTCCAGTGCCACGGCGATCTCCGCGAAAACTGGCAGCGATTCCGGCAAGCGTTTGAATTCTTCCTGGTGGCAGCCGAACTTAAAGACCTGGCCGATGATGAAAAAATAGAGTTTCTCCTCACCATCGCCGGTGCAAGAGCAGAAGAAATCTTTTTAAAATTCAAGTTCTCCAAGGGGCAAAACAGGTACGATTTCCAGGCAGTCCTGGACAAATTCGCCAGATACTGTGAGGAAAACACACTCCAATCGGCAAGGAAAGGTAAGAGAAGCGCCAGTACTCACCTCGAGGCCGAGGGCCCGGACCAGAGAGAGATTTGGGTCGAGGTTGGTGGCCATCTTGCTAAAGGTATTACACTAGCGCAGTTGCGCGAGAAGTGCGCAGAACCGGAAGGTTCGTTTGCGCATGCGCGAGACGCCGCGCATGCGCAATCAAGAAAACGGCCATCGGTAAAGGAACAGCGATCTGCGCATGCACAATCGCTTCCTACGTGCTACGTCACGCGCGTCATGACGTCAGATGCCCCAGACCGCACCAATTTAAAGGGGAAACGTCCCAAATCCAATTTAAAGGGGAAACGTCCCAAATCAAAGAAAAAATCTTTTAAAGCTGTAAAACAACCTTCCTTCACCTGGAATGACAGCACAATGCCTCAAATTGAACCAGGAAATGAATTTAACCTCATAAGAACCCTGCAACAAGCAGTTACCTATGCACAAACCGATGATTCCGACCTCGAATTCTTCGATACCGATCTTTACATTTTTTCCAGACCTCGCGAGCCCAATGACAGCTCCATGGTCCTAGACGACTACGACCCGGACGGACCTTTTGTGTTGAACATTGGCGACCCCCACATTGAATCCGACGCAGATGCGGATTCATCCTTCGGATTTGAGGATCTTCAACCCAGCAGATATGACGTCCCAACTCATCAGTGCAGGATGATGCTGCAGCCTGAAATTAAGAGACAGAGAGCGGTACAAGCCCACAGAGAGCGGCCTGCTGCCACACAGAGCATGGTCCACGTCCCGCTCAGCATTCCCGACTCTATGAAAGAAGACATGCAAGACTCCACACCCCAGTCCTTGCATGCACAAGAAATGACTCCAATATCACAAGACTCCACAGCAAGCTCGTGGACAGACTCCACAATGGCAGAAACGCATGACTCCGATGCGCAGTCCTTGCAGGAACAAGACCATGAGGGTCTAGCAATCTCCTCTGACCAACTAGCGGCAGACGATGCAAGTCTGCCATGCTCACGTAAACAGCAAGAAGGCTATAACAGTCTACCATGCTCCACTGCACAGCAGGACGACCATGACGGTCTATCATGCTACAATGAAGGGCACAGCGCTGATGACTGTTCAAGCCCAAATGAAGACAAGCCAAAGGAATCGCCTCTTCCAAGCCCGAAGGAAAAAGGATTATGCGCTGACCTTCAGGATCATTATAGCCGAAGAGATATTAATAATGCTGCACAGTCACAGAAGGATTCTGAGGATTTGCTAAAGAAATTACTTGTATATCTAACTTGCAAGGAGCAGACTGAAAATTGCCATTGTTTTAGTACGGATCGAAAAAAAGGACAAGACATTGATCCTCATTTAATGGAAATAACACAACCTGAATCATATCTACAACAGGGACAACTGTCTCCCTTCAACACAAAACCGCAAAGTCCCAACTTTAGAGACCGGCAGTTAGTCAGTAATGACTCTTCAAACCCTGAGGGGAATATTAATCGCATTGAACCTATGCACACTCCACTGATAAATGAGCAGAACATTGGAGCAAGAATCCTGAGGACACCGACATCGAGTAGCCAAACAAAGCACTTAAAACCCGCAGCAGTTTCAAGTGAACCAATTGTGCTTTCCAGTGATGGTGAAGATGCAGATAAGGTCGACCCGATTATCCATTGTACCACATTAACTCCAGAGATTAAGCATTTATGTCTGGGGAGTAGAATGTGGGCAATTGAGAACAGTAAAAGAGAGACTGTGACTATGCCAGTCCCAGCAAAATCAGACCCAGAGACTATGAAGGCATGTACATTAGAAAAAGATACATATGAAGTAACTGAGAAGAAAATTGAAACGGACTGTTCTTTGGAAACTAGTACAATGACGAAAGAAACATTGGATCCAACATTTGATGCCCTACATATGGGAGAAATTGAGGGAAATGAACAAGGTTCTGCAATGTCTGGGGGACGATTTAAAATTCCAAAGAAGAAAAGCCCAAATGAAGGACAACGGCAAGACAATGACAGTCCACCGACATGGTTTGCACAACCCTAGTGAACAGCAAGCAGCTACTGAGGATCTATCCACGGTATGTGAAACGAGTGACGACAGCATCCCACTTCCCATGCAAAAGGTGCAAAGTGACAGACCTCAGCTAGTGCGTACAGAGGCACTCGACGATCACGGTGAGACCACTGGTAACTACGGTGACACCACACTACTTCCACCCTCAATTGCTCGAACCTCTCCACTAGTCAATGCATTCCTGCATGTTCCGACTCCAGAAGTGCAGCTTCAAGAAATCTCAGCTGACTCCAGAGAACCTGCTAAGACTCCGGACGGGGAGCATCAACAAAAAACAGACCAGACTCCAGATGGGGAGCAACCAAACGCCGACTCTGATTCACGTAAGCCAGACTTTACTCCAGACAGGCAGTGTCGCAACCTCAGTGATGGCACGCTCAGGGTGACAGCAGATGCCACAACGACAGGAGATGGATCACGTGACAATCACACTGGGTCAGCAATAACAAGCGGCAGCGACAGTCCAAGAGGAATACACCAATTTTCACCACAGCTATATCCACACATTTGTTCCACACCGACAGTGCGGCTAATGACAGTTCATGCTGGACAAACCCAGTATTCAAGTCTGCAGCAGTCAGCAGTCTATGCAGCATGTTCTCAAACAGGCCAGCACTGCGGATTGCCCACTAATGGAATCAAGACCGAAGGAGGACTACCGCCACAATCTGCACTACAGACTGGATGCCTTAGTTGCTGCCCAGGATTTGCTGCACCACAGCCTGGCCAGATAGCATTTTCCTATCAGATACAAGGTTCTAGTTTCACACCATCACCAGACATTGATGCGAGCAGCAATTCTGTCTCCAAAGCGACATGCTTCAATGCTTCTCAGCAGAATCACCCTTCCAGCACAGCATGTGGCCAGAACCAGTATGCACAGTCTCAGCCGACTTCAACATCTGGCACATGCATCACCTTGAATGATATTGTTGATGGTACCTCTTCAATGTCAACGACCCATCAGCTACAAGATGCCATCCGACGGCGCCACCACAAACATAAAAAGAAAAAGATTCCACCTCGTTCCTGGTAAGCATGACGGATGGATCGGTGCGTAGGCGCAATCGGCGAGCCTTTCGCCTACTTCCACGCTCGCAGCGGAACCACACACAGACGCCGTGTCCTCCAATGGTTCCTGATAGTGACTTCGTGGAGCTGCCATATACCATGCCACTTCTGTCGCCACCCGTGGCCAGGCTCGCACCTCAGCCGGTGGTTCTCGACCCACCCTTGAGGCGGTCAACCCGAATTCGGCGCACACCTACTAGATTGGACTTATGAGACTGTTCACATGTTAAAGTTTAGAAACTATTGTATTGTAACATGTTACTGTTTTATCATTCCAGATCTCGTTTGACCGGACCACACTTCAAAGTTTTTTTCTTCTTATTTTGTTATGGTACAACCTCGTTAGCATGACACACCCGACATCGCCCTTTGTATATAGTTACGCCACATGTACCTGCTGTAAATATCACGCACACACACTTTTAGCTGCACTCAGGACACATTCATATTTATAACCACGTAGGCAGATGATCTTGTAAAAAAGGGGGGATGTCATGATATTCAAACACACACATCATGATAGACAGACCAACAGACAAATCAGCACACACAACACCACAACCAATCACAGACAAGGACAGAGACAGTATAAGAGAAGAAACACGACACCTGGTGGCCAGTAGATCTGGAGACAGGACAAGGCCAGGACCTCATTAACAAGACACTCACACAGTCACCACGTGCTGAGTACCAGGACAGATCTGCAAATAGCAATTGAAATAAAACAGCGTTGTACCAAATACAACCGTGTTGGTTCATCTGTACCTCAGAACACCCAACACCACAGTATCGTTTGCTTGGGTGGCTTTCCTTTGTTCCCGGAGATGGGCCATCAATATGTTAATTGATGAGTGGTGTCCCACAGGGTTCAGTGTTGGGGCCACAGCTGTTCTCTTTATATATTAACGATCTAGATGACGTCTGAAGCAGTATCGGTTGCTTGAGTGTCTTTCCTTTGTTCCCGGAGATCGGCCATCAATATGTTAATTGACCAATAGTTTCAATTCCGTCTGGGTGCTGTTTCCCCAATATGCATTCAGCCTCTGTGCCTGCTTGTTTTCCTAACATTGTCCACAGTTCCCTATATTCTTTGCGAGCGTCCATTTTGTATTCTGGAAGTGCCCATCCCAGATGGCAACAGACCGCAGGAAACTACAAAAGGTTGTGAATGTAGCCCAGTCCATCACGCAAACCAGCCTCCCATCCATTGGCTCTATCTATAATTCCCGCTGCCTCGGAAAATGAACCAGCATAACTAAGGACCCCACGCACCCTGGACATACTCTCTTCCACCTTCTTCTGTCAGGAAAAAGATACAAAAGTTTGAGGTCACGTACCAACCGACTCAGGAACAGCTTCTTCCCTGCTGCCATCAGACTTTGGAATGGACCTACCTCATATTAAGTTGATCTTTTCTCTACATCCTAGTTATGACTGTAACATTACATTCTGTAGTCTCTCCTTCCTTCCCGAAGCATGCGTTGTCTGTATAGCATGCAAAAACCAATACTTTTCATTGTATACTAATACATGTGATAATAATAAATCAAATCAAATCAATAATACAGTTACTTCACAATCGGCTCAACTCAAATACTTGTTGGGATTTATTCAAAACAATAGTTTTTCTCCATTTAAATATGCTCTTCGTTCTCACCTTGTTTGCAACAATTGAAAGTACTATTTATTTTTCTCTGTTAAATTTATTCTTATCTTGCCAACGGAACCTCACTGGAGCTAATTATATGAATTCATCATCGCCCTTTACATTGTCAACCAATGCAAATTGAAATGACAAAATAAGATAAAAACAATCATTTAACCAGCTTCCATGAAGAATGACTATTACCAAAATCACTTGACTTTCGGTGGAGTTGAAAAGTCTATCAATGAAAAAGTCAAACTATGAATAACAATTATTGTGGTGAGACTTGGCGAGGGATGTCACCATGGAGACAGCGATAGCCCTTTGTAAATATTAATGCTGACAGCAGAACTGGTTTATTCCTGCTTTTGCTTCCAGGTTGCTGTAGGACCCGATAACTGCAGTGGTGAATTTCCTTAATAGTCACACCGTGTCCTGTTTTGATCACCTTCGTTAAGGAAGGACATATTTGCATTAGAAGCAGTTCAGAGAAAGTTCACAGGGGTGATGCAGGTTTGGGTGTATACTCATCGGGGTTCAGAAGAACGCAAGGGAATCTTATTGAAACATATAACATTCTGAGGGGCCAAGGCACTCCTGCCGGCAGCGGTATTCTCCATCCCGCCAGCAGGCCAATGGGGTTTCCCATTGCAGGCAGTCCCACACCGTCGGGAAATCCCCAGCGTGAGTGTCCTGCCGGCGCAACATAGAATCCCGCAAGCGGAGAATTCCCTGCCCAAGGGGGCTCCCATTTTTGATGCAGGTTAAGGAGGAACTTTGTCTCTCAGAGGGTTGTTAGTGTTTGCAATTCTCTTCTACAGAAAGCAGTGGAGGTCGAGTCATTAAATATATTCAAGGCAGAGTGCAACAGATCTTTGATTGGCATGGGAGTCATTGGGGGTGGAGAGGGGGGCCGGTTGTGGGGGGCAGATAGGAAAGTGTGTAATGATATTCAAACACACAAATCATGATAGACAGACCAACAGACCAATTAGCACACATAACACGACAGCCAATCACAGACAAGAGCAGACACAGTATAAGACAAGAAACACGACACCTGGTGGCCAGTCCATCTGGAGACAGGACAAGGCCAGGACCTCATTAACAAGACACTCACATTGTCACCACGTGCTGAGTACCAAGACAGATCTGTAAATAACAAGTTGGAATAAAACTGCGTTGTACCAATCGCAACCGTGTTGGTTCATCTGTACCTCAGAGCACCCAACACCACATGATACCAGTGAGTGGATCGATACTTACCGGCAAATCTGCCATCCTGAGCCATGGACACCCACAACAAACCGCAGCCGTTGCAAGTCGCTGGGAACCTGGGCACCAACTGGAAGCTCTTCAAGCAGCGATTCGAACTGTTCATGCGAGCCAACGAAAAACAGGGCACCTCGGACGAAACAAATATTGCCATGCTCCTCACTACCGCAGGTCAGCACGCCATCGATGTATACAACTCCTTGGTGTTCGCGGAAGGTGAGAACAAATCTAAATATGACACGGTCCTACTCAAGCTCGACCAGCACTTCAACGTTGAGGTCAACGAAAGCTTTGAGAGGTATATCTTTCAGCAACGCCTACAAGGTAAGGATGAGCTCTTTCAACCCTTTCTGACGCACCTCCGCATACTCGCGCAGTCCTGCGGTTACGGCACCACCTCAGAGTCCATGATCCGGGACCAGATCAAAGAACAAAGAACAAAGAAATGTACAGCACAGGAACAGGCCCTTCGGCCCTCCAAGCCCGTGCCGACCATACTGCCCGACTAAACTACAATCTTCTACACTTCCTGGGTCCGTATCCTTCTATTCCCATCCTATTCATATATTTGTCAAGATGCCCCTTAAATGTCCCTATCGTCCCTGCCTCCACTACCTCCTCCGGTAGTGAGTTCCAGGCACCCACTACCCTCTGCGTAAAAAACTTGCCTCGTACATCTACTCTAAACTTTGCCCCTCTCACCTTAAACCTATAAAGATCGTTTTTGGCGTTGCCTCCAGTGGCCAATGGGAGGCCAGCAGCTTCTCAAAATTAAAGGCCTGACCTTAGCATCTGCAGTTGAAGCCTGTGTCCTGCATGAAAATGCGACCAGCCGCTTTGCCCAATTTCAGGCGACTGAATCGGCACGGAGGGGGTCCCAAGCGATCGAATCGGCAAACCAGGCCGCCCACGAGGCCGAACGCATCCAGGCAATCGGGTTTCTCCCGGCCCGCGGCCCGGACGAGGGCGGCCGTTTCGCGCGCTTTTTGAGGTCTCCCGCGTTTGTGCGCGCCAAAACCAACGGAAACATCGAGGGACGCACTGCGCAGGTGCGCCCGACGCAAGACCGAACTGCGCATGCGCAGTGGCATAACGAACGCCATGACGTCATGACGTGTGGCAACTGTGGAGCTGCACATATAAAAGGGCAATGTCCTGCAAAAACCCGACACTGCCTACGCTGTGGCAAGATGGGCCACTACGCTGCCTACTGTCGAGCGGTTCAACCTGTGGATCTTCCACATCTCCGACAACCTCGCAGACACATCCAGCCTCCACATCAGGACATCCAACCCAACGACACAGGTGACCAAGACGCCTTCCGGGTTGCGGTCATTGATGTGAACCGGGTCAACGCCATCAATCCGGCCGATGAATGGAGTGCCACCCTGACGGTCAACCGATCGCCGATCGCTTTCCGCCTGGACACTGGCGCATCCGCCAACCTCATAGCATGGTCAGCATTCTATGCCATGAAGGTCAGACCACCAATCCAGCCATCCCGATGCAAGATGGTCGACTACAACGGGAACGTTATCCCAGCCATGGGATCCTGCCAGCTCCAGGTGACACACAGAACACACGGCCACACTCTCGTTCGAAATAGTTGGCTCATCGAAGGACTCCCTGCTGGGCGTACGGGCATGTAAGGCTCTCCACCTTGTGCAACAAATTCTTTCTCTCTCTCCAGACGGCACATCTGACTTCCCGGATGCTGAGTTCAGCGCACAGCTCCAATCGCTCCTCGACCACAACCAGGAGGCATTCGAAGACATGGGAACACTGCCATACACATATCGAATTCGCCTCAAACCAGACGCCATCCCGGTCGTTCACGCACCTTGCAGGGTTCCTGCGCCACTTAAAGACCGCCTCAAGCTGCAGCTGCAGGATCTCCAGGACCAAGGGGTCCTATCCAGGGTCACGGAGCCCACGCCATGGGTCAGCTCCATGGTGTGTGTCAAGAAGCCCTCTGGCGAGCTCCGCATCTGTATAGACCCCAAAGACCTCAATAATAACATTATGCGGGAACATTATCCCATACCTAAACGGGAGGAGATCACCAGTGAAATGGGCCAAGCGAAGATATTCACGAAACTGGATGCTTCTAAAGGGTTTTGGCAGATCCAATTAGACCCGTCCAGCCGAAAGCTATGTACCATCAACACCCCTTTCGGCAGATTCTGCTACAACCGGATGCCATTTGGCATCATCTTGGCATCCGAGGTCTTCCACAGAATCATGGAACAGATGATGGAAGGCATCGAAGGGGTGCGCGTATATGTGGACGATGTCATCATCTGGTCCACCACACCGCAGGAGCACATATATCGTCTCCAACGCGTTTTTGCCCACATACGGGAAAACGGACTGCGCCTCAATCGAGCCAAGTGCGCCTTTGGCCAGACCGAATTGAAGTTCCTGGGGGACCACATCTCCAGGTCAGGGGTCCGTCCGGATGCAGACAAGGTGAGCGCCATCACAGCCATGCCGCAGCCGGCCGACAAGAAGGCTGTCCTACGATTCCTTGGCATGGTCAACTTCCTAGGGAAATTCATTCCCAACCTTGCCTCCCACACAACGACTCTGCGCCATCGCGTGAAAAAATCTACAGAGTTCCAGTGGCAACACACACACCAGCTGGAATGGGAGGAGCTCAAACTCAAACTCACCACGGCACCAGTGTTGACGTTCTTCGACACGTCCCGTCCCACCAAAATCTCAAGTGATGCCAGCCAATCCGGCATTGGAGCAGTGCTCCTGCAGAGGGATGACACGTTGTCATGGGCCCCGGTTGCCTATGCATCACGGGCTATGACCCCCACAGAGCAGCGCTACCCGCAAATCGAAAAAGAATGCTGGGCTTGCTATCCGGTTTGGACAAGTTCCACGATTATGTCTATGGTCTTCCACGATTCACGGTCGAAACTGACCACCGCCCCCTGGTCAGCATAATAAACAAGGACCTGAACGAGATGACCCCTCGCCTCCAGCGCATCCTACTTAAACTCAGGAGGTATGACTTCCAACTGGTCTACACTCCAGGGAAGGACCTCATTGTGGTGCATGCCCTATCCAGAGCAGTGAGCACGCCGCCAGATGCGGAGGGGTTCGTATGTCAGGTCGAGGCACAGGTGGCCTTCACATCGGCAAATCTGCCGGCTGACGACTCCAGTCTGGCCCGCATACGCCGAGAGTCAGCGGCCGACCCCCTTTTACAGCGACTGATGCACCACATGACGGGAGGATGGCTAAAAGGGCAGTGCCTGCAGTTCTATAATGTACGAGATGACCTAGCCATCATTGATGGGATCCTTCTGAAGCTGGACCGGATTGTGATTCCGCACAGTATGCGCCAGCTGGTTCTCGATCAAATACACGAAGGCCACGAAGTGCAGACGGAGGGCCCGAGAGACGGTATACTGGCCGGGCATCAGTGACGATATTGCCAACATGGTGATCAACTGTACAACCTGCCAAAGGTTTCAGCCGGCGCAACCTCCTGAGACGCTTCTGCCCCATGAGCTGGTGACGTCCCCCTGGACGAAGGTGGGTGTCGACTTATTTCACGCGCTTGGCAAGGACTATGTTACCATCATGGACTACTTCTCCAATTACCCAGAAGTCATACACCTACACGATCTGACGTCGTCTGCGGTAATCAGGGCCTGCAAGGACACCTTTGCTCGCCACGGCATTCCGATGACTGTCATGTCGGACAATGGGCCTTGTTTTGCCAGCCATGAATGGTCGTCCTTTGCAGCCTCGTATGGCTTCACACACGTGATGTCCAGCCCTCTGCATTCCCAGTCCAATGGAAAGGCGGAGAAGGGCGTTCACATTGCCATGCGGCTCCTCCGCAAGGCTGCTGCTGCCAGATCGGACTTTCACCTCGCCCTGCTGGCCTATCTCTCGGCCCCGCTAGCCACGGGTCTCTCGCCAGCACAGCTGCTGATGGGTCGCGCCCTCAGAACCACTGTGCCTTCCATCCTGGCACCAACAACAGACCGTGCTCCGGTACTGCATAGGATGCAACTGCAGCGTGATCGCCAGAAGAGATCGTACGACACAAGGGCAACTGATCTTTCCCCCCCCCCGGCCCCTGGAGACCACGTCTGCATTCATCTACCAGACGGTGGCTGGTCAGCACCTGCCGAAGTTCTCTGACGTGTGGCTCCCCGCTCGTTCCTGGTACGCATGCCGGATGGATCCGTGCGTAGGCGCAATCGGCGAGCCCTTCGCCTACTTCCACGCTCGCAACGGAACCATACACAGACGCCGTGTCCTCCACTGGTTCCTGATAGTGACTTCGTGGAGCTGCCATATACCATGCCCCTTCTGTCGCCACCTGTGGCCAGGCTTGCACCTCAGCCGGTGGTTCTCGACCCACCCTTGAGGCGGTCAAACCAAATTCATCGCCCACCTACTAGACTGGACTTATGAGACTGTCCACACGTCAAGTTTTAGCAACTACTGTATTGTAACATGTTACTGTTTTATCGTTCCAGATCTCGTTTGACCGGACCACATTTCAACGTTTTTCTTCTTTTTGTTATGGTACAACCTCGTTAGCATGTCACACCTGACATCGCCCCTTGTATATAGTTACGCCACATGTACATGCTGTAAATATCACACACACACACCTTTAGCTGCACTCAGGACACATTCATATTTATAACCACGTAGGCAGATAATCTTGTAAAAAAAGGGGGGATGTCATGATATTCAAACACACACATCATGATAGACAGACCAACAGACCAATTAGCACACATAACACGACAGCCAATCACAGACAAGAGCAGACACAGTATAAGACAAGAAACACGACACCTGGTGGCCAGTCCATCTGGAGACAGGACAAGGCCAGGACCTCATTAACAAGACACTCACACAGTCGCCACGTGCTGAGTACCAAGACAGATTTGTAAATAACAAGTTGGAATAAAACTGCGTTGTACCAATCGCAACCGTGTTGGTTCATCTGTACCTCAGAGCACCCAACACCACAAAGTGGAGTCAAGGCCAACAATTAGATAAACCTTGACATCTTTGAATGGCAAAGCATCTTTGATGGGGCGAATGCCCTACTCCTGCTCCTATTTCTGTCACATTGGCTCCATGGACCTGAGATAATTTTCACATCATTAAGTGATTGGGTCTCATTTCCGATCCCAAGCTATAGAATCAGGACAATTTCACTGGGAGTAAGAAGAGCAGTAAAGATCTGTATTAATTAACTTTCATTTTTTTAACGACGATTCAACCAGAACAATCAGGGTTGTGGTTTCGTAATGGGCTCCTCACAGATACCTTGAAGCACGTAGGTTGGGGTAAAATAAGTGAAGGAAACTTAAGCAGTGGAACAGGGTAGATTGTGACAAAGAATAGTGAAGGATTGAGTTGCAGAGCAGTGGAGTTCCAATAAATAGCTGCCAACCCAGGAGCCATTTGGCATCATGAATAAAGCCCAGTAGCACCCCAGCAAACTCAAAAAAAGTAAACATGTTTGTGTTAGGGTGGCACAGTGGTTAGCGCTTCTGCCTCAAAACATCAGGGACCTGAGTTTGATTCTCATCTTGGTTGACTGTGTGGGGTTTGCATGTTCTCCCCATGTCTGTGTGGCCTTCCTCCGGGTGCCCCAGTTTCCCCCCCAGTCCCAAGGTGTTCAGGTTAGGTCATTGGTCTCAATGCCTTGGGTTACAGTGATAGGGTGAGGGAGTGGACCAAGGCAGAGTGTTCTTTCGGAGGGTCATTGCAGAGTTGATGGGCCAAATGGCCTCCTTTTTGCACTGTACGGATTCTATGGCCTCTATGGATTCTATCAAATGCAAACTAACAAATGCTCAGAGTGCTGGTTCTGCTATCTAACCCTCCCAACAGTGTGGTGGACAATAGGTGATGGGTTCATGATTTCTTGAGTTGCAGTGTCTGCCCAATTTCAGAATGAGCTCTTAGATCCTTGTACCGGCTGATGCCTGGCTGATTTCAGGAATCCTGGGCTGGATTCTCCGTTTATGGGACTATTCCCCACGCTGTCGTGAAAATTGTGGTCTTTTACGCCAGGAAAACTGGCGTCAAAAAGCCACAGATTCACCGTCTTGCAGGGGTCTAGCAGGCAGCTGTCGTAGAGCTCACATCTCCAGCTGCCGATATGGCTCCCCACACCTCCGGGTCAGAGGCCACGCATGCGCACGCCGGCGGCCTACAGCGGCCACGCTGTGCTCCATGGTGGACTCAGCCCGCGGACCTGGACTGCCGAAATAGTGCCCCGCATAGCCCGCTCACCTGCCCTGACCGCCCGCACACGTAGCCCCCTGTCCCGAATTAAGTCCCCCTGCCCTTTGATGGGCCCTCCCCCGACTGTGGCAGCCCAGGACTGAGTCCGCAGCCACGCGAGGATCCTGAACGGCAGGACCATGTTAGAACCATGCCATCGGGAATTCAGCCGGTCGGGGACAGAGAATAGCGGGTCGAGCCTCAGGCAATGGCCTGAGGCGGTGGATACTCGGCGCTGCATACCCCCCGAGTACGCCGATCTTCGGGGGGCTGAGAATAGCGAAACCAGTGGCCTGAAGTGCATATGTTTTAATGCAAGAAGTATAACCGGGAAGGCAGATGAACTTCGGGCTTGGATTAGTACTTGGAACTATGATGTTGTTGCCATTACAGAGACCTGGTTGAGGGAAGGACAGGATTGGCAGATAAACATTCCAGGATTTAGATGTTTCAGACAGGATAGAGGGGGATGTAAACGGGGTAGCGGAGTTGCACTACTGGTTTGGGAGGATATCACAGCTGTACTGCAGGAGGACACCTCAGAGGGCAGCGAGGCTATATGGGAGAGATCAGGAATAAGAAGGGTGCAGTCACAATGTTGGGGGTTTACTACAGGCCTCCCAACAGCCAGCGGGAGATAGAGGAGCAGATGGGTAGACAGATTTTGGAAAGGGGTAAAAGCAACAGGGTTGTTGTGATGGGAGACTTTAACTTCCCCAATATTGACTGGGAATCACTTAGTGCTAGGGCCTTGGACGGGGCAGAGTTTGTAAGCAGCATCCAGGAGGGCTTCTTAAAACAATATGTAGATAGTCCAACGAGGGAAGGGGCTGCACTGGACCTGGTATTGGGGAATGAGCCCGGCCAGATGGTAGAAGTCTCAGTCGGGGAACATTTTGGGAACAGTGAGCAGAATTCAGTAAGTTTTAAAGTGCTGGTGGACAAGGATAAGAGTGGCCCTAGGGTGAATGTGCTACATTGGGGGAAGGTTAGTTATAACAATATTAGACAGGAACTGAAGAACATAGATTGTGGGTGGATGTTTGAGGGTAAATCAACA
The DNA here is from genome assembly GCF_047496885.1 of Scyliorhinus torazame. Taxonomy (NCBI): domain Eukaryota; kingdom Metazoa; phylum Chordata; class Chondrichthyes; order Carcharhiniformes; family Scyliorhinidae; genus Scyliorhinus; species Scyliorhinus torazame. The sequence continues at coordinate 94,382,248 of NC_092710.1, forward strand.
TCTGACATGAGGGAGGCTTTCAAATGTCAGTTTAAAGGAATTCAGGACCGGCATGTTCCTGTGAGGAAGAAGGATAAATATGGCAAATTTCACGATCCTTAGAACTTAGAACATTACAGCGCAGTATAGGCCCTTCGGCCCTCGATGTTGCATCGACCTATGAAACCAATCTGAAGCCCATCTACACTATTCCATTATCATCCATATGTTTATCCAATGACCATTTAAATGCCCTCAATGTTGGCGAGTCCACTACTGTTGCAAGCAGGGCATTCCACGCCCTTACTACTCTCTGAGTAAAGAACCTACCTCTGACATCTGTCCTATATCTATCGCCCCTCAATTTAAAGCTATGTCCCCTCGTGCTAGACATCACCATCCGAAGAAAAAGGCTCTCGCTGTCCACCCTATCTAATCCTCTGATCATCTTGTATGCCTCTATTAAGTCACCTCTTAACCTTCTTCTCTCTAACAAAAACAGCCTCAAATCCCTCAGCCTTTCCTCAAGATCTTCCCTCCATACCAGGCAACATCCTGGTAAATCTCCTCTGCACCCTTTCCAATGCTTCCACATCCTTCCTACAATGCGACGACCAGACCTACACGCAATACTCCAAATGCGGCCGCACCAGAGTTTTGTACAGCTGCAACATGACCTCATGGCTCCGAAACTCAATCCCTTTACCAATAAAAACTATCACACCGTACGCCTTCTTAACAACCCTATCAACCTGGGTGGTAACTTTCAGGGATCTATGTACATGGACACCAAGATCTCTCTGCTCATCCACACTACCAAGAATCTTACCATTAGCCCAGTACTCTGTATTCCTGTTACTCCTTCCAAAATGAATCACCTCACACTTTTCTGCATTAAACTCCATTTGCCACTACTCAGCCCAGCTCTGCAGCTTATCTATGTCCCTCTGTAACTTGCAACATCCTTCCGCACTGTCCACAACTCCACCGAATTTAGTGTCATCCGCAAATTTACTCACCCATCCTTCTACGCCCTCCTCCAGGTCGTTTATAAAAATAACAAACAGCAATGGCCTCAAAACAGATCCTTTTGGTACACCACTAGTAACTGAACTCCAGGCTGAACATTTCCCATCAACCACCACCCTAGGCCTTCTTACAGCTAGCCAATTTCTGATCCAAACTGCTAAATCACCCTCAATCCCATACCACAGTATTTTCTGCAATAGCCTACCGTGGGGAACCTTATCAAACGTTTTACTGAAATCCATATACACCACATCGACTGCTTTACCCTCGTCCACCTGTTTGATCACCTTCTCAAAGAACTCAATAAGGTTGATCATTATAAATCCTATCTCTTATAATGCTTTCCAAGACTTTGCTCACAACAGAAATAAGGCTCACTGATCTATAGTTACCGGGGTTGTCTCTACTCCCCTTCTTGAACAAGGGGACAACATTTGCTATCCTACAGTCTTCTGGCACTATTTCTGTAGACAATGACGACATAAAGATCGAAGCCAAGGGCTCTGCAATCTCCTCCCTTGCTTCCCAGAGAATCCTAGGATAAATCCCATCCGGCCCAGGGGACTTATTTATTTTCATACTTTCCAGAATTGCTAACACCTCCTCCTTATGAACCTCAATCCCATCTAATTTAGTAGCCAGTATCCCAGTATTCCCCTCGAAAACATTGTCTTTTTCCTGTGTGAATACTGACGAAAAATATTCATTTAACGCCTCTCCTATCTCTTCGGACTCGACGCAAAACTTCCCACTACTGTCCTTGACTGGCCTTACTCTTAACCTAGTCATTCTTTTATTCCTGACATACCTATAGAAAGTTTTAGGGTTTCCCTTGATCCTACCTGCCAAGGACTTCTCATGTCCCCTCCTGGCTCTTCTAAGCTCTCTCTTTAGGTCCTTCCTAGCTAACTTGTAACTCTCAAGCGCCATAACTGAACCTTCACATCTCATCTTTACATAAGCCTCCTTTTTCCTCTTGATAAGTGATTCAACTACTTTAGTAAACCACGGTTCCCTCGCTCGACCACTTCCTCCCTGCCTGACAGATACATACTTATCAAGGACACGCAGTAGCTGTTCCTTGAACAAGCTCCACATTTCAATTGTGCCCATCCCCTGCAGTTTCCTTCCCCATCCTATGCATCCTAAGCCTTGCCTAATCGCATCATAATTGCCTTTCCCCCAGCTATAACTCTTGCCCTGCGATATATACCTATCCCTTTCCATCACTAAAGTAAATGCAACCAATTTGTGGTCACTATCACCAACATGCTCACCTACCTCCAAATCTTAACACCTGGCCTGGTTCATTACCCAGTACCAAATCCAATGTGGATCCAATCCTTGGATAACGAGAGATAGTGTAGGCCTCGTCAAAAAGAACGAGGCATTTGTCAGGGCTAGAAGGCTGGGAACAGACAAAGCCTGTGTGGAATAAAAGGAAAGTAGGAAGGAACTTAAGCAAGTGGTCAGAGGGCTAAAAGGGGTCACAAAAAGTCATAGGCAAAGAGGGTTAAGGAAAATCCCAAGGCTTTTTACACGTACATAAAAAGCAAGAGGGTAGCCAGGGAAACGGTTGGCCCACTGAAGGACAGGGGAGGGAATCTATGTGTGGAGCCAGAGGAAATGGGTGAGGTACTAAATGAATACTTTGCATCAGTATTCACCAAAGAGAAGGAATTGGTGGATGTAGAGTCTGGCGAAGGGTGTGTAGATAGGCTGGGTCACATTGAGATGCAAAAAGACGAGGTGTTGGGCGACTTGAAAAATATTAAGGTGGATATTCCCCAGGCGCTGTTGGGATCTACCCCAAAATACTGAAGGAGGCTAGAGAGGAAATTCCTGAGGCCTTGACAGAAATCTTTGGATCCTCACTGTCTTCAGGTGATGTCCCGGAGAACTGGAGAATAGCCAATGTTGTTCCTTTGTTTAAGAAGGGTAGCAAGGATAATCCAGGGAACTGCAGGCCGGTGAGCCTTACGTCAGTGGTAGGGAAATTACTGGAGAGAATTCTTCGAGACAGGATCTACTCCCATTTGAAAGCAAGTGGTCGTATTAGCGAGAGGCAGCATAGTTTTGTGAAGGGGAGGTCGTGTCCCACTAACTTGATAGAGGTTTTCAGGTCACAAAGATGATTGGTGCAGGTAGGGCAGTAGATGTTGTCTATATGGACTTCAGTAAGGCCTTTGACAAGGTCCCTCATGGCAGACTGGTACAAAATGTGAAGTCACAAGGGATCAGAGGAGAGCTGGCAAGATGGATACAGAACTGGCTAGGTCATAGAAGGCAGAGAGTAGCAACGGAAGGGTGCTTTTCTGATTGGAGGGCTGTGACTAGTGGTGTTCCGCAGGGATCAGTGCTGGGACCTTTGCTGTTCGTAGTATATATAAATGGTTTGGAGGACAATGTGACTGGTCTGATTAGTAAGTTTGTGGATGACACAAAGGTTGGTGTAAGTGCGGATAGCGATGAGGACTGTCAGAGGATACAGCAGGATTTAGATCGTTTGGGGACTTGGGCGGTGAGATGGCAGATGGTGTTTAATCCGGATGGGAATAGAGGGATACGGACCCTGGAAGTGTGGAAGATTTTAGTTTAGATGGCCAGCATGGTCGGCGCATGCTTGGAGGGCCGAAGGGCCTGTTCCTATGCTGTAGGTTTCTTTGTTCTTTGTTCAGTGCCAGTCCCGATTTCCTGTGCAAAAGATATTCTCTGTCCCGTCACTGAACCCGATTTCGGAGTCGGGTGCAGAGAATCCAGCCCCCTGTCTTCACAATTATGTTTGATTTGAATTCCCACTTCTTCTGGTTAATAGTCCCAGTCCCAGACTTCTTACGAGCCTGTGAGTGCCTCAAATTAAGGTACGGAAAAGCTACATAGATCGAAACATGCCATCGTTTTTTCCACAGCTAATCCTGCCTTTATCCTCAAGGCTGGAAGAGGTGACAGAATTTCATGACTCCAATATAAACATGTAACAGTGCTACTCATTCAATGGAAACAGGGGGCGGGATTCTCCACTCCCGCACCGAAGTGGCCGCGCCGTCGTGAACGCCGTCGAAATTCACGACGGCGCGAAACGGCCCCGATCCCGAACGATTCAGGCCCTGACAATGGGCTAAGATTGGGGCCGCGTCATCTACACGCGCCAGGCCATGTTGCCCGCGTAAAGGCGGCGCCGCATAGATGACGCGGCCGGCTCCGCATAACTGGCGTCATCCGCGCATGCGTGGGTTGGGCGGCGCCAACCCACGCATGCATGGTTGCCGTCCTCTCTAAGTCCGCCCCGCAAGAAGATGGCGAACGGATCTTGCGGGGCCGCGGAATGAAGGAGGTCCTCCTTCAGAGAGGACGGCCCGACGATCGGTGGGCACCGATTGCGGGCCATGCCACATTTAAGGTACCCTCCAGTGTGCAGGATCCCCCCCCCCCCCCCACAGGCCGCGGAACTCGACCAGGCCGTTCCCGCCGCTTGGGAGGATCGCGGGAGGGCGTCGGACCGGCGTCCCGGGACATTTTGGCGGCCCAGGCGTTTCTCCCAACTGGCGTGAGAGTGGAGAGTCTCGCCCACTGTTATCCAGGGCACGAGCAAGTGCAGATGCATTTCGAAGTCGAAGGCTCTGCAATGGGGGGGGAGACATAGCCTCCCGAATATTTTGCTCACCCCATTCTGACAAATGAGAATCGACAATCCTCCCAGTTCCAGGCTGTATTTTGCCATCTTAATTCTGACAGTGTCTAATGTGAGGTTTGACAGGTTGTGTTGGAGCAATGAAAACTTTGCAAGTTGGAGAGACAGGAAGTTCCTATAAGTTGTCTGGTGATATGCATACATGCTTATCTGTGCATAAATGTATACAACCAAAAAGAAAATGCTGGAAAATCTCAGCAGGTCTCGCAGCGTCTTTAGGGAGAGAACAACGCTACCGTTTCGAGTCCAGATGACCCTTTGTCAAATGTATAACTGTACAAAGGTATAAAGGTGTATGTAATCACAGATATGACCTCCTGCCAGTGGGTGGCGCCAGACATGCATCAGGTGACTGATGTGACTCGGCAATTGGGTGCAGGACGGATAGTAGGACGTCGCACTTACAGTAGCTCTCCAGGAGCTTGGATAACTTGTTTCTCCATACATCTGTTGGTTACCTGCCCACATGTTAAATAATAATAAATAATAATAAAATTATTAAAAATAATAATTAATAAATAAATAAAATTAACATAATAAATAATTTTTCTGGTTGGAAACATATATGTTCTGTGCATGTTTGCATGAACAAGGGAACCACAGAACACAACAAGTTATACTCTCCCATTCATTACATGTCTAATTAATGATTACTTTATGGATTATGTGGATTTATATGTCAATTTCATACTGATTTTGAGAAAAAAATATTTCCAATGTTTGGTGACACAAAACAAATCTTAAAACATTGAAATTTACAGTGACAAGTGGACAGGATAATATTATGTTATGAAAACCATTCTTGTTAGAATTGGTTAATTAATATTGATAATGATTGATCTCAATTGTTTCGTTAATATTATTGGGTATAGATAATTCCAGTTTATCCAGCAGCACAATATGAGCTGAAGACATACACAACCATCAATTGGAACACTCTCTGGCAGCCATGTCAGGGTTAATATCAACTCATTGACCAGATTGGTCAACAGAACATCGCAATCCTAATAATTACATTTCGGGTTATATGTTCATTATCTTCAGCAGAAACTAGTCAGGAGCATAAAAAATGGAACACTGCTTTATGTGTCATTTAGTGAATCCACTACTGCATTCCATCGCATTGTGGTAGCCACAGGGTTGTTACGGAATTTTGATGAGTCCTGAGTGTTGGAGTTTGCATTTTCTAATTAAATAAATATTGTTACGAGGATGTATAATGTACTTTGTATGGAGATTTTCATCAGTAAAGATGCCATAGTTCTGGATTGATGGCATTGACCTTGTTGACATCGATGACGGAAACGCGGAAGGCATCCTGGTCATCTGCATCACTTAACTGGAAGTCTTGATGCGTGGGCTGGACGGTCCTGACTTGTCTGCGAGATTGTCGGGGATGTGCAGGATCCATGGGTTGAGCCAAACGACAGTGGGCAGCATAGTGGCCCATCTTGCCACATCTGAGGCACTGTCGGACATTGCCCTTTTAAGTGTACAGCTCCACAATTGCCGCACGTCATGACGTCACGGCGTTCGTTGCGCAGTGTGATCTTGCGGTGGGCGCGCCTGCGCAGTGCGTCCCTCGATGTGGCCGTTATTTTTGGCGCGCACCAGCGCGGGAGACCGCGGGAAGCGGCCGCTGTCGTCCGGGCCGTGGGTCGGGAAGTAATCGACGGCCTGGATGCGTTCGGCGTCGTGGGCGGCCTGGCTTGCCGATTCGACGGCTGGGGACCCCCTCCGTGCCAACTCGGACACCTGAAATCGGGCAAAACGGCAGGTTGCATTCTCGTGGAGGACACAGGCTTCCACAGCAGACGCTAAGGTGAGGCTTTTTATTTTAAGAAGCTGCTGGCGTAGGCCACTAGAGGCAACGCCAAAAACAATCTGGTCCCTGATCATGGACTCTGTGGTGCTGCCGTAACCGCAGGACTGCGCTAGAATTCGGAGGTGCGTCAAAAAGGGTTGAAAAAGCTCCTCCTTACCTTGCAGGCGTTGCTGAAAGAGGTATCTTTCAAAACTTTCATTCACTTCAACCTTAAAGTGCTGGTCCAGTTTGAGGATGACCGTGTCATACTTGGATTGGTTTTCGCCTTCTTCGAACACCAGTGAGTTGAAGACGTTGAGGGCGTGCTGACCTGCGTAGAAGAGGAGCATTGCAATCTTCGTTTCATCCGAGGCACTCTGTTTTTCGTTGGCTCGGATGTACAGGTCAAATCGCTGCCTGAAGAGCTTCCAATTGGTACCTAGGTTCCCCGCGACTTGCAACGGCTGCGGTTTGTCGGTGCGGTCCATGTCCAGAATGGCAGGTATCGATCCACTCCTGTACCATGTGGTGTTGGGCGTTCTGACACACAGATGAGCTAACACGGTTGTAGATGGTACAACGCTATTTTATTTAAACTTTCTATGTACAGTTTTGTCTTGATACTCTGCACGTGGGGATTCCCTGTTTGTGATCTTGTAACAGGTCTTGTCCGTGTCTTTGTCCCCAGACCTACTGTCCACTAGGTGTCGTGCTCGTGCTTTTATGTGGTTGGTGTCCTTGTGTGTGATTGGTTGTGGTGTTGTGTGCTCTGATTTGTCTGTTGGTGTGTCCATCATGATGTGTGTGTTTGAATATCATGACAAGTTCCAGGTGACCATTAACTGCTTTGCCTTTTGAGAGGGAGAGCTGATTGGTGGTGATTTAAACTGAGGATCACCGCACCTCAGGCTGAGGAGGTCACGTTTTTCTCTCCCTACAGATGCTGCGAAACCTGCTGAGATTTTCCAGCATTTTCTTTTTGGTTATATACATATATGCACAGATAAGCATGTATGCATATCATCAATAACCTCAACCAGTACTGGAAGTGAACCCACGCTGTTGGCCTTACTCTGCAACATGAACCAGCTGTCCCGCCAACTGAGCTAAACCGGCGTCGACATATAATGGGTGGGATTCTCTGTCCCTGACGCACGGAGTGCATTCCCTGATGGGACAGAGAATCAGTCATCGGGGGAAAATCAGGATCAGTGCCGGGCGTCAATCCGACTCCCCACTGGTTGGGGTGCATGATGCATGCTGGCAGGGGGGGATGTAAATACATGAAAATGGGTCTCAATGACCCATTTGCATCTATTTAATGGGCCCGGTGCCCTATGCTCCAGCCTCCCATGATTCTGTGATCCCTGTGGCCGGGAATCATGTGGGCGCGGATCACTTGTGATCTCAGCAATTGTGAATCTGAAGTGGTGGATTTCGCGGTAACCTGAAGTCCACCACGCCAGGGCCACACTGGTAGAGACCAGCCAAACCCACCCAAAAATGCCCATAGCTCCTTGAACAGACCCCCCACACACACCCCGCCACAAGGGCCCCTATAATAGGACTGACCCTGCCCCCCCGGACCTCTGTAAAAGGGTGAGTCCCTAGTGAACTCTGGAATAAGGGGCGGAATTCTCCCCCACCCCCACGCCGGGTGGGAGAATTGCCGGGGCGCCGTACGTGTCCCGCCACGCCGCCCCAACACCCGCACGCGATTCTCCCACCCCCCCCCCCCCCAAACCAGCGCGGCAAGAATCACAGCTGTCCGCTGGGAGAATCGCCATTTGCAACAGGCGAGCCGCGATTCTCCGGCCCGGATGGGCCGAGCAGCCGCCCCAACACGACGGGTTCCCACCGGCGCCGGCCACACCTGGTCGCTGCCTGCGGGAACTGCGCGGGAACGCTGGGGGGGCAGCCTGAGGGGGGTACCTGCACCGGGGGGGGTGCCTCCAATGGGGTCTGGCCCGCAATAGTGCCCCGCAAAATCCATCCGCCATCTTCTTGCGTGGCGGCCTCGAGGAGGACGGTAACGGCGCATGCACGGGTGATGCCGCGTCATTTACGCAGCACCGCTTTTATGCAGCGCCAAGGCCCGGCGCGCGTAAATGATGCGACGCCGCTCCTAGCCCCGCGGGGGCGGGAGAATAGGGGGCTGGGAGAAGGCTCCGACGCCAGAGTGAAAGACTCCGGTTTTCACTCCGCCGTCAGCACTTAGACTCCCGTTGGGAGAATCGCGCCCCAAGAGACCCATCCCCCAAAGATCCCTGTAGTAGGGGGACTGCCCCCATGGACCTCTGTAATAGGAGGAGCCCCACAGGGACCCTTATAATAGGGAGACACCGCCAAGGAAACCTATAATGGCGGACCTCCTCAGGGACCCCTGTGTTAGGGGTACTCCCCACCGAAACCCCTGTAATATGGAGAATCCCCCAGGGACCTACAGAAACCCCTGTGACAGGGATGATGCCCCACAGGACCTCGGTAATAGGAGGAGCCCCCCGAACTCCCCACCAGAGTGACCCCTATAATAGGGAAACCCCCCACAGGGACACCGTGCCGAAAGGAATTCCCTCCACAGATCCCCCACCCCCTGCCTCCCCCCACACACACACGTAGACCCCCAACTCATAAAGACCCCCTCTGCCCCCACCCCAGATAAGGGATGCCGGTCTGGAAACTAGAGAGCAGTCCAGACAGGGGCAGTGGGAAGCATTATAGCTGCAATACTTAACTTGCAGCTCCACATGTGCATTCCTTGAAAGAAAACAGTTTGAGTGAAAAACATTTTGATGCACAAGCCTTTGGAAATAACAATACTGATTGACTTGAAAGGCAGTGATCTGCATGAGAGAACATCTGCAAATACAAAACATGGTCAGACTTAAAAATCCACCACCTGTGTTCAGATGGGAAATGGGAGGCGGGGGGGTCTGTGCATTGGGTGCGGTCTGTTGAGGGGGTTCCTTTAGGCAAGTGTCCCTGTGGGGGGGACCTCCTATTGCAGGAATCGCTGCAGGGGACCCCCTATCACTGGGGTACCTGAAGTGTGGGGGGGAGGTCTTCCTATTACTGGGGTCCCTGTTGAGGGTCCCCCTATTACAGGGGTCACTGGGTGGCCTCATATTGCAGGGATCCCTGGGGGGAGGCGGGTTGGGCCATCTCCTTACTTGGGATGGGAGGGGCATCCAGGCAATCTGGAGGTGGGGGTGCTGCCCAAACCGTCCACGTTGTCTTGATCTAAGGGCACCCAATGGGTGTATAGCTCCGAGTCAGGAGCATGCATTGGTAAACTTGTCACTATAGTACAAACACACTCACAGTAACTGTGGTAAATAATTCAGAATGATTGTTTCAGAAACCTGAAATTATATGCTCAATGACGGTCATATTTTATCCAATATGTTAGCAGCAGATTGTATAACGGAAAATAAAGAAAGCTTCTAACTGAATCCTGTTTCCTTTTGACAGATAAAGTCGACCTGCCATTTGACAAAGTGTTCCCTTTGCACAGAGGGAGGTACAAGGCTGCAGAAAGTGATTGAAGCAACTGGATGAGCTTTATCTTGTTTCAGTTAAGAGCAAGCACCAACAACAATGTGACAGATGTAAAATCTAAGCTATTAGGAATGTAGAGAACTACATAGAGTTCCCACAGAGCAGAATGAGGCCATTTGACCCATCGAGTCTGCACCAACCCTCTGACAGAGCACTCCACCCAAGACCACTTTCCTGTTCTGTCCCAATAATCCCTTAAGATAACTTGCATTTCCCTGGACACTCAGGGGCAATTCATCATGGCCGACTCACCTAACCTGCACATCTTTGGACTGTCGGAGGAAATCAGAGCACCCGGAGGAAACCCAGGCAGACACGGGGAGAACGTGCAAACTTCACACAATTACCCAAGGCCAATAATTGAACCTGGGTCTCTGGCACTGTGAGGCAGCAGTGCTAACCACTGTGCCAGCGTGCCACCCTAATGTGACACATTGTGTACTGAAGACTATCCCCTTCAATATACACCTTTATTCCACAAGTTGGTAATTGACTGAAAAAGGTTCCTCTTACTTTACAATCTGCAGGAATAATTTGATGAAGTGAATTTTAGCACTTTAGAATCATAAAAGTTTACAGCACAGAAAGAGGCGTTTTGGCTCATTGTTTTTGAACCGCCATCAAGCACCAATCTATTCTAATCCCATGTTCCAGTACTTGGTCCGGAGCTTTGTATGCTATAACGTTTCAAGTACTCATTGACATGTATATTATCTTAAATTGAATTATTGTAAAACATTTACTTAACTTATTGAGGAGAAACCTTGCTGATGGAAGTGTCTATTTTTTTCTAATTTATTGAATAAGACTTAATAATAAAAGTACAGGAAACAAAATTGAAGATTAGAGACTTTTTTGCTGTTAAAGTATACTCCAGGCCACTAATGCAAGAGCAGCACTTGCTGGCTACATTTGCTGTTTTTGTTCATAAAATGTGTTAATAACTCATTCGTATTATTCACAACTGACATTAAAAAGACAAACAGGCATGTTTCTGCTTCAATGGCCAACTTGACATTTTGGGCGAGAAGCTCATCTCAATTGTGCAGTCTCCAGTGATGTTAAAGGCTGCAGAAAGCGATTGAAGCAACTGGATGAGCTTTATCTTGTTTCAGTTAAGAGCAAGCACCAACAACAATGTGACAGATGTAAAATCTAAGCTATTAGGAATGTAGAGAACTACATAGAGTTCCCACAGAGCAGAATGAGGCCATTTGACCCATCGAGTCTGCACCAACCCTCTGACAGAGCACTCCACCCAAGACCACTTTCCTGTTCTGTCCCAATAATCCCTTAAAATAACCTGCATTTCCCTGGACACTCAGTGGCAATTTATCATGGCCGACCCACCTAACCTGCACATCTTTGGACTGTTAAAGAATACTCCAGGCGACTAATGCAAGAGCAGCACTTGCTGGCTACATTTACTGTTTTTGTTCAAAAAATGCCATTTTTCCTAGTGTGGACTGAGGTACTAGATGCTTTCTGTGCAGCCCATTTGGCATACTTGCTTGAGGAGGGTGCCTGTGCCAATGTCACCAGTCCACCAGCGGGTGGTGATGCAGACCTATCCCGATGCCTTGCACCCCAACTGACCAATCTGATGCCAGGATTCTTAATTTGGACCACACAATGTTCGTGAAACAAATTTGTACAATATCAAGTGTTAAACTGCAAAATGGACCCTGCACTGGCCTTCCTGAAAGAGCCAGGCTCCAGATTGCTCGTAAGGTTTTTTTTATGAAACCCTGCTCGTGCAATGTGTCTCTGGGGTGTTTTTGGAGGCGTTCGGGTGAGTTATTGGATTTGGCAGTGAATGTTTCTGCCTCATAGGGTGAGCAGAAGAGTAGGTGACATCAGCACAGGAAGTATGGACGCAGTGTCTGTGCCCTGGATCTGTGGCATGGAAGGAAATAGAGCAGAGGGTGCAGGAAGGGAATGCTCTGTGCAATGCCCTCTGTCACTTTGGCGCTAGTTTCCTCCGCACAGTCACCCAAGCCGGGAATCAAATAGCAATCACCCTAGAGCTGTGAAGTAACAGTGCTAACCACTGTGCTACGTGTTTCTGGGGAGGTGACAGTTCCTGGATTTGTGAGAGCAGAATATCAGAAGGGGAAGGTTGGTGTGAATACATTGGGATGGAATAGGAGGCAAGACATCCATGGTCGCACCTTCAGCAGCTTGCTCAATATGCCAGAGAATGGGTCGCGTGTGAGCTTGGAGCTGAGAAGGGGAATAAGGTAGGAACATAATTAGTCTCAGCGCACTGGAGTCATAGACTCTGTCACAGTCAGTTCCATGGTGCAGCGAGCTATCTATCCCTGGAGCCCAGGAGATTCCTGCGTCCTTGCTCCCCCTCCTCCCCGGTTCTGCTCCCTCCTATTATGCACCATCATGTCCAGCAAGAGAGAGCAGAGTATCAGTGAATATGCAACACTGTGTTTGGGAGTTTTCTCTGCCACAGCTGAGTAGATGGTATTATGTGAAGACAAGGAGAAGTCGGTGTTCGGCCGGCAGCATTAATCAGTATACAAGAGTGAGTTGGAGTGCCTGGATATTAGGCATGTGCCCCGAATGCTGATGGATGAGCGATGGGGGTGCGGTGGATTAAACAGTGGGAGAAGTTGGTGAAACGTTGGAAAATGTCATGTGGAGAACCATGAACTAACCACTTCCCGTCCACCATGAGAGCATTTGACTCCTTGTCATGCTGCAGCTAGCATAGTCCTCAGGTCTAGATGGAGAGTCCAGATTCAAAACATTAATTCTGTTTCTCTCCTGATAGATGCTGGCTGACCTACTGCATTTTTCTGGCTTCCTGTGTTCTTGCTTCAGATTTCAGCACCTGCAGTATTTTAGTTATTTTACCTCAGCTCTAAAATTGGGGAGTTAACCTCTTTGACCACTTCCTTCCACCTCCTGAGGATGATACTTGAGGATCCCCTGCCACATTTCCCCATGGATACATGGCATCTCTTCTACTAGCGCCTCCAGTGTCACATCCATCACCGTGAAGCCCTCTCTCTGCCCTGGTGTTCAATTATCCATCCTTTAAATTCCAGAAGATTAGTCAGTGCAGCTTCCCTTTATGAAGGACAGACTGGCTTGAAGAAGAGCGGGGGGGGGGGGCATTACACCATGTGTTCTCAGCACAATGCCCTCTGGCTCCCTGCTAGACACAAAAACAGTCAGCTAATGGAAAGGACATCAACCATGAGGGACTTGCTCTGGTCCATGCTGAAATCAGATATCTCAGGCGAGAGAACCAAATTTGAGTCTGGACTGTATCCAATGGAAACGGCGCAGGTAGGTCCTGAATGATGAATCCCACTCCCAAAATGCAGGGCAAAAAAACTATTGTGCCTTTGACTTCCTAAGCAAAAATGAACAAAAAACAGGTCAGTCATAATGCACATGTATTAATGTCACTTTCAGTTTTAAAATTAAAAGATCCCTTGAGTTTGAAAATCCAGCTGTGGGATTATACCAAGCATTAGGTATAGATAATGTCATGAGAATGTCACTTTAAGAAATGTTTGGCTGCTCATATTACTGCAGTGATATCAGAGTGTGGGTGGAGCTGGGCTGTCTGGCAGCTTTTTACTTTTGTTTTAGGCTGTTTGCTGCAGGGTGTGTTTTAGTTTTGTTTCAGTGTTGGAGCTGAAGCCAAACAGAGCAGGTGTACTGTTCATCTCTCTGCCATGAAGAGACTATCTCTTGATCATTTGGTGAATTCAGAATGATAAATGTTCTCAGTAGTGAATGTAAACCTAATGTGCTTCTGTTAAAAGGTGTTTCTTTTGTCTTCTGGATGTTGTTTGGGAAGTTACTAAGGATTACTTAGTGTTGTATTCTTTGGGGGTTGTATTTGAATTGATGGTTACTAAGATGTCCACTGTATGTTTTAAAAAGGTTAACTTGAGTTCATAGAATAAACATTGTTTTGCTTTAAACAGTACTTTTCCATTTCTGCTGTACCACAACTGTAGAGTGGGCCGTGCACTCCCCATACCACAATCTATTAAAAGTTGTGGGTCAGGTGATCTCCATGATACACTTTGGGGTTCTCTAAACCCTGGCCCATAACAAATTGGGAGCTCGTCCGGGATAAAAGTCTATCTATTGGATTAGCTTAGTGAACTTAAAGACAGTGAGGGGCGAGCATATTGTGGTTGCCTATCAGTTGTGGTATTCCAGTTTAAGTGGGGAGTGTGTTGTGGACAATGGCTCTTTCAGAGGCTCTGAATGTTTTGGGGGTGGAGACGGTCACACGCAGTACCTTACGGACAGAGACTAAAAGCAGACTATTAGATTTGGCAAAAACACTGCAATTAACATAACCTGACAAAATGCGAAATGATGAGGTAATTATGGCGGTGGCTAAGCATTTAAAGTTGCCTGAGATACTCATTGGAAATGGCAAAATTCAGTTACGAATTAAACAAATGGAACATGAGAAAGAATTAAAGCAGCTTGAATACGAAAGAGAGGATAAAGAAAGAAAGAGAGTGGCAAAATAAAGTGAGAGGGTGGAAAATGTAAGAGATAGAGAGGAAAAAGAAAGAGAGAGAGAGGAAAAAGAAAAGGAGAGAGAAGAAAGGAGAAAAGAAAGAATAGCCCAAGCAGAACAAAAAGAAATAGAAAGGGAGATACAGATCAGGGCAAAAGATAAAGAGAGAGAGTTTGAACTTCAGAAAATGGCCATGAAACATGACAGTCAGTTAAAATTGACAGACGTAAAGGGAAATGTATAGTTTGAGGATAGTGAAAACGAGCGTCAAAGTCGAAGGCTTGGTGGGAATCTATTTAAATATGTCCAAGCATTGCCAAGGTTTGATGAGAAGGAGGTAGAAGCATTTTTCATTTCATTTGAGCAGGTAGCTAAACAAATGAAATTGTCACAGGACATGTGGGTATTACTGATTCAAACAAAACTGGTAGGTAGGACTAGTGAATTAGTGAATTGTTTGCATCACTACCGGAGGAGGCATCTGGGACGTATGAGGAGGTGAAAAAATCGATCTGAGGTGCATATGAACTAATGCCTGAAGCCTACAGACAAAGGTTTAGAAATTCAAGGAAAGAACTTGGTCAAACATACATGGAGTTTGAAAGGCTCAAACAGAGTAATTTTGATAGGTGGATAAGGGCTTTGAAAATAGACCAAACGTATGAAGCTCTCAGAGAAATTACGGTTTTGCAGGAGTTTAAAAATTCAATTCCTGATGTAGTGAGAACTCATGTGGAAGAGCAGAGGGTTAAAACTGCAAGATTAGCAGCAGAAATGGCAGATGATTATGAATTAGTTCATAAGTCAAAGCTTGGTTTCAGACATCAGTTTCAGCCTGTGAGGGATAGAAACTGGGGACATGAGAAATACTCAAGTGGTAAAGGTAAAGATGATCAGATGGGAGATAATAAGGAGAGTGTACCTCAGATTAAAAAAGAAATCCAGGAGGGTGGAAGAGACATGAAAAGTTTCAAATGTTTTCACTGTAATAAACTAAGCCATGTAAAGTCACAGTGTTGGTGGTTGAAGAAAAGCACTGGGAAGGCTGATGTGGTAAAACAGTATAAGGGTTTGTCAAAGTGGTAAAGGAAAGCCCAAGTGAAGCGAAGGATGTGCAAAAGATTGTACAGCCTGATCAAGAGGTGATTGATCAGAAGGTGCCAGATGTCTTTACAGAATTTACTTGTGTGGGTAAAGTTTACTCATGTGTATCAGGAGGAGCAGGTAAAGACGTCTCAATTTTAAGAGATACAGGAGCTAGTCAATCTTTAATGGTAAGAGATGAGGAGTTATGTAGTTTGGGAAGAATGTTGCCAGAAAAGGTGGTAATATGTGGAATTCAGGGTGAGAGGAGTAGTGTTCCATTGTATAAGGTAAGGTTGGAAAGTCCAGTGAAGAGTGGTGAAGTGGTAGTAGGAGTAATAGAGAAACTATCTTGTCCAGGAATACAGTTAATCTTGGGTAATGATATAGCTGGATCGCAGGTGGGAGTGATGCCTACTGTGGTTGATAATCCAGTGGAAAATCAGACAACTGAAGTGTTGAAGGACGAATATCCTGGGATTTTTCCGGATTGTGTAGTGACAAGGTCGGAAAGTCACAGGTTAAAACAAGAGGAGAAATCAAAGAGTGAAGATGACATTGAAGTGCAATTGTCAGAAACGATTTTTCATCAGATGGTTGAAAAAGAACAAGAACAGGTGGAGGATGAGGCGGATATTTTTAGTTCAGGAATATTGGCGGAGTTACAACAAAAAGAAAACGGAGGTATCAGAAAGCATACCCGGAAGAGGAATCTGAGTGAATACCAGAGTGTTATTACCATAAAAGAGATTTCTTGATGAGAAAATGGAGACCTTTACATATGCAGGCAGATGAAAAGTGAGAAGACGTTCATCAAGTAGTATTGCAGTTAGGCCATAGAAAGGAGGTGTTGTGAGTTGCACATGAGGTACCAGTGGGAGGTCATT
Source organism: Scyliorhinus torazame (assembly GCF_047496885.1). NCBI lineage: Eukaryota > Metazoa > Chordata > Chondrichthyes > Carcharhiniformes > Scyliorhinidae > Scyliorhinus > Scyliorhinus torazame. Next base: position 94,398,789 of record NC_092710.1, read on the forward strand.
TGGAGATAAGGAAAATTCAAGCTAAAATCCAGAAACATTTTTATTGGCCTGGACTACATAAAGATGGAGTTAAATTTTGTTCAATCATGTCACACATGTCAAGTGATAGGGAAACCTCAAGCAGTGATAAAACTAGCACCCTTAATACTGTTGCGCGTTTCTTTTACTTTGTATTTCTGTGGCTCTGTTCCAATTATGGCAATCAGTGAGTTTGCCTTTCTTTCTGTGTTATCTATGTCTTAATGCTTAGAGTCGCCAGGTATCAAATGATACCACCACAAGTTTCAACCGGCTATCGATCAAAGAGCCAAACCAGTTAGTTAATTCAAGGTCAAAGGTGCTTTATTTACACACAATTAGTAACGCAACATAAACACTACTAGTTAAATACACCTATCGACGAAGACAACCTGTCCTGGAAGCTTTTCTAACACAGTATGTAGATGGTCCGACCAGAGGGGAGGCCACATTGGATTTGGTACTTGGTAATGAACCAGGGCAAGTGATAGATTTGTTAGTGGGGAGCATTTTGGAGATAGTGACCACAATTCTGTGACTTTCACTTTAGTAATGGAGAAGGATAGGTGCGTGCAACAGGGTAAGGTTTACAATTGGGGGAAGGGTAAATACGATGCTGTCAGACAAGAACTGAAGTGCATAAGTTGGGAACATAGGCTGTCAGGGAAGGACACAATTGAAATGTGGAACTTGTTCAAGGAACAGATACTATGTGTCCTTGATATGGATGTCCCTGTTAGGCAGGGAAGAGATGGTTGAGTGAGGGTACCATGGTTGACAAGACGTTGAATGTCTTGTTAAGAGGAAGATGGGTACTTATGTAAGGCTAAGGAAACAAGGTTCAGACAGGGCGCTGGAGGGATACAAGATATCCAGGAGGGAACTGAAGAAAGGGATTAGGAGAGCTAAGAGAGGGCATGAAAAATCTTTGGCGGGTAGAATCAAGAAAAACCCCAAGGCCTTGTTCAGATATGTGAGAAATATGAGAATGACGAGAGCGAGGGTGGGTCCGAACAAGGACAGTAGCGGGAGATTGTGTATTGAGTCTGAAGAGATAGGAGAGGTCTTGACCGAGTACTTTTCTTCAGTATTTACGAATGAGAGGGGCCATATTGTTGGAGAGGACAGTGTGAATCAGACTGGTAAGCTCGAGGAGATACTTGTTAGGAAGGAAGATGTGTTGGGCATTTTAAAAAACCTGAGGATAGACAAGTCCCCCGGGCCTGACAGGGTATATCCAAGGATTCTATGAGAAGCAAGAGATTAATTTGCAGAGCAGTTGGCAATGATATTTTCGTCCTCACTGTCAACAGGGGTGGTACCAGGTGATTGGAGAGTGGCGAATGTCGTGCGCCTATTCAAAAAAGCGAATAAGGATAACCCTGGGAATTACAGGCCAGTTAGTCTTACTTCGGTGGTAGGCAAAGTTGTGGAAAGGGTACTGAGGGATAGGATTTCTGAGCATCTGGAAAGACACTGCTTGATTAGGGATTGTCAGCACGGATTTGTGAGGGCTAGGTCTTGCCTCACAAGTCTTATTGAATTCTTTGAGGAGGTGACCAAGCACGTGGATGAAGGTAAAGCAGTGGATGTAGTGTACCTGGATTTTAGTAAGGCATTTGATAAAGTTCCCCATGGCAGGCTTATGCAGAAAGTAAGGAGGCATGGGATAGTGGGAAATTTGGCCAGTTGGATAACGAACTGGCTAACCGATAGAAGTCAGATAGTGGTGGTGGATGGCAAATATTCAGCCTGGAGCCCAGTTACCAGTGGCATACCGTAGGGATCAGTTCTGGGTCCTCTGCTGTTTGTGATTTTCATTAATGACTTGGATGAGGGAGTTGAAGGGTGGGTCAGTAAATTTTCAGATGATACGAATATCGGTGGAGTTGTGGATAGTGAGGAAGGCTGTTGTCGGCTGCAAAGAGACATAGATAGGATGCAGAGCTGGGCTGAGAAGTGGCAGATGGAGTTTAACCCTGAAAAGTGTGAGGTTGTCCATTTTGGAAGGCCAAATATGAATGCGGAATACAGGGTTAACGGTAGGGTTCTTGGCAATGTGGAGGAGCAGAGAGATCTTGGGGTTTATGTTCATAGATCTTTGAATGTTGCCACTCAAGTGGATAGAGCTGTGAAGAAGGCCTATGGTGTGCTAGCGTTCATTAGCAGAGGGATTGAATTTAAGAGCCGTTAGGTGATGATGCAGCTGTACAAAACCTTGGTAAGGCCACATTTGGAGTACTGTGTGCAGTTCTGGTCGCCTCATTTTAGGAAGGATGTGGAAGCTTTGGAAAAGGTGCAAAGGAGATTTAGCAGGATGTTGCCTGGAATAGAGAGTAGGTCTTATGAGGAAAGGTTGCGGGTGCTAGGCCTTTTCTCGTTAGAACGGAGAAGGATGAGGGGCGACTTGATAGAGGTTTATAAGATGATCAGGTGAATAGATAGAGTAGACAGTCAGAGACATTTTCCACAGGTGGAACAAACCATTCCAAGGGGACATAAATTTAAGGTGAATGGTGGACGATATAGGGGGGATGTCAGAGGTAGGTTCTTTACCCAGAGAGTAGTGGGAGCATGGAATGCACTGCCTGTGGAAGTTGTTGAGTCGGAAACATTAGGGACCTTCAAGCGGCTATTGGATAGGTACATGGATTACGGTAGAATGATGGGGTGTAGATTAATTTGTTCTCAGTCTAGGACAAAAGTTTGGCACAACATCGTGGGCCGAATGGCCTGTTCTGTGCTCTATTTTTCCATGTTCTATTAACATTCGGGCACTCGGCTTAGGCCAGAAAACGTGGCCGCTGTTCGGTTCTGGATCTATCGGGTTCAAAGGAGTAACTGCGGCTCAGCTAGGCCCATCCTTCTGGTAGCGGGTGTTGAACCTGGACTTGCCACTGGTGATGCTGCACTTGGCGATGGCTGTGACCGGGGTACCAGGGCCAAGAGAGAGTGAACATATGGCAAATTCTTCTTATACTCGGGGGGGGGGGTGGTGGGGGGGGGGGGGGTTCGCGCTCTTTTGGGCGGTCCTTCGATTTGGGCCTTACTAATTGGGTGATCTCTGATCGCTCTGTTCGATTCCTTCGCCAATAAGTGGGCGGGGATCTGGATGGCTGGGCGGGTCCCAGGCGGTCACTGACCCTGTTATTTGCATTTCCCTTGAACAGGGAGTGGCGCCCAAATGTCCTGGTTGCTTGAGTACCAGTCCTTTGTTTTGGTGAAGATGGGTGATCAAATGCTAATTGGCCCCTTTACAATGCTAATTGGATCGAGTTTCGATACCGTCTGGACTTCTGGCTTAGGAATATGCATTTCAAGCTCTGAGCCTGCCTGAATCTTGGCTTGTCCATTTTACCCACCAGGCTTTGCGAGTTTCTCTGTACCTTGTTGGAAGTGGCCATCCCAGATGGCTACAATACCCATTCCTTCATTTGAGGAACCTTTTACAGGGGCCTAATTGATTGCGTAGGACCGCTTCCTAAAATGAAAAGTGGGAATCAATATCTTTTGACTATAATGGATATGTCTACTAGGTTTCCAGAGGCCATTCCAGTACATAATATTACAGCTAAAAAGATTGTGGAGGAGTTACTTAAATCCTTTACTAGATATGGACTACCCACAGAAATACAATCGGATCAAGGATCAAAATTTAACCTCCAGGTTATTCAAAGAAGTTATGGATAGCTTAGGAATAAAACAATTTAAATCAACTGCGTATCATCCAGAATCTGCAGGGAGGGTTAGAAAGGTGGCATCAGACATTAAAGACAATGTTGAGGGCTTATTGCCACGATTATCCAGAGGATTGGGATAAAGGAATTCCATTCGTACTGTTTGCAATTAGGGATGCACCCAATGAGTCAACCAAATTCAGTCCTTTTGAACTAATTTTTGGTCATGAGGTAAGAGGACCACTTAAATTGATTAAGGAAAAATTGTTGAGTGAGAAATCAGAAATTACATTATTGGATTATGTGTCAAATTTTAGGGAACAATTAAATAGAGCAGGTGAATTGGCGAGACAACATTTAAAAGTTGCACAAAATGTGATGAAACGGGTAGCGGACAAGAAATCCAAAGTTCACAGTTTTGCCTGTGGAGATAGTGTTGTTACCAGTGGCAGGTGAGCCTTTAAAATCGACGGGGCGGAACTCTCCCCCTCCACGCCGGGTGGGAGAATTGCCGGGGCGTCGCGTGTGTCCCACCCCGAATCCCGCACGCGATACTCCCACCCCCCCCCCAACTGGCGCGGCGACAATCACGGCTGGCCACTGGGAGAAACGCCGCTCGCCATTTGCAACGGGCGAGCATCGATTCTCCAGCCCGGATGGGCCGAGCAGCCAGCCCAATACGACGGGTTCCCGCCGGCACCGTCTACACCTGGTCGCTGCCGGCGGGAACAGCGTGGGAACGCTGGGGGGGGGTTCCTGCACCGGGGGGGGGCCTCAAATAGGGTCTGGTCCGCGATCGTTGCTTACTGATCGGCGGGCCGGCCTCTCTGAAGGAGGACCTCCTTTCCTCCGCCGCCCCGCAAGATCCATCTGACATGTTCTTGCAGGGCGGCCTCAGGGAGGATGGCAACCGCGCATGCGCGGGTGACGTCATTTACGTGGCGCCGGCCGCATCATTTACGCAGCGCCGCTTTTACGCCCCGCCAAGGCTCGGCGCGCGTAAATGACGTCACCCGGGGAGGGAGAATAGGGGGCTAGGAGCGGGCTCCATCGCCGGAGTGAAACACTCCGGATTTCACTCCAGCGTCGGCACTTAGACTCCCAATGGGAGAATTGCGCCCAGGTTTTGTGGTCCTTATCAGATTGAAAGGAAATTAAGTGAGATGAATTATGTGGTAAAAACACCAGATAGAAGGAAGACTCACCGAGTGTGTCATGTGAATATGCTTAAAAGGTACTTTGAAAGGGAAGGAGAGAAAAAAGAGGAGGTTTTAATGATTCTAACTCAAAGTGACAAACCAAATCCAGATGACTGTGAATTTGACAGACCTCAAATTAAATTGGAAAACGAGGATGTTCTTAATAATTGGGTTAAATTGTTGAGTTACCTTCCAGAGGAAAAACGGACTGACCTGAAGGAGTTATTGATATCACGTGCGCATGTTTGTGGAGATAAATTGGGAAGTACTAAAATGGCTATACATGATGTAGTTGTGGGAAATGCTGTTCCAATCAAACAACATCCATATAGACTTAACCCTTTAAAATTGGCACAGGTTAACAAAGTGATTGAGAGTATTCTTAAAAGTGGCATAATTGAAGTGCATTGCAGCCAATGGAGCTCACCCATAGTAATGGTACCAAAACCAGACGGTACCCAACGGTTGTGTGTGGCCTATAGAAAGATTAATGCAGTTACAAGAACGGACTCTTATCCTATCCCACATTTGGAGGATTGCATTGAGAAAGTGGGACAATCAGCTTTTATTTCTAAACTGGATTCACTGAAAGTTTCCTGGCAAGTACCTTTATCCGAAAGGGTGAAGAAGATTTCAGCTTTTGTGACTCCAGATGGTATATACCAATTCAAAGTTATGCCATTTGGCATGAAAATACCTCAGCCACATTTCAACGGTTAACTAACAAATTTGTTTCAGGATTACCCAATTGTGCGGTATACATCGACGATCTGGTAATTTTCAGCCAGACATGGAAAGAACATTTAAAACACCTGATGGAGTTATTCCATCGACTTCAGGAGGCGGGTCTGGTGATAAACCAAGCCAAAAGTGAATTTGGAAAAGCCCAAGTCACTTTCCTTGGCCATACAATCGGACAGGGTCGAATGGTCACACGGGATGTGAAACCAACAGTTATTGAGGCATTTTCAATACCCTCAAGACAAAGAGAAATAATACGATTTCTTGGCATGAATGGATTTGATCGAACATTGGTGAAAAAGTGTTGTAGCGTGATTGCTCCACTGATGGACTTGATGAAGAAATGTTGAAAATTTCAATGGACGGCAGAGTTTCAACAGGCATTTGACTGCCTGAAAGCTGTGATAACCAATGCTCCTGTGTTGGAGAATTACAAGGGACTCTGTGATCAGATTGAACTAAAGTATCTGACTTTAAAGAGACATGCCGAGGCGTAGAGAAATGGATGGATCGTGAAGATGCCTTCTTGTTCAAAGAGAGTGTCAATCGAGAAGGATTTCAGTTGGAGGAATGAACAAAAATGGACTATATTATTATACCTGTTTGTGTGTCTTGTTTTTTGAAACTAAAAAGTATATTTACTGTGTGCATTTCTTAAAGGATAGTGAAAAGGTAAAAAATGAAAGCATCTTGAAGTTGATGGTTTATTTTTTTTGGGGGGGGGAGGTATCATGAGAATGTTGCTTTAAGAAATATTTGGCAGCTCATATTACTGCAGTGATATCAGAGTGTGGGTGGAGCTGGGCTGTCTGGCAGCTTTTTACTTTTGTTTTAGACTGTTTGCTGCAGGGTGTGTTTTAGTTTCGTTTTCAGTGCTGGAGCTGAAGCCAGACAGAGCAGGTGTACTGTTGATCTCTCTGCCATGAAAAGACTATCTCTTGATCATTTGGTGAATTCAGAATTATAAATGTTCTCAGTAGTGAATGTGAACCTAATGTGCTTCTGTTAAAAGGTGTTTCTTTTGTCTTCTGGATTGTTTGGGAAGTTATTAAGGATTACTTAGTGTTGTATTCTTTGGGGGTTGTATTTGAATTGATGGTTGCTAAGATGTTCACTATGTTTTAAAAAGGTTAACTTGAGTTCATAGAATAAACATTGTTTTGCTTTAAAAAATACTTTTCCATTTCTGCTGTACCACACCTGTAGAGTGAGCCGTGTGCTCCCCATACCACAATCTATTAAAAGTTGTGGGTCAGGTGAACTCCATGATACACTTTGGGGTTCTCTAAACCCTGGCCCATAACAATGAATAGAATTTCATAAAATCTCAATTCTCCAAAAGGCAGGCCTGGAATGTCTTCGCCATAGTTTTGCTCACAATAACTACAGAAATATATGGGGCCGGATTCTCTGTTTCTGAGTCCAAGTGTTAACGCCGACGGAGACTCCATGGTGCCAAACCCGCACCGATTCTGCTACTAGTGAGGGGCTAGCATCAGCACCATGTGGAACACCATCGAAACCCACGTAAATCAGTGTCGGTATCACCGGGTCCGTGATGGACACTCGCAGGGCTGACAAGCTGCAGCTGTGGTTAATCAATACACCCTCCCACCCCCCCCCACATACACACTGATCGGGGCCGAAAAGATGGGACAGGTTGTGCTGGAGCATCCATACACCTGATGGGTCGGCTGGGGCCAGAGTTCACCCAGGGGGGTCACCTATACGACCCAGGGCACCAGGTGTAAAGTGGGCTTCAGCGGCATGCGCAGCTGCATGGCTATCTTGCTGGCCGCGGCAATAGTGTTGTGTACCCGTCCACCCCGACTCTACAGCCCACCTCCTGGCCACCCCCCACTACTCCCCCCCCCAGCTCTGGCAGAAGCCCCGCTGGCCAGTGGCACAGCTGACGGTGAAGTATGACGGTGCAGGACACTGTCCATACGCCCTCTCTCTCAGCAGCCACCATGCCAGGTTCACGATTTGTGGGAGCATCCGTGGACCACGCCATTGGGAACCTGGCCCATCGGAGGCGGAGCATCGCGGGTGGGCCGCTAATGATATAGGAACGGTGTTGCAACTACGCACAGCGTGGGTTGCATTGACGCCATTTTTGAGGAGGCAGAGCATTGCTACTCAGCGTCAAACCAGCGCCTGCCACGATTTCGACTTCGGGAGCTCTTTGCTACCCGATCGCACGCCCAGTGTCGGCGTCGGCTAACGGAGAATCTCGGCCATGGTTCACTTTCCAACATTTTTTAACCAGGCTGCCCTAGTTGCTGACACATCTGGCTGATGACGTCAATGGTTTACTGTGCATGTGTGGACAAGTGCATATGTGTGGATGGATGTCGGCAGCCATCTTGCAAAGGCAGGGGTGTTTATTTAAATTGAATTGCATAATAATCCATTTTCTCTGTAACTGTGTCCCTTCTTAAATATAATTATTTCAAAATATAACAATCCAGTTCAAAAAAACAATAGAACAATTCATTTCGAGATAGAAAACTCAATCGGAAATTAAAGTAGATGAATCGAAAATCAATGCTGATTGGGGAGCTTAAAATAAAGCTCATATTCTACTGCACCTTATAAGGTCTCTTGCCTATAAAATTGTACTTATTTAAAGAGAACTCCTCTCCCTGTTTTCTCTCTCAATATCAGCAGGTTTTTCGATATTCCTCTTCTCCAAGGAAGAACAGTTTGAAGAAGAAACTCACAATCTGGGAGTAAGTTTAGCAGCAAAATCATTGTCCCCTGCAATCAGTTGACAGAAAAATGTTCAATCTTCCATCAATGAAATGAATGCCTCAATTGTCCTGTGTTAACTGCTTCCCATGAAATGCTTTCAACAATTCTTTATAGCAGGCATCAAGCAGCCATTCCGTTGGTGCAATATATTGAATTTGACTTCTTATAGGCAGTACCTTCGGAGTAACTGAGCCTATTTATATAAAGCCGCTTTGAAATGACATACTGACTCTGTGATTGCATCAGCCAAAAGTAAAGCTTCACATTTCAATTAATTCATCCTTTTATTTCCTTGTTTTCACCTCATAGTATTGAACGAGTGGACACACAGACACTGATGTTTGCTGCAGTGGGGCATCCCATCTAAGGCAGATGGATGAAGTGTTCCGATGGAGCTATTACCCTACAGTGTGTGTATGTTTATTTTCCTTTAAGCAGGATCCCTGCCCAGAAGACAACTTTATTTGTCTGGTTCCTGATTAGGTGGCAAACATTGCCAGAGAGGCTGCAGCTTAGGAGCAATTGGCATCTTGCTGCTGGGTGTAAATTGCAAGGTAGATGCAGTAAGGGAGCTGAGTACAGCCTACCCTAGGATCAGGGCAAGGCAGATCAGTGGCAGAAGTCCTGGGTGGGGTGGGGGTTGGTACCATAGGGGCACGTGGGGAAATTGGAGATGGGATGGTCCGATGGTGGGTGGGCACTTTCGAAAGTAAGCTGCCTATAATAAGCATTCAAACCATTTTCAATATCGAATTGTCAAAGCAGTGAGCAATCCCCTTGCATTTTGTGCCTCTTTTGTGATAACAAATTTCTCACAAATGACTGATGGAAGGAAGTCCAATCTCACATTCTTCTGAATGCAGATTAACAAATTGGGAAGTATCTGATAATTAGCTTAGCTGTATTCAAACAAGGTGCAGTGTATTACTCCTGTCGTATAATGACCATTCATTTACATCTCACAAGCTATTATTTAAATTAATTACCACACTGCTGTTATGACGCATTGAAAAAAAACTTGAATTATGCATCAGGAATGGCTGAATGTACACAATTGCATTTGAACAATTGAACCAAATTATACCCATATGTACTTTATGTACCGTAGATCCTAAAGTGCAGGCTGAATTAATCAAAAGGACTAGCACTATTAAACACCCACATTTATGGGGAGTTGATACTTTTTTTTATTGTTCATGGGATGTGGGCATCGTTGGTGAGGCCAAAATGTATTGACCATCATTTTGAGATGGTGAGCCATCTTATTGATCCACTGCAGTCCACATGGTGTAAGAGCACCCCCAGTGGTGACCTGGGTTTGATTCCGGCTTATGTCACTGTTTGTGCGGAGTCTGCATGTTCTTCCCGTGTCTGCTTGGGTTTCCTTTGGGCGCTGCGGTTTCCTCCCACAAGTCCCGAAAGACGTGCTTGTTAGGTGAATTGGACATTCTGAATTCTCCCTCAGTGCACATAAACAGGCGCCAGAGAGTGGCGACTAGGGACTTTTCACAGTAACTTCATTGCAGTGTTAATATAAGCCTACTTGTGACAATAATAAAGATTACTATTATTATGTTGACCCACCAACAAGTTACACAGTTCCTTGTCAGTGGCTTGGAGGGGAATTTGCAGGTTGTGGTGTTCCCATGCATCTATTGTTCTTGCATTCTAGGAATTAGAGGTTGTCGGTTTGGAAGGTGCTGTCAAAGGAGCTTGGTGAGTTGATGCAGTCCATCTTGTAGATGGTACACATGGCTAGCATTGTGCATCAGTGGTGGAGTGAATGGATGTTTAAGGTGGTGGAAGTTCAAGCAAGTTGTTTTGTCCTGGATGGTGTTGAGCTTCTTGAGAACTGTTGGAGCTGCACTCACCGAGGCAAGTGGGAAGTATAACATCACACTCTTGACATGTGCCTTGCAGATGATGGGCAAACTTTTGGACTTGCTCTTGTAGTCATAGAATTTATGATACTGGTCCAGTTCAGTTTCTGCTCAATGTTAATACTCAGGATGTTGATAGTGGGGGATTCAGCAATGGTAATGCAATTAACATCAAGAGGAAATGATGAGATTCTCTCTTGTACGTGTTGCTCTCTTTGGTTGGCTCTGAATATGGCGGTCAATATGGTCACCTTCCTTAATTCTAATTACGTTTGCTCTAGAATAGCCAGGTATCTTTCAATACCGCCACAAGGTTCAAACCGAATACTGATCAAAGACTCGATACACCAGTTAGTTAGTTCAAAGTCAATGCTTATTTATTTACACACACAGTTAAATATACTCATGCACGAAACTCTTCAGACTAAACTATCACTATTGCTAAAGCCTATACTTAGCTTCGGGCGCCCACTCAGTCAAAGGAACAATGGCCGTTGTTCGGTTCTGAGGCTGCTGGGGTCGAACCGGTAAAGGGGAACAGCTAAGGTCGTCTGTCTGGTAGCATGCGTTGACCTTGGACTTACTTGATTCTGGTGCAGCTGGTGGACAGGTCTCTCCTTTGTGATAGCCGGATCCAAGAGAATGATTTTCTCTTGGGGGCTCCTTCTTATACTCAAAGGGGCTTCGCGTTCTTTTGGGTGGGCCTTGAACTTGGCCCCAATCAATTGGGCCGTTTCTTGATCATTCATATTGATCTCATCCAATGAGATCATGCCCTGATGGCTGGCCGTGTCCTAGGTAGCCGTTGGCCTGCTTTGTTCCGGTCTCCTCTGGCGCCGGGGTGTCTGCCTTAGTATCTGTTACTCAAATGTTACTCTTTTGTTCCCGGAGATGGGCCATTAGTATGCTAATAGGCCTACAGTTTTGGTCTTCTCTGGGAGCTGCGGCTCCAATATGCAGACAAACCCTGAACCTGCTTGTTTTCTCAGTATTGTCCATTTTCCCTGCAATCTTTGCAAAGTGTCCATTTTGTAATCGGGAAGTGGACATCCCAGATGGCTACACACGATATAGTGATTAATGAGTACTTGTGGCTCAAATGTTAGTTGCCACTTGTCAGCCAATATCAGAAGCCTGAATGTTGTTTAGATCTTTCTGCATATGAACACAGACTGCTTCAGTATTTGTATTGTACAAACATGCAAAAACAATTCTGACCCTATGATGGAGGGAAGGTCATTGATGGAAGATGGTCGGGCCTAGAACACTACGCTGAGGAACACTTGCAGTGATATCCTGGAACTGAGTAATTTTCTTCCAACAACCACCATCTTCCTTTGTTCGAAGCATGACTCCAAGCAGTGGGGAGTTTCCCCCCTGGTTCGCTGTTGACTTTAATTTTATTAGGGCTCCTTGATGCCATACTCAAATGTTGTGTTCATGTCAAGAGCAGTGACTCTCACCTCACCGCTGAATTCAGTTCTTTAGTCCATATTCAGACAACATCTGTAATGAGGTAAAGATCCGGTATTGTCCGGTAGATGCCAGCATTGTAGTTGTACTGGAACAGCTTGGCTAGGGGTACATCTAGTTCTGTCTTCAGTACTATTGGCGGATTATTGTTAAGGCCCATAACTTTTGTAGTAATCTGTGCTCTTGGCCGTTTCTTGATATGACGTGGACTGAATCCACGTTGACAACTGGCATCTGTGATTTTGGGGTCACAGGACGAGGCTAAGATGGACCATCCATTCAGCACTTCTAGCTGCAGTTGCTTGCGAATGCTTCAGTCCTATCTTTTGCACTGATGTGCTGGACTCCCCCATCTTTGTGGAGCCACCTCCTCCAGAGATTTTTTTATTTTAAAATTTTTTTTAAAAATAAATATATTTTATTAAAGTTTTTCGATGAAACAAAAATGTCCCATTTTACAACTTTGTAATAATATATACATTGATCGTTTTTTAAAATAAATAATATGCTAACTAACGGCAACTGCCAACAACAAAACAAGAAACAACAGAAATAGTAACTAAAATAGTAACTTCGTAACATCTAATATAAATAACTAATATATAAACACCCACATAAAACCCCTGAGGACCCAAATGAACCCTCCCCCCACCCTCCCCTTCCCCCCCTGGGTTGCTGCTGCTACCTTTCCTATTTTCCCTTATCGCTCTGCGAGATAGTCAAGGAACGGTTGCCACCGCCTGGTGAACCCTTGAGCCGAACCTCTTAGTGCGTACTTTATCCGCTCCAATTTTATGAACCCTGCCATGTCATTGATCCAGGCCTCCACACCCGGGGGCTTAGCTTCTTTCCACATAAGTAGAATCCTTCGCCGGGCTACTAGGGACGCAAAGGCCAAAACATCGGCCTCTCTCGCCTCCTGCACTCCCGGCTCATCTGCAACCCCAAATATAGCCAACCCCCAGCCTGGTTCAACCCGGACCCCCACCATCTTTGAAATCACTTTTGCCACACCCACCCAGAACCCATGCATTACCGGACAGGACCAAAACATGTGGGTGTGGTTCGCCGGGCTTCCCGCGCATCTCCCGCACCTATCCTCCACTCCAAAAAATCTACTCAGCCTTGCTCCAGTCATATGCGCCCTGTGTAGAACCTTGAATTGTATCAGGCTGAGCCTGGCACACGAGGACGAAGAGTTTACCCTACTTAGGGCATCTGCCCACAGCCCCTCCTCAATGTCTTCACCCAGCTCCTCCTCCCATTTTCCCTTCAGCTCCTCTACCATCGTCTCCCCCTCGTCTCTCATTTCCCTATATATATCTGACACCCTACCATCACCCACCCATGCCCCCAAAATCACTCTGTCCTGGATCTCGTGCGCCGGGAGCTGCGGAAATTCCCTCACCTGTTGCCTCACAAATGCCCTCACTTGCATATAGAGAAATGCATTCCCAGGTGGCAACCCATATTTTTCCGTCAGTGCTCCCAGACTCGCGAACGTCCCGTCTAAGAACAAGTCCTTCAATTTCGCAATTCCTGCTCGCTGCCAAGATTTAAATCCCCCATCTATCCTTCCCGGAACGAACCTATGGAGTGGGCACTGTTCCTTTTCCTCTCCTACTTCCAGATCTACCCAATGTGGGGCATGATCTGAAATGGCTATAGCCGAATACTCCGTTCCTGCCACCTTCGGGATCAGCGGGGATGGGGTGGAGGTGTTGACCTTGGGTAGGGTGCTCTTTCCAAGAGCCGGTGCAGACTCGATGGGCCGAATGGCCTCCTTCTGCACTGTAAATTCTATGATCTATGATTACTGTCAAAATCACAGATATAACCAAGTGTTGCTTACCAACTTAAAACCTCTTGAAATTCAGGACATACATTCGCATTCGTTCAACAGAATGAACACATATTGGACTTCTCTTACATCAGAAAACTCACATCAGGACTGATTCACCCACTCGAGAACTGCAAATGCAGCTCCTCTACACTTTCTCTTCACTGCCCTTTGTGGAAAATGCACCAAACTGCATTCCTCTATATCAGACTATGTCCACTAACTCAAAATACATTATCCTGTTGTTTTATTTTTTGAATCAATCACTGTTTTTATTGCTTTTCTAACACTCTCGAGGGACCTGTTCCAGAAGCACTGGGTGTCTTCCTTGTGTAAGCACAGGCAGTGATTGTCAGCGAGTCCTGGGGTATATTACAGCCAAACTCAGTTGTGCCTTAGCCAATGACATATGAACGCACATTCGAACAAGAGTCATTGGGTAACAATCAGCAGTGGAGACTCAAAATAATATTTTCGTTCTACAGTCCAAGAGTGCCAAGAGGCATTGTAGTACCCGCCCTTCCTGCAATCCATACTTACAGGGGCCATAGGGGCAGCACAGTAGCACAGTAGGTAGCACTGTTGCCTCACAGCGCCAGGGACCCGGGTTCGATTCCCAGCTTGGATCACTGTCTGAGCGAAGTCTGCTCTTCTCACTGGGTGCTCTTGTTTCCTACCACAGTTCAAAGATATGTGGGTTAGATGGATTGGTCATGCTAAATTGTCCTGTAGTGTCCAAACGTTAGCTGGGTTACGGGGGTAGGGTGGAGGTGTGGGCTCAGGTAGGGCACTCTTTCAGGGGCTGGTGTAGACTCGATGGGTTGAATGGCCTCCTTCTGCACTATAAATTCTATGATTCTATGATCAATCAATTAAAGACAAAGCAGGTTTTGCTCCAAAGATCTTACCTTACCACATAATACATATTTTTGTGGCACGGTGGCAAAGTGGTTAACACTGCTGCCTCACAGAACCAGGGACCCGAGTTCAATTCTGGCTTTTAGTGACTGTGTGGAGTTTACACTTTCTCCCCGTGACTGGGTCGTTTTCCTCAGGGTACTCCCATTTCCTCCCACAGTCCAAAGATGTACGGGTTAAGTGGATTGGCCATGCTAAATTATCCCTTAGCGTCTATAGATGTGCAGGTTTGGTGGATTGTACAGTCACGGGCAGAACGGTAGCACAAGTGGATAGCACTGTGACTTCACAGCGCCAGGGTCCCATGTTTGATTCCCCGCTGGGTAACTGTCTGTGCAGAGCCTGCACATTCTCCCCGTGTCTTCATGGGTTTTCTCTGGGTGCTCCAGTTTCCTCCCACAGTCCAAAGACATGCAGCTTAGGTGGATTGGTCATGGTAAATTGCCCTTAGTGGTTAGGAGGAGTTATTGGGATAGAACATAGAACATAGAAAAATACAGCACAGAACAGGCCCTTTGGCCCACAATGTTGAGCCGAACCTTTTTCCTAGATTAATCATAGATTATCATAGAATTTACAGTGCAGAAGGAGGCCATTTGGCCCATTGGGTCTGCACCGGCTCTTGGAAAGAGCACCCTACCCAAGGTCAACACCTCCACCCAACACTAAGGGCAATTTTGGACACTAAGGGCAATTTATCATGGCCAATCCACCTAAACTGCACATCTTTGGACTGTGGGAGGAAACCGGAGCACCCGGAGGAAGCCCACGCACACACGGGAAGGATGTGCTACTCCGCACAGACAGTGACCCAAGCCGGAATCGAACCTGGGACCCTGGAGCTGTGAAGCAATTGTGCTATTCACAATGCTACCGTGCTGCCCTTGAGAACAAATTAATCGATACTATATCATTTTACCGTAATCCATATACCTATCCAATAGCTGCTTGAAGGTCCCTAATGGCAGTGCATGCCATGCCCACACTACTCTCTGGGTAAAGAACTTACCTCTGACATCCCCCCATATCTTCCACCATTCACCTTAAATTTATGTCCCCTTGTAATGGTTTGTTCCACCCGGGGAAAATGTCTCTGACTGTCTACTCTATCTATTCGCCTGATCATCTTATAAACCTCTTATCAAGTCACCCCTCATCCTTCTCCGTTCTAATGAGAAAAGGCCTAGCACCCTCAACCTTTCCTCGTAAGACCTACACTCCATTCCAGGCAACATCCTGCTAAATCTCCTTTGCACCTTTTCCAAAGCTTCCACATCCTTCCTAAAATGAGGCGACCAGAACTGTACACAGTACTCCAAATGTGGCGTTACCAAAGTTTTGTACATTATTACCTCACGACTCTTAAATTCAATCCCTCTGTTAATGAACGCTAGCACACCATAGGCCTTCTTCACAGCTCCATCCACTTGAGTGGCAACTTTCAAAGATGTATGAACATAGACCCCAAGATCTCTCTGCTCCTCCACATTGCCAAGAACTCTACCGTTAACCCTGTATTCCGCATTCATATTTGTCCTTCCAAAATGGACAACCTCACACTTTTCAGGGTTAAACTCCATCTGCCACTTCTCAACACAGCTCTGCATCCGACCTATGTCTCTTTGCAGCCGACAACAGCCCTCCTCACTATCCACAACTCCACCAATCTTCGTATCATCTGCAAATTTACTGACCCACCCTTCAACTCCCTCACCCAAGTCATTAATGAAAATCACACACAGCAGAGACCCAGAACTGATCCCTGCGGTACGCCACTGGTAACTGGGATCCAGGCTGAATATTTGCCATCCACCACCACTCTCTGACTTCTATCAGTTAGCCAGTTTGTTATCCAACTGGCCAAATTTCCCACGATCCCATGCCTCCTTACTTTCTGCAGAAGCCTACCATGGGGAACCTTATCAAATGCCTTACTAAAATCCATGTACACTACAACCACTGGTTTTCCTTCATCCACATGCTTGGTCACTTCCTCAAAGAATTCAATAAGACTTGTAAGGCAAGACCTACCCCTCACAAATCCGTGCTGACTATTCCTAATCAAGCAGTGTCTTTCCAGATGCTCAGAAATCCTATCCTTCAGTACACTTTCCATTGCTTTGCCTACCACCAAAGTAAGACTAACTGGCCTGTAATTCCAAGGGTTATCCCTAGTCCCTTTTTTGAACAGGGGCACGACATTCGCCACTCTCCAATCCCCTGGTACCACCCCTGTTGACAGTGAGGACAAAAAGATTGTTGCCAACGGCTCTGCAATTTCATCTCTTGCTTCCCATATAATCCTTGGATATATCCCCTCAGGCCCGGGGGATTTGTCTATCCTCAAGTTTTTCAAAATGCCCAACACATCTTCCTTCTTAACAAGTATTTCCTCGAGCTTACCAGTCTGTTTCACACTGTCCTCTCCAACAATATGGCCCCTCTCATTTGTAAATACAGAAGAAAAGTACTCGTTCAAGACCTCTCCTATCTCTTCAGACTCAATACACAATCTCCCGCTACTGTCCTTGATCAGACCTACCGTCGCTCTAGTCATTCTCATATTTCTCACATATGTGTAAAAGGCCTTGAGGTTTTCCTTGATCCTACCCGCCAAAGATTGTTCATGCCCTCTCTTAGCTCTCCTAATCCCTTTCTTCAGTTCCCTCCTGGCTATCTTGTATCCCTCCAGCGCCCTGTCTGAACCTTGTTTCCACAGCCTTACATAAGTCTCCTTTTTTCTCTTAACAAGACATTCAACCTCTCTTGTCAACCATGGTTCCCTCACTCGACCATCTCTTCCCTGCCTGACAGGGACATACATATCAAGGACACGTAGTACCTGTTCCTTGAACAAGTTCCACATTTCACTTGTGTCCTTCCCTGACAGCCTATGTTCCCAACTTATGCACTTCAATTCTTGTCTGACAACATCGTATTTACCCTTCCCCCAATTGTAAATCTTGCCCTGCTGCACGCACCTATCCCTCTCCATTACTAAAGTGAAAGTCACAGAATTGTGGTCACTATCTCCAAAATGCTCCCCCACTAACAAATCTATCACTTGCCCTGGTTCATTACCAAGTGCCAAATCCAATATTGCCTCCCCTCTGGTCGGAAAATCTACACACTGTGTTAGAAAAGCTTCCTGGACACACTGCACAAACACCACCCCATCTAAACTATTTGATCTAAAGAGTTTCCACTCAATGTTTGGGAAGTTAAAGTCACCCATGACTACTACCCTGCAACTTCTGCACCTTTCCAAAATCGGTTTCCCAATCTGTTCCTCCACATCTCTGCTCCTATTGGGGGGCCTATAGAAAACTCCTAACAAGGTGACTGCTCCTTTCCTATTTCTGACTTCAACCCATACTACCTCAGGAGGCAGATACTCCTTGAACTGCCTTTCTGCAGCTGTTATACTATCTCTAATTAACAATGCCACCCCCACCTCTTTTACCACCCTCCCTAATCTTATTGAAACATCTATAACCAGGGACCTCCAACAACCATTTCTGCCCCTCTTCTATCCAAGTTCCCGTGATGGCCACCACATCGTAGTCCCAAGTACCAATCCATGCCTTAAGTTCACCCACCTTATTCCTGATGCTTCTTGCATTGAAGTATACACACTTCAACCCACCTCCGTGCCTGCAAGTACTCTCCTTTGTCAATGTTCCCTTCCCCACTGCCTCACTACACACTTTGGCGTCCTGAATATCGGCTACCTTAGTTGCTGGACTACAAATCCGGTTCCCATTCCCCTGCCAAATTAGTTTAAACCCTCCCGAAGAGTACTAGCAAACCTCCCTCCCAGGATATTGGTGCCTCTCTGGTTCAGATGCAACCCGTCCTGCTTGTACAGGTCCCACCTTCCCCAGAATGCGCTCCAATTATCCAAATACCTGAAGCCCTCCCTCCTACACCATTTCTGCAGCCACGTTTTCAACTGCACTCTCTCCCTATTCCTAGCCTCGCTATCAGGTGGCACCGGCAACAAACCAGAGATGACAACTCTGTCTGTCCTGGCTTTTAACTTCCAGCCTAACTCCCTAAACTCGTTTATTACCTCCAGACCCCTTTTCCTACCTACGTCATTGGTACCAATGTGCACTACGACTTCTGGCTGCTCCCCCTCCCCCTTAAGGACCCTGAAGATACAATCCGAGACATCCCTGGCCCTGGCACCCGGGAGGCAACATACCTTAGAACATAGAACAATACAGCGCAGTACAGGCCCTTCGGCCCACGATGTTGCACCGAAACAAAAGCCATCTAACCTACACTATGCCATTATCATCCATATGTTTATCCAATAAACTTTTTAATGCCCTCAATGTTGGCGAGTTCACGACTGTAGCAGGTAGGGCATTCCACGGCCTCACTACTCTTTGCGTAAAGAACCTACCTCTGACCTCTGTCCTATATCTATTACCCCTCAGTTTAAAGTTATGTCCCCTCGTGCCAGCCATTTCCATCCGCGGGAGAAGGCTCTCACTGTCCACCCTATCCAACCCCCTGATCATTTTGTATGCCTCTATTAAGTCTCCTCTTAACCTTCTTCTCTCCAACGAAAACAACCTCAAGTCCATCAGCCTTTCCACATAAGATTTTCCCTCCATACCAGGCAACATCCTGGTAAATCTCCTCTGCACCCGCTCCAAAGCCTCCACATCCTTCCTGTAATGCGGTGACCAGAACTGTACGCAATACTCCAAATGCGGCCGTACCAGAGTTCTGTACAGCTGGAACATGACCTCCCGACTCCGGAACTCAATCCCTCTACCAATAAAGGCCAACACTCCATAGGCCTTCTTCACAACCCTATCAACCTGGGTGGCAACTTTCAGGGATCTATGTACATGGACACCTAGATCCCTCTGCTCATCCACACTTTCAAGAACTTTACCATTAGCCAAATATTCCGCATTCCTGTTATTCCTTCCAAAGTGAATCACCTCACACTTCTCTACATTAAACTCCATTTGCCACCTCTCAGCCCAACTCTGCAGCTTATCTATATCCCTCTGTAACCTGCTACATCCTTCCACACTGTCGACAACACCACCGACTTTAGTATCGTCTGCAAATTTACTCACCCACCCTTCTGCGCCTTCCTCTAGGTCATTGATAAAAATGACAAACAGCAACGGCCCCAGAACAGATCCTTGTGGTACTCCACTTGTGACTGTACTCCATTCTGAACATTTCCCATCAACCACCACCCTCTGTCTTCTTTCAGCTAGCCAATTTCTGATCCACATCTCTAAATCACCCTCAATCCCCAGCCTCCGTATTTTCTGCAATAGCCTACCGTGGGGAACCTTATCAAACGCTTTGCTGAAATCCATATACACCACATCAACTGCTCTACCCTCATCTACCTGTTCAGTCACCTTCTCAAAGAACTCAATAAGGTTTGTGAGGCATGACCCACCCTTCACAAAGCCATGCTGACTATCCCTGATCATATTATTCCTATCTAGATGATTATAAATCTTGTCTCTTATAATCCCCTCCAAGACTTTAACCAAGACGTGAGGCTAACCGGTCTATAGTTGCCGGGGTTGTCTCTGCTCCCCTTTTTGAACAAAGGGACCACATTTGCTGTCCTCCAGTCCTCTGGCACTATTCCTGTAGCCAGTGATGACATAAAAATCAAAGCCAAAGGTCCAGCAATCTCTTCCCTGGCCTCCCAGAGAATCCTAGGATAAATCCCATCAGGTCCCGGGGACTTATCTATTTTCAGCCTGTCCAGAATTGCCAACACCTCTTCCCTACGTACCTCAATGCCATCTATTCTATTAGCCTGGGGCTCAGCATTCTCCTCCACAACATTATCTTTTTCCTGAGTGAATACTGACGAAAAATATTCATTTAGTATCTCGCCTATCTCTTCAGACTCCACACACAATTTCCCATCCCTGTCCTTGACTGGTCCTACTCTTTCCCTAGTCATTCGCTTATTCCTAACATACCTATAGAAAGCTTTTGGATTTTCCTTGATCCTTCCTGCCAAATACTTCTCATGTCCCCTCCTTGCTCGTCTTAGCTCTCTCTTTAGATCCTTCCTCGCTACCTTGTAACTCTCCATCGCCCCAACCGAAACTTCACACCTCATCTTCACATAGGCCTCCTTCTTCCTCTTAACAAGAGATTCCACTTCCTTGGTAAACCACGGTTCCCTCGCTCGACGCCTTCCTCCCTGCCTGACCGGTACATACTTATCAAGAACACGCAGTAGCTGATCCTTGAACAAGCCCCACTTGTCCAGTGTGCCCAACACTTGCAGCCTACTTCTCCACCTTATCCCCCCCAAGTCACGTCTTATGGCATCATAATTGCCCTTCCCCCAGCTATAACTCTTGCCCTGCGGTGTATACTTATCCCTTTCCATCATTAACGTAAACGTCACCGAATTGTGGTCACTGTCCCCAAAGTGCTCTCCTACCTCCAAATCCAACACCTGGCCTGGTTCATTACCCAAAACCAAATCCAACGTGGCCTCGCCTCTTGTTGGCCTGTCAACATATTGTTTCAGGAAACCCTCCTGCACACACTGTACAAAAAACGACCCATCTATTGTACTCGAACTATATCTTTTCCAGTCAATATTTGGAAAGTTAAAGTCTCCCATAATAACTACCCTGTTACTTTCGCTCTTATCCAGAATCATCTTCGCCATCCTTTCCTCTACATCCCTAGAACTATTAGGAGGCCTATAAAAAACTCGCAACAGGGTGACCTCTCCTTTCCTGTTTCTAACTTCAGCCCATACTACCTCGGAAGAAGAGTCCCCATCTAGCATCCTCTCCGCCACCGTAATACTGCTCTTGACTAGCAGCGCCACACCTCCCCCTCTTTTGCCTCCTTCTCTGAGCTTACTAAAACACCTAAACCCCGGAACCTGCAACATCCATTCCTGTCCATTCTCTATCCATGTCTCAGGTACCAACCCATGCTGCCAGTTCCCCTCCCTTGTTTCGTATACTCCTGGCATGCTGGTTTGTTTGCACTGAGTGCTGAATTTGGTGCATTTGAGTGCTATAGTGAGAGTTTAGTGACTGAGGGAGTATAAGGCTTCATTTTTATCTAAAGTCTAGTCTTTCTGCCAAACAAAGAGACCTTCCGGGAGCCTCGCTCGCGACCACAGAATCTCCTATCTATTCCCCTAACCATTGAATCTCCTACTACTATTACTTTTCTATTCTCCCCCCTTCCCTTCTGAGCCCCAGAGCCAGACTCAGTGCCAGAGACCTGGCCGCTAGAGCCTTCCCCCGGTAGGTCATCCCCCCCAACAGCATCCAAAACTGTATACTTGTTTTGAAGGGGAACGGCCACGAGGGATCCCTGCACTGTCTGCCTGTTTGTTTTTTTCCCCCTGACTGTAACTCAGCTACTCTTGTCCTGTACCTTGGGTGTGGTTACCTCACTGTAACTCTTCTCTATCACCCCCTCTGCCTCCCGGATGATCCGAAGTTCATCCAGCTTCAGCTCTAGTTCCCTAACACGGTCTTTGAGGAGCTGGAGTTGGGTGCACTTCCCGCAGGTATAGTCAGCGGTGACACCGGTGGTATCCCTCACCACCCACATCCTACAGGAGCAGCATGCAACTGGCCTAGCCTCCAGCCCCTCTTACCTTACAGAATATAGCTGCCGTGTGGACCAACTGGACCTCCGCCCTCCGACTCTGCTTCCAGTCAGCTGCACTCTCTGTAAACTCCTGGCTCCCTTCTTGCTCTTTGCGGAAATGTAAGAAACAAAATGAAAGGAGTACCTTACTCCTTCCTCACCTAACTCCCTCAGTCACCAAGCTCTCACTATAGCACTCAAATGCACCAAATTCAGCACTCCCTCAGTCACCAAATCTCACTATAGCACTCAAATGCACCAAATTCAGCACTCAGTGCAAACAAAGTCTGCACTGTAGGGGATCATTTTTTTACTGTGAATCTAGCCTCTGAAAACTGGCCTAATCCAATTAACTAATTAACAAGCTCCAGCTGCAAGTACCTACAAGTAGAACCTTTGTTTAAAGCTGATTGAAAATTCACCTTCTTCTAAACCAAACAGCAACTTTTAAGTTAATTAACTAAATAAAAGAAAGACTAGACTTTAGATAAAAATGAAGCCTTATACTCCCTCAGTTACCAAACTCTCACGAAAGCACTAAAATGCACCAAATTCAACATTCAGTTCAAAAGAGGTGGAAGTGAGGGCTTAAGTGGGTCGGTGCAGACTCGATGGGCCGAACGGCCACCTTTTGCACTGTATGTTCTATGTCTATGTCTAATCAATGCACAGGGTTATGGGGATGAGGCGGAGGTCTCTGTAGGGCGCTCTTTGGATGGTCGGTGCAGACCTGATGGAATGAATGGCCTCCTTCTGCACTGTAGAGATGATATGATTCTATTCTATGATTTTCATCAAATAAGACAATCTGGCTTTTACCTCTCCTGGATAACGCCAGCTAAAGGTTGTTCAAATGACAAATGGGAGAGGATCAATAAAATGCATCCACTGTTACTAACCATCGAGATATTCATTGCCGTTAACGCCATACACTGCTAATTGTATTTAAGCACCTGCTAAATGGTGTTAAGTGGAAGGCTTTGCATGATACTAGCCTCATAGTACTTCAAAAAGATGACAAAATATTCTTGTGATTATGAGTACGTCACTCTTATCATGGAAAGAAATATGATCGCCAATTTGTGCACAGCAAGGTACCTTCAATAGGAATAAAATAATGACCAGACAGAATGCTTTATTAGTGACGGTGGATGTTCCAGACTTTCAGACGCCTCCAGATAACAGCAAAACCTTTGAGTACACTGACATGGGCCAATAAATCTTTTCTAGCAATGGACTAAATCATTAGGCCAATTATTTTGGAATGGATCCAATTAACTTTAGACATGTTACAAATGCTGAATAGTTAGGTGTTTACCCGAATGAAGTTTTAGCTTACACTTAGCTCAGGTTTCACTCTCACTTAAGAGTCTATTTTATTGATGTTGATGTTGTAATATCCCACAGGTTTTCCTTTATCGTTATGTGTACTATGCTGATTCATGTTGATCTGTCAGTCAAATGAGTTCTTTTCACAATGCAATTTGTTTAATAATCACTTTTAGTATCAAATTACAATTGGAATTCACCATTTTGATTCAACTTCATTTTAGATGCAGGGCCAAAACAGAGATACTTATTGAACACTTTATATCTGTCTTCACAAGAGAAGATGCTGCTGCCAATATACTAAGGACTGATTTAGCTCAAACAGCTGGTTTGTGATGCAGATCAAAGCCAGCAGTGCGGGTTCAATTCCCGTACCAACTGAGAATTCTCAATTCTCCCTCAGTGTACCCGAACAGGCGCCTGAATGTGACAACTAGGGGATTTTCACAGCAACTTCATTGCAGTGTTAATGTAAGCCTACTTGTGACAATAAATACTATTATTCTTATGTAAAGGATGAAGCAGCAATGATATTACAATGGGTAAAAAGGTATTAAAAGGGTCAGCAATCCTCAATGTAGAAGAGTCATGAGTTCCAAATTGGATTCTTCCAAGTTTACGGAAGGGAGTAAACGTGAAAGTTGTGGGATCCCTGGCACAATTATCCAAACCTTCGCGATACAATGGTGGTGCCCGAGGAGTAATGCAGATTACTAAAAGAAAGTCTGAAAAAATCTCCTGCCTAAAAAAGGAGAGATGGATAAACTTGCAATCACTGGCCTAACAGTCTAACGCTAGTGGTGAGGAAACTGAGAAAGCCAATAATCCAGGATAAAATTTGTTGGCATTTGGGAAACTAATAATAAGTCATAATAAATAAATATCAGCCATAGATTTGTTAACTGCTAATCATGTCATATTAACTTGATTGAGTTCTTTAATGAAGTAACACAGAGGGTTGATGAAGACTGTCTACATGATGTTGTGTACATGGGCTTCCAAAGGACATTTGATCACGTATGACATAATAGGCCAGTCAGCTAAACTGAAGCCCGTGGAATCAAAGAGGCAGAAGCTACATGGATACAAAATTTAATAAGGGACATCGGTAGAGAATGGTGGTGAATGATTGTTTTTCAGATTGGTAGGAGGGAGGCAGTGGAGTTTCCCAGGTGTTGGCTAAGGACCACTTCTCTTTTTGATATCTATCAATGATCTACACTTGGGTATATAAAGGGCATATAATTTCAAAGTTTGTAAATAACATGAGGCTCAGAAATGCAGTAAGCAATGAGGAGCGTCATAGCAGATCTCAGGAGGACATGACTGCATGGTGGAATGGGCAGACATGGAGCAGATGAAATGTTACATTAAGCTATAACAATAATAATCTTTATTAGTGTTACAAATAGTCTTACATTAACAGCAATGAAGTTACTGTGAAAATCCCCTAGTCACCACACTCTGGTGCCTGTTTGGGTACACTGAGGGAGAATTCAGAATACCCAATTCACCGAACAGCATGTTTTCTGGGACTTGTGGGAAGAAACCGGAGCACTTAGAGGAAACCCACGCAGACATCGGGAAAAGGTGCAGACTCCGCACAGAGAGTGACCCAAGCCGGGAATCAGCTTGTTATATGGAATGCACCAAGGAGGCTGAGGACTTGAAATTACACGTTACACTGAGAGCACATCAAATTTCTACAATCACCTGCTTTGGTTCAAAAAATCATGGAGGAAAATGGCCCTGACAACAAAACTGACCACATACCCCCCAAAAATCAATCATCTCTGATTGCACCCACTCTTCTGCTTTGGTTGCGTCAGCATCGCACACTACCATCTGTAATCCACCAATATTTCGGAACATTGTTAACAACGTCGTAACAACCAGATAATCTGTTGTCTTTTGTTTTGTGATGTCAGTACATTTTTTTTAGGGATACTGAGGATTACTTTCCTACTCTTCTTCAAAATAGTGCTCTGGGGTCTTTTACATCCACCTGCTCAGGCAGGCGGGACCTCGGTTTCACACCCCATCAGAAAGATGGCACCGACATTGCAGTGCCCTCTTTGCACTGCATCGGAGTGTCAGCCTTGATCTTTGTGCTCAGGGGTGGCACGATAGCACAGTGCTTAGCATTGTTGCTTCACAGCGCCAGGGACCTGGGTTTGATTCCTGGCTTGGGTCACTGTCTGTGTGTAGTTTGCACATTCTCCCCATGTCTGTGAGGGTTTCCTCCGGGTGCTCTGGTTTTCTCCCACAAGTCCTGAAAGACGTGCTTGTTAGGTGAATTACACATTCTGAATTATCCCTCAGTATAGCCCAACAGGCGACTAGGGGATTTTCACAATAACTTCATTGCAGTGTTAACGTAAGCCTACTTGTGACGCTAATAAAGATAATCATTGTTATTATTATGGCCTGGAGTGGATCTTGAATCCAAGATCTTGTGATTCAGGTGCAAGATCATTACCGACTGAGTCTCTGCTGAAAACCGCAAGCCTATGAGGAGGTTCCGAAAGTTACATTGTTTTTTTGGCACAATGACACTTGCAGGTACCTTTTCAAATCTTTGAAATACTGAACCATATTTAATTTACTAAGACATTTACTGCTGTACAATTATGAAATGAGTAAATGGCTCAATAAAGCCTTTTAATGCTATTTTCAGTGATTTATAATCAGGTTATATAGTTAGTGGATAGGAAAAAGGCTTATATTTTGTGATATACCCATTTGCAGCGGGAATAATAAAGGTGCTCTATATTACTGTTCCTAAATCTGTCAAGGAATCTTTTTTAATGCAAGAAAGAAAAAGCAATTATGTTTTAAAACACAGATTGATTGTGTAGGTGCATGGAAGATTTACATTTGTGATTATTCAAATGAGTTCAAGTGGAGGCTTAAAGCATAAAATCAACTCAAAAACCAGTGCAGTTTGAGCCAAGGTTGCTAATCGTGTCTAAAATAAAAACTCGAACCTTTGTCTTTGTTTGTACTCACCAGGATTAGGGTTATCTTTAAAGAGAATTTTGAGTGCTGCTCTTAATGCAGGAATATTCAAGAGCATAAGGCATTGATACAATATATAAATAAAAAGGAATCTGCAGCTTTTTTTGTGATATGTTATTCGTGTGTAGAGGAAAAACACTCAATTTAAATTTGAACATTTTTATCCTTTGCTCTATTTTAGAACATAGAACAGTACAGCACAGTACAGGCCCTTCGGCCCACGATGTTGCACTGACCACTTATCCTAATCTGAAGATCAACCTAACCTACACCCCTTCAATTTACTACTGTCCATGTGCCTGCTTAAGAGTCGCTTAAATGTCCCTAATAACTCTGACTCCACCACTTTCGCTGGCAGTGCATTCCACGCACCCACAACTCTCTGTGTAAAGAACCAACCTCTGACATCTCACCTATACCTTCCTCCAATCACCTTAAAATTATGTCCCCTCATGACAGCCATTTCCGCCCTGGGGAAAAGTCTCTGGCTATCCACTCTATCCATGCCTCTCATCACCTTGTACACCTCTATCAAGTCACCTCTCTTCCTTCTTTGCTCCAGTGAGAAAAGCCCTAGCTCCCTCAACGTTTCTTCATAAGACATGCCCTCCAGTCCAGACAGAATCCTGGTAAATCTCCTCTGCACCCCCTCCAAAGCATCCAAATCCTTCCTATAATGAGGCGACCAAAACTGTACACAATATTCCAAGTATGGTCTAACCAGGGTTTTATAAAGCTGCAGCAAAACCTCACGGCTCTTAAACTCAACCGCAAAGTTAATGAAAGCCAACACACCATACGCCTTCTTAACAACCCTATCAATCTGGGTGGCAAATTTGAGAGATCTATGTACGTGGACCCCAAGATTCCTCTGTTCCTCCACACTTGATTCATTTATCTCAGTTGAACTCCATCTGACACTTCTCAGCCCAGCGCTCAATCCTGTCAATGTCGTGTTGTAACCTGCAACAGCCCTCGATATTATCTACAACCCCACTAACCGTTGTGTCATCTGCAAACGTACGAACCCCCCTTCCACTTCCTCATCCAGGTCATTTAGCAAAACAACAAAGAGCAGAGGTCACCGACCTCCAGGCGGAACACTTTCCATCCACTACCACTCGCAGTCTTCTTTCGGCCAGCCAATTCTGAATCCAGACAGTCAAATTTCCCTGTATGCCATGCCCCCTGAATTTCTGAATGAGCCTACCATGGGGATCCTTATCAAATACCTTACTGAAATCCATATACACTACATCCACTGCCCGACCTTCATCAATGTGTCTCGTCACATCCTCAAAGAATTCAAAGAGGCTTGTGAGACATGACCTGCCCCTCACAAAGCCATGCTGACTATCTTTAATCAAACTATGTTTTTTTAAATAATCATAAATCCTGGGCGGGATTCTCCGACCCCCCGCCGGGTCGGAGAATCGCCGGGGGCTGGCGTGAATCCCGACCCCGCCGTGTCCCGAAGTCTCCGCCACCAGAGATTCGGCGGGGGCGGGAATCGCGCCGCGCCGGTCGGCGGGCCCACCCCTGCCGATTCTCCGGCCCGCGATGGGCCGAAGTCCCGCTGCAGGAATGCCTGTCCCTCCAGCATGGATTAAACCACCTTTTGAACGGTGGGACAAGGCGGCGTGGGCGGACTCCGGGGTCCTGGGGGGGGGGGGGGGGGGGGGCAGGGTGATCTGGCCCCAGGGGGTGCCCCTATGGTGGCCTGGCCCGCGATCAGGGCCCACCGATCGGCGGGCAGGGCTGCACCGTGGGGGCATTCTTTTTCTTCCGCCTTCACCATGGTCTTCACTATGGCAGAGGCGGAGGAAACCCCCTCCCTTGCGCAAGCACGGGGATGACGTCAGCAGCCGCTGACACTCCCACGCATGCGCAGTCCCGCTTAGCCCGGCGAAGACCTTTCGGCCCCCTCTGGTGTGGCGCCAAAGGCCTTTCCCGCCAGCCGGTGGAGCGGAAACCACTCCGGTGCTGACCTAGCCCCTCAAGGTGAGAGCTTGGCCCCTAAAGGTGCAGAGACTTCCATCACGCCGGGACCCCCTGCCCCGCCGGGTAGGGGAGAATCCCGCCCCCTATCTGTCAGAATCCTTTCCATTTTATCTGTCTTTGCTCCCTTGGCATGTTCTCCATTGTGCTTCTTTTTTGTTGTGTTCAGTTCTTGTTTCCTTTCTCGTCTTGCATCTTTTCCTGCCTTTATTTCCTAGCTGCTGATTCACCGCTCTCCCATTCATCCCCTCTTCTCTCTTTCCATGCATCTTGACCTCGACAGAGCTGAACAGCGCACCTGACATAAAAGCAACTTCCTGCTCACTCTGTAGCAAATGATGTGCTGCTGAGGCAGCCTAAATTCCCTTGTTAACCCCAATCTTGGCAGTGGCTATCTTTGCAACAGGCTCATTTAAAAGCCAGAAACTGGCATTTTTTTGTGATTCCTTGCTAGCACCTATAATTTAGAGCAAGATTGTGTGAAGTTTGGGCGTATTTTAATCAAATAGGAAGAAAGTCCCATCGTGAGCATGTTTAGCTATATGTTTCCCAATGCTCAGAGCGCCGAGAAACCCAGTGGTATAAAACGGCACTCGGGTTAGATATGGGGTCTCAGCAGGGAACATGCGACTGACACCACACCGTTTTATGCACTGAGGAGCTCCTCTCGCTGGAACACCTCAGTGTAGGGAGAGATCAATGGCATCCCAATCTCTGGAGCCTCCGAAGCGACCCCGGATCATCCCCTTGCCCCAACACACTATAGGAGGGTTCCTGGGCCCCCCGCACCCTCCCCAACACAATGGTTAGTACTGTTGCTTCACAGCGCTAGGGTCCTAGGTTCGATTCCTGGCTTGGGTCACTGTCTGTGTGGAGTCTGCACGGTCTCCCTGTGTCTGCATGGGCTTCCTCCAGGTGCTCCAGTTTCCTCCCACAAGTCCTGAAAGATGTGCTGTTAGGTGAATTGGACATTCTGAATTCTCCCTCAGTGTACCTGAACAGGGGCCGGAATGTGGCGACTAGGGGCTTTCAAAGTAACTTCATTGCAGTGTTAATGTAAGCCTACATGTGACTGTAAAGATTATTATTACGTCCATTTCATTTCTGGCCTCTTGACAATCCCCAAATTTAATCTCTCCACCATTAGTGGCCAGATCTCCAGCTACCAAGCTGTTAATCCCTTTCCGAATCCTTCAGGATCTCTTAACTTGTCTCACTCTCCCCCTCCTCCTTTAACACTCTCCTCAAAACCTACACATTAAACTAAGTTTTTGGTCATCAACCTAAAATTTCCTTGTCAAATTTGTTTTACAATGCCTCTGTGAAGTGAATTGGGTGTTTTACTATGTTAGAGCAGCTGAATAAATTCAAGATGCTGTTGTTGTCATTTAGAAAATAGTCATTTACATTTTTAACATCTTTGGGGTTTATTGATTAGCTTGGACGTTTGTCGTCAATTCATTTTATATCCACTTTGTATCCAGGAACATTAAAAAGTCATAATTCGCATACTTTGTGAAATAAGGGAAAACGATTCAACCAGTAAGAGGGCAGATTACAATTGTGTTATGGGCCAGGGTTTAGAGAACCCCAAAGTGTATCATGGAGTTCACCTGACCCACAACGTTTAATAGATTGTGGTATGGGGAGCACACGGCCCACTGTACAAGTGTGGTCCAGCAGAAATAGAAAAGTATTTTTTTAAAGCAAAACAATGTTTATTCTATGAACTCAAGTTAATCTTTTTAAAACATACAGTGAACATCTTAGCAACCATCAATTCAAATACAACCCCCAAAGAATACAACACTAAATAATACTTAAACTGTCCTTTTAACATCCATAAGACTTTAAAAAAAACCTTTAAACAGAAGCACATCAGGTTAAAGTCACTACTGAGAGCAGTTATTAGTTTTAAATCACCAAAGGATCGATTTACAGTCTTTAGATTACAGAGAGAGAGACTCATACACCTTCTAGCTTTGAGTGCAGCTATCCAGCTCTGTGGGCAGCACGGTAGCATTGTGGATAGCACAATTGCTTCACAGCTCTAGGGTCCCAGGTTCGATTCCGGCTTGGGTCACTGTCTGTGCGGAGTCTGCACATCCTCCCCGTGTGTGCGTGGGTTTCCTCCGGGTGCTCCGGTTTCCTCCCACAGTCCAAAGATGTGCAGGTTAGGTGGATTGGCCATGATAAATTGCCCTTAGTGTCCAAAATTGCCATTAGTTTTGGGTGGGTTACTGGGTTATGGGGATAGGGTGGAGGTGTTGACCTTGGGTAGGGTGCTCTTTCCAAGAGCTGGTACAGACTCGATGGGCCGAATGGCCTCCTTCTGCACTGTAAAATTCTATGATCAAAACAAAACTAAAACACACCCTGCAGCAAACAGCCTAAAACGAGAGTAAAAAGCTGACAGACAGCCCAGCTCCACCCACTTTCTGACATCACTGCAGTAATAAACACCCATTTCTTAAAGATACTCTCACTACAGATATTTATATACACACCCATTTATAAACACCCATTTCTCACATGACAATTGGTATAATATTGAGTTGTGAATAATGATTTTTTAGGATACAAGGAATTGCAAAGGTTTAATACCACTTATGTTTTTGCCGTTTACTTATTGTTTAATGATTTCATTCGACAGTTAAAACCTAAAGCAAATTCTAGGAGCATCAATCCCTGATTCTTGAGAATTAAGGATCGAAGCACGATTGAACAATCCAAGCCCCAGAGACTCAGAGCAGGTGTGATTGCCAGCCCCTTTAAGGGGGTGTGCATCGAAAGGGTCACGTGACCTGATCAACCAACAGGGAACAAACACAGGGATCTCAGGCTTTTGCAGTTAGTTGTGTTCCTAGAGCTGAGAATGAATAAATCGATTTTTGTGCTCTGTAGTCCGTATTTATAAAGTTGTTCTTAGTTAACGAACTGGTGGTCACCAATTATCGCATTGACTACAGGGGAAATGACCCACATATGTACCAGCACCCGGAATAACTAGAACTGCAGCTTAGGCTGTACTTATCAATAAAGAACACCAATTTAACCTTCAGAAATAAAGAACCCTTGTCACCTTTTTGAGTTTTGCAGAGTTCTGAACTGTTAAAACTTTAGGAACATAAAAATGCCATGCCAGCAATCTGAATGACCATTAATTAACCTGGCATTTTTATTAGATGGGGAGTAATATCAGTAAGCCATGTGGAGTACTTTACTTTATTTTCTGCAGAGCCTCTCTGATAGCTTACATGATGGTCTTTAAATAAGAATTCCATCAAATACAAAGCGGCTCAAGTCTCCCAGTAAAGCCTTCCTTTAAATCTTCAGAGACAGTGCCTTTCTTCCACTCTGGAGCATTTATAGTTTTACTGATAGTTTGGCTTCTGCCGAGATCAATACTTTGTCAGTGACATCAGCAACAACATCCATCAGAAGAGTTAAGTTTTCAGCGTGGTTTCCGAATGCTGCATGGAGAAGATTACTGAAACACCTCCTCAGGGTGAATACTCTATTAATTATATGCATGTCAAAAAATGCACAATCTAAATTTCGTACTTCATAAATAATTATACTATTGTCGTGTGATATACAGGCAACACACGACTTTCACATACAGTCATCAATGAGCATCGCTGGCTAGGCACCACTTATTGCCCATCACTCATTACGCTTGATAAAATGGTGATGAGCTGCCTTCTTGAACTACTGCAGTCCATGTGGTTTAGGTGCACTCACAGTGCTGTTGGGAAGACAATTCTCAGAGTTCAACCAAGTGCAGTGAAGGAATGGTGATTTAATTCCAAGTCATGGTGCTGTGTGACCTGGCGCGGTCTGGTAGATGATGGTGTTCCATGCATATGCTGCCTTTGGTCTTTTAAGTTATAGATGTCACATGTTTGGAAGGTGCTGTTAAAGAAAGCTTGACAAATTGCTGCTGTGCATCTTATAGATGATGGCACGGTGGCACAGTGGTTAACGCTGCTGCCTCAAAGCGCCAGGGGCCTGGATTCGATTCCAACCTTCAGTCACTGTGTGGAGTTTGCATTTTCTCCCCGTGTCTGCGTGGATTTCCTCCGGGTGCTCCGGTTTCCTCCCACAGTCCAAAGATGTGCAGGTTCGGTGGATTGGCTATGCTAAATTGCCCTTAGTGTCCAAAGGTTAGATGGGGTTACAGGGATAGGGCAGGAATTGGGTCTGTGTAGGGTGGTCTCTCGAATGTCGGTGCAGACCCACTGGACCGAGTGACCTCCTTCTGCATTGTAGAGATTCTAAGATTCTATGATATGTACTGCTGCAGTTTTTCTCACTCGATATTGACTTCATAGAAGTTCTTCTCTTAATTGTTCATGGAACATGAGCAAGACCAGCATTTGGTAGCCTCCTCTATGCTGTAACCATTCCATGATTCTCTTCTAGGTCCCAAATTACCAGTGTGAAGGTGGGGTGGTGAGCTGCCGTCTTCAACCGCAGCAGTCCATGTGGCATAGGTGCACCCACAGTGCTGTTAGGGGGGGATGTTCCAGGATTTTGACCCAATGACAGTGAAGAAACAGAGATATAATTCTAAGTCATTGGCAAGCCCAACAGTTATTGTCCATCCTGAGTTGCCGATGAGAATGTGGCAGCAAGTCTTGTTGAAGCGCCGCAGTTTGACAAGTTAAAGAGATCTTGGAGTACTGTCAGTTCGGGGTTTAGGTTTGCAAAAGGTGTACAGTGATGCCTTAAAACCGTAATTTACAAATATGACCAGAGAAAAGGAAACCAATTAATTCTCATCCTGTCATCAGTTGACAAGTCTGTTTGCTGCTTGTGATTTCTGTGGTAACCCAAAGAAATTTGAGCATGTGACAGTGTGTAAAACTAATTGTCACGTAGAAAGGTTAGCTGAGATTATTAAAAAGGAGCATTATAGGGCAGCATGTGGCACAGTGGTGAGCACTGGGACTGCGGGGCTGAGGACCCGGGTTCGAATCCCGGCCCTGGGTCACTGTCCGTGTGGAGTTTGCACGTTCTCCCCGTGTCTGTGTGGGTTTCACCTCCACAACCCAAAGATGTGTGGGTTAGGTGGATTGGCCCCACTAAATTGCCCCTTAATTGGATAAAAGAATAATTGGGTATGCTAAATTTTTTTTAAAAGAAAAAAAAGGAGCATTATGTTTCGAAACAACTTTAACTTTTTGTTTCTGACAGATGATTGACAGCTGATTGACCAAAAATGTTGTAAAGGTGAAATTATGCTGAGGGTCGCCTGTGGCATTGCTCATGGTAAATTGGAGAATATTCCATTTTGTAACATGCAATATGTCATCAGGGTTCTCACATTATAGATTCTGTTTTTATTTTATTTTTTTGTTTTGTAATTATATCCTCCGTTCGTTGATGCCGCAAGTCTTTTCCTTTCTGGAGAATGTAACCTTGGCCTGCTCAGTCAGTTACTTATAACTAGTTTTTGAATCTCATGACTGGAAATATTTTTTAAAAATTTTAAATCGAACTCTGCGCAACTGTCCATTCTTACAGGGAAAAAAAGATTGGAATTGATTCTGTATTTTTATTCCCTTTCATTATTGGAGGAAGATTTTGAGTCCCCCTCTGAAAGTAAGGTCCTGCTCAGAGTTACTGCACTGATTGTGATAAGGGTGGGTTGTCTAGTTGGGCTGGGCCTAGGGTGGGGGAAGGAGACTTCAGGTGGGCATGCTTTTTAGTTTTAACCCTGCAGTATGTAACTTTTCACCTTGACAGGTCTCTTGCCTAGAAGTTAGCATGAATGATAGGTTTGCCTTTTAATTGGATGCGAGGGACTCTGAGTGGCAGTCTGATCCCCAACACTTGGGGGGAGGTATCTGATCCTTGATCCTAGAGATCTTCATTCAAGTGGATAACCCAACTCCTAAAAGCAAGTTGGTTGCATGTCGCTTTTCTCACCTCTGCTAAACCTGGAAGTTGTGATTGGGGGTTGCAATCTGGTTTGTGATATTAAACGTGTGAACATTTGACCCGGCTCCAGGGCACCAGCTTGTGGGGGTTAAAGTTCACTTCATAATGTCTGATGGACATTGTTTGCAAAATTAACAAGGAAAAAGCATATGACAATCTTTTTCTCTCAACCAAACATGTTATCCAGGCATGGGATAGATTTTACACCTGAAAACCAACTACACTTGGAGTATAGTGTTCAATTCTGGTCGCCACACTACAGAAGGATGTGCAGGTTTTGGAGAGGGTACAGAAGAGATTTACCAGGATGTTGCCTGGTATAAAGGGCATTATCTATGAGGAGAGGTTGGATAAACTCAGTTTGTTCTCACTGGAACGACGAAAATTGAGGGATGACGTGATAGAAACCTACAAAATTATGAGGAGCATGGACAGAGTGGATAATCAGAGACTTTCCCAGGGTGGAGGAGTCAATTACACAGAACATAGTTTAAGGTGTGAGGGGCAAAGTTTAGAGAAGATGAGCGAGGGAAGGTTTTTTCACAGCAGGTAGTGGGTGCCTGGAACTTGCCACAGGAGGAGCTGGTGAAAGCAGGAACAAAAGAGATGTTTAAGGGGCGTCTTGACAAATACTTGAATAAGATGGGAATAGAGGGATACAGACCCTGGGAATGTAGAAGGTTTTCAGTTAGATGGGCAGCATGGTCGGCTCAGGCTTGGAGGGCCGAAGGGCCCGTTCTTGTGCTGTACTTTACTTTGTTCTTTGTTTGTTGCTCGCCCACCCCCCACCCTGCCCCCTGCAACACAGCTCGGTTACACAAAATATGGTGTGACAACCACAGGTCAGAATCGAACATCATCTTGTCACTCTCCAATAATAGAGAAGGCTAGCCGGTGCCAACATTGGAAGTCTGCCACCATTTTGAAAAGAAAGTGACAAAAAAGCCATTCGAATGCAATTGTTCGTAGCCCACTCCATTTTCCGCGAGTCTCATGGGTAAAACTTTGGAAGTGCTTTACACCAGGTATGAGGAGGAAGTAGAAGGACTGATGGAAAGGCCTGCAAACGGGACGAGGCCAAAGGGAACATCGGAGTTTGCTGCTAGAGGTGGTGCCATTTCGCTGTTAGTGCCCTTTATTTCTCCAGTTTGTATGTAACAATTAAAGAGAGACTGAGGGAAGAATACCTTTAAATTACCTTTAAACCAACTTCAGGTTCACAGACTAACCCCTCTCCAGTTGGTCACTCGATTAGGCATGCATGCCCCCATTCATAATGTTATGAGCTGATGTTCTGGCTGGTCGGTGTTAATTGGTGAGCCAACACCTGATTCAACCCACTGAAACTGCCAGGGCAGGAGACAGTGGACTGCGCCCTTCCCTTACACTGCCAGCAGACCTAATATTCAGCCCTGTGGGTGAGATAGCTGTGACAACTGTGAAAGAAATAATGTGAGGACTTTCTTGCAGTATACTGCCCTTCAGTTCTCACCATGTTAAGTCAATGCCAATGTGTAATGAAATCTTATCAAAGGGCTTGTAGCCGCTTAAAAGGGCTAACTCCCGATTAGAATGGCCAAACCCCGATTTAAAATGGTGAACGGAAGAGGCTGATGGGAAAATCAGCCAACAGGACTCAAACAGCCAGCTGCAGGCAAAACTGTGTATTCGCCTCTGGGGAGGCCAGACAGAATCGATACCTGCAGCCATCAACACAACAACACACCAGCCATCTGCATAGTAAGTAGCAATCCCAGGAACAATATGCTACAAATTAGAAACACAAAGCCAACCCAGACTTTTCGGCGCAGGCAGGAGCTTACATAAAGAGAGGTGAATGACCACCCCTCGATCAAGGAATCGTTCCAGCATTGGAGAATATCGACCAAGTGATTGGGACCAAGTCCAATCACTTGGAACCAGGTACAAGGTCTGCCCGAGAGGCGGGAAGCCCCTGGGGACTATAAAAATAGGGGCCATGTTCAAATTGACCCTTCTTCTCCTCTCCGCACCCTTCGAGACCCTTCTGCTGACCCTCTACAACAGCCGCAAGGAACAGTAAGTCTTACTCCAACGCTCGCTACGAGATAGGCACTCCTGACTATCGACCTGTACCCGCTTTGAATCCCGCAGGCTCAGAACCCATACGAAAGGCCATTCGTTTCCCTGACCTGGTGGGCCATTTCCAAAGTTAAGTATTGGCCTGTTAGTTGTAGGAAGTAGCTTAGAAGTAGATTTTATATGCGTAAGTATTGATTACTGTATATAATAAATGTGCGTTGATTTAACTCTTACTAAGCGGTGTGTTGGACTATTGATCATTACTCGGACTTGAACCACGTGGCGGTATCAGAAAGATACCTGGCGACTCAAGAGCAAAGGTGATAGAACAAGAGTAATTAAACTAAGGCTAAAACGAGCAACAGGCTTTAAACAAATCTGAAATCAACAACTGAATTAGAGAATCCTTCATAAGTATTTATATACCAGATCTTGAGTGCTGCACACTGGTCTGAAGGCAACAAAACTAACTGTTGCTTTGCCCCCTACAAACATTAAGCATTGGGTCTTCGTAGTCAGCTAGGAATCAAAGCCCTGGGATTAATTCGAGGAGAATGAGGTTGACAAGCCGGGCTCTGATCATTCATCTGTTTATACATAGATATAATTGAAAGTGATGATTCATCTCATGTAAACCTCATGACCATCTAAAACAATCAAAGAATTTCCAGTGCCCTCCACATTTGGCGATACGAAATAAATATTTTTGAAGTTTATGTTAACTGACAAGTCTCCTGGCCACTCTATCTGGACAATCTGTTGTTGTGTGCCACAGGGCTCTCCTAGTTTTCAGAGTCAACTCAACAGTTTGACCTCCAGCAGAAGGTGCCATTCAGAACTTCAAAATGCCTGAGACAGCAGTTCTCTATTGTTCAGTGTATCTATCACCCCTGACACTCATACAGTTTTCCTAATTTAGCTACCAATTCCTACAGGCTCCTCCGCATCCAGGTGGAACAAATCCACATCAAGATGTAACAAATATTCTACACGTCACTAATGTAAGGGCTTAATTCCTAAACTGAATTTGTGTTTCAGAATATTGTGGGTTGTTTTGTTTAGAATGCTGTTGATCATTTTAGAATGCTGTTGATTGTTTTAGAATGCTGTGAATTGTCTTAGCTGATGTGGCGGAATTTGTCACAGCTGTCAAAATATGCAGAGTTTTCAGAGCAGGTTGTTGGATGTTGAGTGGCTTGAAACCTGACTTGAGATCGAAGTAGAGCATCAACCAGTCAAGGAAGATAATGCTTAATTATAACAATATTAAATAAACATAGCACGGCAGATGTAGCCACTCCACTGAATGCTGTCTTCAATTGTTTAAGATTTTGATTAGTAAGTTATACAAGGAGGAATCTGCCTAATTCAATTTTCAAAAAGTATCGGTCACACAGGATGTTATTATACAAAACCAGAGCACATGGCATTGGCATATTATATAATGGGGATTGGTTAATGGACAGAAAATGGAAAGTAGGTATAAGTGGGTCATTTTTATGGTGTATGTAACCAGCAGGATACCAGAAGGATCAGTGCTGGGGTCTCAACTGTTCACAAGCTGTATACAACAATGACTGAGGTGAGGGGATTTATCATAATGTACCAAAACAAAGCTAAGTGGAAAAGTAAGCTGTTAGCTAACACAAAATGCTGCAAGGGAATGCAGAGTGGTCACGTGAGTGGGCAAGACGATGGTTGCTAAAATTTCACGTTGAGAAGTGTGATGCTAGCCACTCTGGTAAAAAAAAAACTAGAAAAACAAAATATTTGTAAATGGTGAAGAACTGGGAAATGTCGGAATTCAGAGGGAACTCCATGTAAATGAATC
Source organism: Scyliorhinus torazame (assembly GCF_047496885.1). Lineage (NCBI taxonomy): Eukaryota > Metazoa > Chordata > Chondrichthyes > Carcharhiniformes > Scyliorhinidae > Scyliorhinus > Scyliorhinus torazame. The sequence continues at coordinate 94,437,107 of NC_092710.1, forward strand.
ATAGAAAGTTAACAGTTACAGGAAGCACGTTGGAGACAAGTCCTTAAAGGAGCGGAAAAGGTAAAGAGGCAGATAGATTTAGGAAGGGAATTCAGAGCCAAGACCCAGCTGATGGCATGACTGTCAACAGAAAACCTTTTTCACAAAATACTTTCGGCTTTGAACTGCCAATAGGTCTTTTTTTAATCTATGGCCATATGTCAGCAGCCAATCTTTCTGTAGACACTGCTCTGAGAGCCTTATATAACTAATCCTGGGATAACACATTTTCTGGGCATAGTGCGATAATCTGTGCTTCCGTGCTTGGTAATTCTCTTCCCTTTTCCACTTCTCTGAAGTTTTATTTAGAATGTTGTTGGTACCCGATGCTACCAGCCCAAATAAACTGGCTGGCTGAAAAGGAATTGCTGCTGAGCTCTCCATCAACTATATCAGCAACCTTGTTACATCTAACCTCAACAGTTATTTTGGCAAGTATCACAAAATAAAGATGACCAGTGTCAGCACAAAGCACGGTCTGCCATTTGATCTAACTAGCTTTCTCACAATTGACCTATTCCTGGCACTTGACGCAAATATGCCTTGCACAGAGAGGCGGGATTATCCACCGAAACATGTGCTACAGGACATTCGCAATTGCATCATTAGAGCTTCAAATAAAGGGACATTATGTTCTTGCAAACTGTCAACATTATACACATGCAAGACCAAAATAATCTGGCGCAGGATTCTCCGACCCCCCGCCGGGTCGGAGAATCGCCGGGGGCTGGCGTGAATCCACCCCTGCCGGTTGCCGAATTCTCCGGCACCGGATATTCGACGGGGGTGGGAATCGCGCCGCACCGGTTGGCGCGCCCCCCCCCGGCGATTCTCCGGCCCGCGATGGGCCGAAGTCCCGCTGCTGGAATGCCTGTCCCACCGGCGAGAATCAAACCACCTCTCTTACCGGCGGGACAAGGCGGCGTGGGCGGGCTCCGGGGTCCTGGGTGGGGGGGCACGGGGCGATCTGGCACTCTTTTCCTTCCGCCTTCGCCATGGTCTCCACTATGGCGGAGGCGGAAGGGACCCCCTCCACTGCGCATGCGCGGGGATGCCGTGAGCGGCCGCTGACGCTCCCGCGCATGCGCCACACGGCAAAGTCATTTCCGCGCCAGCTGGCGGGGCGGAAATCAGTCCGGCGCGGGCCTAGCCTCTCAAGGTGAGGGTTCGGCCCCTCAAGATGCGGAGAATTCCGCATCTTTGGGGAGGCGCGATGCCGGACTGATTCACGCCGTTTTTGGCGCCTGTCGGCGGACACCGCGCCGATTGCGGAGAATCCCGCCCCTGATTTTAGTACAAAAGGTGAAGTCACACGGGATCAGGGGTGAACTGGCAAGGTGGATACAGAACTGGCTAGGCCATAGAAGGAAGAGGGTAGCAATGGAGGGATGCTTTTCTAATTGGAGGGCTGTGACCAGTGGTGTTCCACAGGGATCAGTGCTGGGACCTTTGCTCTTTGTAGTATATATAAATGATTTGGAGGAAAATGTAACTGGTCTGATTAGTAAGTTTGCAGACGACACAAAGGTTGGTGGAATTGCGGATAGCGATGAGGACTGTCTGAGGATACAGCAGGATTTAGATTGTCTGGAGACTTGGGCGGAGAGATGGCAGATGGAGTTTAATCCGGACAAATGTGAGGTAATGCATTTTGGAAGGTCTAATGCAGGTAGGGAATATACAGTGAATGGTAGAACCCTCAAGAGTATTGAAAGTCAAAGAGATCTAGGAGTACAGGTCCACAGGTCATTGAAAGGGGCAACACAGGTGGAGAAGGTAGTCAAGAAGGCATACGGCATGCTTGCCTTCATTGGCCGGGGCATTGAGTATAAGAATTGGCAAGTCATGTTGCAGCTGTATAGAACCTTAGTTAGGCCACACTTGGAGTATAGTGTTCAATTCTGGTCGCCACACTACCAGAAGGATGTGGAGGCTTTAGAGAGGGTGCAGAAGAGATTTACCAGAATGTTGCCTGGTATGGAGGGCATAAGCTATGAGGAGCGATTGAATAAACTCGGTTTGTTCTCACTGGAATGAAGGAGGTTGAGGGGCGACCTGATATAGGTATACAAAATTATGAGGGGCATAGACAGAGTGGATAGTCAGAGGCTTTTCCCCAGGGTAGAGGGGTCAAGTACTAGGGGGCATAGGTTTAAGGTGAGAGGGGCAAGGTTTAGAGTAGATGTATGAGGCAAGTTTTTTACGCAGAGGGTAGTGGGTACCTGGAACTCGCTACCGGAGGAGGTAGTGAAAGCAGGGACGATAGGGACATTTAAGGGGCATCTTGACAAATATATGAATAGGATGGGAATAGAAGGATACGGACCCAGGAAGTGTAGAAGATTGTAGTTTAGTCGGGCAGTATGGTCGGCACGGGCTTGGAGGGCCGAAGGGCCTGTTCCTGTGCTGTACATTTCTTTGTCCTTTGTTCTTTGATTCCTGACTCTCGCAGCAGGAATAATGTCAAAGTTATGGTACAGCAAATATGGAGAGATTAAATCAGAATAGGTCTAGTTCCCCTTTCCTGATCTTAATAATTCGTATAGCCTTCTCTGGGGCCCCCTGCTAGCCAGGGGATTCACGATTGCCCGCTGTATCTCACATTAGGCCAGAGTCGAGATTTGTGCCAGGCGTCAAACCCGTCGGGAGTCTTCCAGCCCACCCCGTTGGCTGTATCGGGTTTCCTGACATGCCAGTCGAGCATCCTGCCTCTACCCGGCTGGACCATAAAGAGCTGTTTCGTATCTCATTGATGGGCTGGACGCCTGATTCACTCGCCAGCTGGGATGCTCCAGCTCCCCAGCCAAGTCCCACTGGCGTGAATTGGTGCAAGTGTTGAGGTATATAGATCTGGCGGCTTGCATTCCGAGGGGTAGCAAGGGGGTAAGTACTCTCCCGACAATTGCTGTCAGGGTGCCGAGAGGGGTCCTTCATCGGAGGTGGGGTCAGGGTGGCTTGTGTTGGCTGGAGGGACGCAGGTCGCGGGTCTTTCCTGGGATGGGGCTCGTTTGGCTGCTCTACCCATCTGCAGCCTTTAAACCCTTTAAACAGTCAGTTAGTATATATAAAGAAAAGGTTTTTCATAATAACGTGGAAGCGTTCTCATCTGTACCCATAAACCCATTAAACAGTCACTCAGTATCTCAGGAATATACATCTCTCCTAATAAGTGAAACTGATCACATTTGTACCCCTAAACCCTTTAAACAGTATGTCAGTATGCCAAATTTAAAGGACTATGAGATGAAGGGAAAAGTAATCCCTTTAAAGTAGTGGAAACCTTTAAAGTAGCGGAAACGTACGATAAAGTCATTTCAGGGGCATCTTGACAAATACATGAATAGGATGGGAATAGAGGGATACGGACCCAGGAAGTGTAGAAGATTTTAGTAGGCAGCATGGTCGGCACAGGCTTGGAGGGCCAAAGGGCCTGTTCCTGTGCTGTACCTTTCTTTGTTCTTTGGTTTTCACATCGTCAATTTCATTTCATTATCCTTTAAAGTGAAGAAATCTGTGTGCATGCCTAGAAGGCTGAAAGCTTTGAACTGCATTATTTACATTAAATTTTATACCCCATAGCCTATTAAAAGCTTTTTGATTGACAGACTGACGCAGTTTCAAAGGGGAACTTCAGATTGTTTATTTATATAGCTCTGCAGGGATCCATTAACTCAGGGGAGCAGATGTTTTCCTAACCTCAGTAGATTTTTAATGAGGCTGCCTCTTTGATCTCAAGAAAAGCTGTGGCTATAGCCCACTGTTTAAATAATGCTGGCATTGTATTTTGTTTCAGCATCTAGAAATACGTATTAGAAGTACAAGGGAATAGCGAATATGTGACCAAAAACAATGTTATTTGAAAGTCACAAAAGTATAGGCAAATCTCAAAACATCAAACATGATTGATATTAACAATGTTGTCATTTTTGGGTGACATCCGCCAGCAAGGGTAGTATTTATTAACAATGATTAGGTACCATGGGGGCATGAAGAGTTAACGACATTAAGTGGGACTAGAGTCACATATGGAGCAGAGCAATTATAGAGTTGGCAGATTCCTTTGACTGACGGGTGTTGGTGGCATGCTTGCGTTTTTAGAAAAACAGCAACTATGGGTATTTTCTAGAGCTAAATTTTTTGAGTTCAGTTTAATATGATGGGGTTGAAACTCTCATCCTTGGAGTTTCAGGTACTGTACCATATCCTTTAGACTATCATACACATCCTGGGTCACATGGTGGTCAGCATTTTATACCAGGGTATGTCCTAAAATACCGGCTCACCGAAAGTTTCAAAGACTATTCAGCGTGAATTTGCAAATGCCTTCCTCAGAAATAAGCTTGATTGGAACAAATAGCCCATAGCTGGCACATGGCAATTGCATGCATTCCAATTATATCCCTTACCCCCTTTAAACCTGAGGTGCACCTACGGCTATTTTCAAATCCTTATACTAAAAATGCTAAGCCAAGATCTACAGAATTCTCTACAGTGCAGAAGGAGGGCATTCGGCTCATCGAATCTGCACCCATCCTCTGAAGGAGCACTCTATCTCGCAACCCCCGCCCTAGCCCCATAACCCCGTGCATTTATCTTGTTGCTCTTTTTGGCCTTAGTTTATTACCTCTAATTCTGTCACCTTTGCTCACGAGTCGCCAGGTATCATTCTGATACCGCCACGTGGTTCAAGTCCAAGTAATGATTAATAATGCAACACACCGCTTAGTAAGAGTTAAATCAACGCTCATTTATTATATACAGCAATTAATACTTATACAATAATCCTACTTCTAGTTACTACCTACCACTAACAGGCCAATACTTAACTTTGGAAATGGCCCACCAGGTCAGGGAAACAAATGGTCTTTCGAATTGGTTCTGAGCCTACGGGGTTCAAAAGACTGGTACAGGTCGATAGTCAGGAGTGTCTATCTGGTAGCGATCGCTGGAGTCAAACTTACAGCTTCTTGTAGAAGGGTCTCGAAGGTTGCGAGCAGGAGAAGAAGGGTCGAGCTGAACTTGGCCCCTATTCTTATAGTCCCCAGGGGCTTCCCGCCTCTCGGGGCGGACCTTGACCCTGGTTCCAAGTGATTGGACTTGGTCCCAATCACTTGGTTCGATATGCTCCAATAATGGGGCAATTCCTTGATCGGGGGGTGGTCGTTTACCTTTCTTTGTGTCAGCTCCTGCTGGCGCCGAAAGGTCTGGATCGGCTTTATGTTGCTAATGTGTAGCAATTGTTCCCGGGGATGGCTGATTAAAATGCAGATGGCTGGGTTGTTGTGATGTTGATGGCTGCAGGTATCGGTCTGGACTGACTTCCCCAGAGGCGAATACACTCTTTTACCTGCACCTGTCCGTTTGAGTCCTGTTGGCTGATTTTCCCATCAGCCTCTTCCGTTCGCCATTTTAGATCAGGGTTTGACCATTCTAATCGGGAATCAGCCATTTTACGTGGCTACAATCTGCACATCCTTTCTATTTACCTGTCACAAATAAATTAATTAGAAAAATTCTTCGCTTTATGGAGTGCATGTAGCTATTGCGAACCAAGAGATATTCACATTTATTCAGACGTTTCAATCTAGAACATATTGTGAAGCAGTATGCAGGTTTTGCTGTTATGAGATGTCTATCTCAAACATTCAGGAGATCACACTGACCTTGATTTCTTGGCAAAGGGTTAACATTAATAGGTAAAAACAGATCAGTATTTAAACAATTAATAAAAATAGACACCTACAAAAACATCATGGAGATAAAAGCCACATAATATATTCTTCTGTACTTGACAAAATCTACATTTCCTTTGGTCTCAGAACACTCAAGCCTTCTCTGTTTGGTGCTTTCTTTCTCTTTAGTACAGAGTGTTGGCACATGGTTAAATATTAAAACATAAGATATGGGACAATATGCAGCAGATTGAAGGAGGGAATAGGATATTAAAAAGACTAAACACACAAAGTGTTTGCACTTCAAGATGCGATTAATTATTGATAACGCGTTCACAAAATCTTTTGCTTTGGTCGTTCACTATTTGCAGATGCACAAACATATGTTGTAAAATTAGTAAGCAAGGTCCTCAGAAACCAGGCAACATTGTGAGGGCTGAATGCAAATAAGCTGCCTCACAAAAAGATGAAGGCCATCTTCCAAATAATACATTTTAATGAAATATCGAAACAACAAACCTTACAGGGAATCACTGCCACAGAGAAAGATGGCTTTCAGTTGGCCAGTCGAGGAAATAAAAAGAACAATCTCGGATCATTGTTTCTGAAACCTCTGTTTTGTGGATTGGAGGGACTTCGAATATATTATTTACTCACCATCGCCCCCTTATCCCAGCTCCCCACTGAGGGGACAAGCTCTCATGGAAGAGCTAATGACAGTCATGTTTGGAATGCAAATGGTACAAAGGCAGTATAGTTTCCACTGCTGCAGCCAGTCATGGATATTTGCATGCAGCACTCAGGAATATGCTAGCGAGGCACCCACACATTTAATGGTGAACTGGTCTGCTAACAGCACTGTTCCATCAACAACAGCAGCAACTTGGATTTACATGGCACAATAAAACATCGCAAGGCATTTTCACAGGGGTATCACTGTACCAAAACCGACACCGAACCACATTATCAGGACAGAGATAGGCATGAAGGAGAGACGAAAAGCAAGGGACAGGTGTAGCGAGGCAGAGAGGTTTGGGGAGGGAATTCCAAAGTTTAGAATATAGACAACTGGAAATATAGTCAATGCAGCTGTGCAAATGTTCAAAATTGGATGAGGTCTTGGAGCAGGCTACAAAGTTAGGGAAGGCGAGGCCAGAGAGTGATTTGAAATCAATGAGAAGAAAGTTGAGGCCAGTCGAAAATGGGAGCACAGGGTTGATGCAAGTGACTTGGTTCAGGTTGGGGATGGGCAGCAGAGATTTGCATGTTTAATCCAGGATTTACTGGGAGAATGGCCAAGTAGCTCCAGGATTGGAACCAAGTGTATGCTCCACAGCAGATGAATTGTTGAATTTCCAAGAAAGGAAAGTCTAAATTACTCAAGGACCTTCTCGATGATTGATTGGTTGGGCGGCTCAGTAATAAGACCTGAATGGACGGAAGTGTATTCTAATTTGTTTTCACTTGACTTCCCCCAAATCCTTCAAGCCAAGGCCCCAATAGGTAGATCTGTTTTGCAGGATATGCAACAAGAAGCATATCAGCACTTTGTGCTGGTAATCTGAACATTTCTACCCTTCCCTGTGAACAGTCAGGAGAACACAGCTTTAAGGTAAGCTTGTGTCTTTGCAATTCATATCACAGAGATGTAAACTGTTATCAGTTACTCTTCCTCAGCAACTTGGCTAAACATCAAGGGCGCGATTCCCCGACCCCCCATCGAGTCGGAGAATCGCCGGGGACTGGCGTGAATCCCGCCCCCGCCGTGTCCCGAATTCTCCCCCACTAGAGATTGGGCGGGGGCGGGAATCGCGCCGCGCCGGGCGGCGGAAATCGCTCCGGTCGGCGGGCCCACCCCCGGCGACTCTCCTATCCACGATGGACCGAAGTCCCGCTGCTGTCAACCCACACCAGCCGACGTGGATTGAAACACCTTTCAAACGGCGGGACAAGGCGGCGCAGGCGGGCTCCAGGGTCCTGGGGGGGTGCGCGGGGCGACCTGGCCCCAGAGGGTGCCCCCACGATCAGGGCCCACCGATCCGTGGGCGGGCCTGTGCCATGGGAGCACTCTTTTCCTTCCGCCTTCGCCATGGTCTTCACTATGGTGAAGGCAGAAGAGAACCCCTCCACTGCGCATGCGCGGGGGATGCCGTGAGCGGCTGCTGACGCTCCCACGCAGGCGTCGCACAGCAAAATCATTTCCGCGCCAGCTGGCGGGGTGCCAAAGGCCTTTCCCACCAGCCGGCGGGTCGGATATCAGTCCGGCTTGGGCCTAGCCCCTCAAGGTGAGGACTCGGCCCCTCAAGCTGCGGAGAATTCCGAACCTTTGGGGCGGCGCGATGCCGGACTGATTCACGCCGGTTTTGGCGCCAGTCGGCGGACATTGCGCCAATTGCAGAGAATCCCACTCCAGGGCGGGATTCTCCACAATCGGCGCGATGTACGCCGACCGGCGCCAAGAACGGCACGAATCAGTCCGGCATCGCGCCGCCCCAAAGGTGCGGAATTCTCTGCATCTTGAGGGGCCGAGCCCTCACCTTGAGGGGCTAGGCCCACGCTGGAGTGATTTCCGCCCCGCCAGCTGGCGCAGAAATGACTTCGTCGGGCGATGCATGCACGGGAGCGTCAGCGGCCGCTCACGGCATCCCCCACGCATGCGCAGTGGACGGGGTCTCTTCCGCCTCCGCCATAGTGAAGACCATGGCGAAGGCGGAATGAAAATAGTGCCCCCACGGCACAGGCCCGCCCGCGGATCGGTGGGCCCCGATCGCGGGCCAGGCCACTGTGGGGGACCCCCTGGGCCAGATCGCCCCCGCGTCCCCCCCAGGACCCCAGAGCCCGCCCGCGCCGCCTTGTCCCGCCATTCGAAAGGCGGTTCAATCCATGCCAGCTGGCGTGGGTTGACAGTGGCGCAACTTCGGCCCATCGCGGACCGGAGAATCGCTGGGGGTGGGCCCGCCGACCGACGCAATTTCCGCCGAACGGTGCGGCGCGATTCCCGCCCCCGCCGAATCTCCGGTGGCGGAGAATTCGGGACACGGAGGGGGCGGGATTCACGCCTGGTCCCGGCGATTCTCCGACCCGGTGGGGGGGTCGGAGAATCGCGCCCAATGAAACACTTTTGCATGTGTCAGGCACTTGGCTGAATTAAGGGAGGAGATGAATTGCTGGCTGCAAGGAAACTGAAGTTGTAATTCAATCAAGATGGTGCAACATAATTAACAGCAGCCTAATATCAAAGTGCAGACAACTGTGCACAATATAACTAGTATACAATTTCAGCGATGGCACTTTCAGGGTGGCAAGGAATTCATTAAATTATGTATCTTTTCACCCCAAGTCTTTACAGTACCTTGTCTGTCGAATTGGCTTCATCTTCTCCAGAAATCAGTTACATCTAGGTAATGAATTAGTTCCCATAGCCTTCCAAGTGCTATTTAATATTAATGTTAATTTGCTCCAAATTGCAGTTCTTATTTTATAACCATCACCACCAAATTCTCCTCTTGAGCCATGAAAGGTGATAACATTGACACATATGGGCATTCGTGAACATGTCCTGTGATTTAACTCTTTACTCCAAGATGGTGGGGGAAATCAAACTGGATCCTATGGCAGGACTGTGAGCAACAAAATATCATCTGCAGTATTTTTTGAGAATGGTACTCAAGAGACCTTCCCTTAAGATGTGCTGGAACATAAGAAATAAGAGCAGGAGTAGAACCTGCAGCAGAGGGACGGGCTGCAGGAGAGGGACGGGCTGCAGCAGAGGGACAGGCTGCAGCAGAGGGACGGGCTGCAGCAGAGGGACGGGCTGCAGCAGAGGGACGGGCTGCAGCAGAGGGACGGGCTGCAGCAGAGGGACGGGCAGCAGCAGAGGGACGGGCTGCAGGAGAGGGACGGGCAGCAGCAGAGGGACGGGCTGCAGCAGAGGGACGGGCTGCAGCAGAGGGACGGGCTGCGGCAGAGGGACGGGCTGCAGCAGGTGGACGGGTTGCAGGAGAGGGACGGGCTGCAGCAGAGGGACGGGCTGCAGCAGAGGGACGGGCTGCAGCAGAGGGACGGGCTGCGGCAGAGGGACGGGCTGCAGCAGGTGGACGGGTTGCAGGAGAGGGACGGGCTGCAGCAGAGGGACGGGCTGCAGCAGAGGGACGGGCAGCAGCAGAGGGACGGGCTGCAGGAGAGGGACGGGCTGCAGCAGAGGGACGGGCTGCAGCAGGTGGACGGGTTGCAGGAGAGGGACGGGCTGCAGCAGAGGGACGGGCTGCAGGAGAGAGACGGTCTGCAGCAGAGGGACGGGCTGCAGGAGAGGGACGGGCTGCAGGAGAGAGACGGTCTGCAGGAGAGGGACGGGCTGCAGGAGAGAGACGGGCTGCAGCAGAGGGACGGGCTGCAGCAGAGGGACGGGCTGCAGCAGAGGGACGGGCTGCAGCAGAGGGACGGGCTGCAGGAGAGGGACGGGCTGCAGGAGAGGGACGGGCTGCAGGAGAGAGACGGTCTGCAGCAGAGGGACGGGCTGCAGGAGAGGGACGGGCTGCAGCAGAGGGACGGGCTGCAGCAGAGGGACGGGCTGCAGGAGAGGGACGGGCTGCAGCAGAGGGACGGGCTGCAGCAGAGGGACGGGCTGCAGGAGAGGGACGGGCTGCAGCAGAGGGACAGGCTGCAGCAGAGGGACGGGCTGCAGGAGAGGGACGGGCAGCAGCAGAGGGACGGGCTGCAGCAGAGAGACGGGCTGCAGCAGAGGGACGGGCTGCAGCAGAGGGACGGGCTGCAGCAGAGAGACGGGCTGCAGCAGAGAGACGGGCTGCAGCAGAGGGACGGGCTGCAGCAGAGGGACGGGCTGCAGCAGAGGGACGGGCTGCAGCAGAGGGACGTGCTGCAGCAGAGGGACGGGCTGCAGGAGAGGGACGGGCTGCAGGAGAGAGACGGTCTGCAGCAGAGGGACGGACTGCAGCAGAGGGACGGGCTGCAGCAGAGGGACGGGCAGCAGCAGAGGGACGGGCTGCAGCAGAGGGACGGGCAGCAGCAGAGGGACGGGCTGCAGCAGAGGGACGGGCAGCAGCAGAGGGACGGGCTGCAGCAGAGGGACGGGCTGCAGCAAAGGGACGGGCTGCAGCAGAGGGACGGGCTGCAGGAGAGGGAAAGATTGGCACCACTCCCTGCTCCTGAACGCAGATGGACTCCTCCGCCTGCGTTTGCAGCTGCTGGAGGCCGGCCATCATCCCGTCGTCTAGTCCCTGGGTTTCTAACTGTATCGGGGCTGTGGGTGGGACTGGAAAGTCCAGGAACCCGGGAACCTTCTGGGTGGCAGGTTGTTGCTGGGACTGGCCTGCCCTCCGACCCCACGGCTGCTCCTACCTCCACCTGCTGTACCGGCTGCGTGATGCGCACCAGTCTGTGTCCCAGAAGCCTCATCACTAAAGTGTCCAACCGAGGTGCGAGTCTCTGCGATGGTGGGGGGTGTGGGTGAGTGCAGTGACACCAAGTCTGGGTCGTCATCGGTCCCAATGGCTGGTGGTTCCTGCGTCGAGCCCTGGGCCGGTGTTCTTTCATTCACCCCCATCTGAGGGGCACTGTCCGGTCTGTGCGTCATCTGTGTGTCAGTGTCCTGGCTCGACGTGCTCTGTGCATCACTGTCCTGACTGTCTTGCGGGTCAGTGTCCATCGTCCCCATTTCGGGGCTGTCGCTGCCCTGTCTGTCCATCCTCTGTTCATCAATGTCCTGGGTCTCAGTCCTCTGTGCGTCCGACTGCTGTCTCACAGTGACAGAGATAGGCCTTTGTTGCCGTCTGCCCTCCCCGCCGTGGCGTCCATCCCTGTGGGCATCTGGATGTGGCAATTGTGGTGTCCGAGCAGACCCAGACGGTCCGGGACGATCGGCGGCAGGTCCTGCAACACACAATGCAGCATGTATTGTCACACAGGCGGACTGGGGTGAGGGGTGTAGTGGGGGGGGGGGGGGGAATGGGGTGAGGGTGTGTGCTGGGGGGGAATGGGGTGAGGGTGTGTGCTGGGGGAGATTGGAGTGAGGGTGTGTGCTGGGGGGATTGGGGTGAGGGTGTGTGCTGTGGGGGATTGGAGTGAGGGTGTGTGCTGGGGGGGTTGGGGTGAGGGTGTGTGCTGGGGGGGATTGGAGTGAGGGTGTGTGCTGGGGGGGATTGGGGTGAGGGTGTGTGCTGGGGGGAATGGGGTGAGGGTGTGTGCTGGGGGGGATTGGAGTGAGGGTGTGTGCTGGGGGGGATTGGGGTGAGGGTGTGTGCTGGGGGGAATGGGGTGAGGGTGTGTGCTGGGGGGGATTGGGGTGAGGGTGTGTGCTGGGGGGGGATTGGGGTGAGGGTGTGTGCTGGGGGGGGATTGGGATGAGGGTGTGTGCTGGGGGGATTGGGGTGAGGGTGTGTGCTGGGGGGATTGGGGTGAGAGTGTGTGCTGGGGGGGATTGGGATGAGGGTGTGTGCTGGGGGGAATTGGGGTGTGGGTGTGTGCTGGGGGGATTGGAGTGAGAGTGTGTGCTGGGGGGAGATTGGTGTGAGGGTGTGTGCTGGGGGAGATTGGGGTGAGGCTGTGTGCTGCGGGGGAATGGGGTGTGGGTGTGTGCTGGGGGGATTGGTGTGAGGGTGTGTGCTGCGGGGGAATGGGGTGTGGGTGTGTGCTGGGGGAGATTGGGCTGAGGGTGTGTGCTGGGGGGGATTGGGGTGAGGCTGTGTGCTGTGGGGTTTGGGGTGAGGGTGTGTGCTGGGGGGATTGGGATGAGGGTGTGTGCTGGGGGGATTGGGGTGAGGCTGTGTGCTGGGGGGGATTGGGGTGTGGGTGTGTGCTGGGGGGGATTGGGGTGAGGGTGTGTGCTGGGGGGGGATTGGGGTGAGGGTGTGTGCTGTGGGGTTTGGGGTGAGGGTGTGTGCTGGGGGGGATTGGGGTGAGGGTGTGTGCTGGGGGGGATTGGAGTGTGGGTGTGTGCTGCGGGGGGAAATAGGATGAGGCTGTGTGCTGTGGGGTTTGGGGTGTGTGCTGGGGGGGAGTGGGGTGAGGGTGTGTGCTGGGGGAATGGGGTGAGGGTGTGTGCTGGGAGGGATTGGAGTGAGGGTGTGTGCTGCGGGGGGGAAATAGGATGAGGCTGTGTGCTGTGGGGGTTGGGGTGAGGGTGTGTGCTGGGGGAAGTGGGGTGAGGGTGTGTGCTGGGGGGGGAGAAAAGGGCTGAGGGTGTGTGCTGGGTAGAGGGGGGCTGTTGGCAGGCAGGAGACTCTCACTTGCTGGTGCACCTCCAATCTGGCAAGGGGCAACCTCCCTGTGCCCGCCTCTGCCAACAAATTCCAGTACCCTCTGCTCGTGTACTGTGAGGGGTTGCAGTACAGGTGACTGTAGCCATCTGGGATGGCCACTTCCAGAATACAAAATGGACGCTCACAAAGAATGTTGAGAAATGTGGACGATGCTAGACAACAAGCAGGCACAGTGCCTGAAAGTATATTTGGGAAGCAGTTACTAGACGGAATCGAAATTCTGGGTCGATTAGTATATTGATGGCCCATCTCCGAGGAACAAAGGACTAACGCTCAGGTAGTTGATACTGTTGCAGATATCCCACGCCAGTATTCCAACTGAAAACCACAAACAAAACAAGGCCAACGGCCACCTAGGACACGCCCAGCAATCAGGGCACCCACTCCTTTATTGGTTAAGATCGATAACAATGATCGAGAAACGGCCCAATTAATTGGGGCCAAGTTTAAGGCCCGCCTAAAAGCACGCGAAGCCCCTCCAAGTATAAGAAGGAACCCCCACGAGAGATTCGCTCTCTTGGATTTGGCTCTCAGGCGGAGAGACCCATCCACCAGCATCACCTGAAGCAAATAAGTTCAAGGTCAACGCTCGCTACCAGACGGATGACCTTAGCTGTTTTCCTTTTTCTCTTCGAACCCAACAGCCTCAGATCCGAACAATGGCCGTTGTTCCTCTGAGTAAGTGGGCACCTAAAGTTAAGTATAGGCGTTAGCGATAGAGATAGTTTAGTTTGTAGTACTGTTGTGCATGAGTAGATCTTACTGTGTGTGTAAATAAATAGTATTGACTTTGAACTGACTAACTGGTGTATTGGCATTTTGATCGGTATTCGGGTTCAACCTTGTGGCGGTATCGAGAGATACCTGGCGACTCAGAAAGTAGAAACGTAAACATAATTACGATTAAGGAAGGCGACCATATTAACCGCCATATTTATAACCAGATAAACAGAGCAAAATTACTGGCGACATCTGACGGGATTCGACCTAAAAGTGTCTTTGTCACTCCGAGAGAACCCAAATTTGAATTAGAATCCAATTAGAAAAAGAAAAACCACAAGCGTAAGACCAATACCGATCAAACCTCCAAGATTCGGAAGTGTGTTATTTGCATGCGTACTAACAGGGATATAAGGTAAACCTGAGAGATTTTGTTGCGTAAAACTGTCAGGGGTTTTGTAGACCGGAAAGTAGCGGAAACTGTGCCCGTGTTTACATCACCACATTATTCCCCCCTGTTCCAAATTCGGTAGAAACCCCAGAGATAGTCTCTCACGCGACAGAGGCAGGACAGAGAGCTTGCACAAATTATGACCCCTCAGACGAGGCCCACAATGAGAAATGGGTACTAAAGAGATTATCCCGAGCTTGGGAACAGTCCATTCAGGGAAAATCCGCTTACGGTAAAGCAGAGGAAGAGCAGGCAGATGTGAACATGCATCCAGTCGGGACACACCAGAACCCCGCATGGGTAAATGAGGGAAGAAACAGCCCACAGCAGCCTAAATCCCAAGACTGTTACAATTGCGGACAATTAGGACACTACGTACGAGAGTGCAATGCGCCCCAGAAGCAGCAGCACAACCAGCAGGCAGGCACCCTGAATAAGAATAGGGCCAAGCCAATTCACAGTGTTAGCGCCCGTTCCGAGAACGCAGATATGATTGGCACCGATTGACGGTGTTCGGACTCCTCAACTTGGGTCTGCGACACCCTTTGGGACAAGTCCGGAAGACCAGTAGTGGCAGGCACAGTCCGGGGACACCCCGTAGAATTTCTTTGGGACACAGGAGGGTCCCGCACCACGCTAAACTCCTCCACAATGTGTCAGCGAGACACATGGCCCACCACAGACACCATTACTCTCAGCGGTTTTACAGGGCACATGCAGCAGGGACACATTACAGCCCCTGTAGCAATTCAGATAGGGAACATTAAAACCAAACACCCCGTAGTTCTAATCGATCTACCCCAGACAGCCGAACACATTTTAGGTATAGATTTTATGAGCTCCCACAATATATTGTTCGACCCCGTAAACAAATGTGTGTGGAGAATGGCAAAGGCAGCACGAGCCCCCGCCACGCTCACAGTTGGAGACTACGCACACAGAATTAGCGCAGTTGGAGACTTCTGGTTCGACCCTCGAGCCATTAGTCAGGACAGAGAAGTTTGGGACGTTTTGCAGCGACACAAAGCACAAGCACAAGCACTTGCCCAGCACAAGCACGACTGTGGCAAGATCGCTGGCTTAGTAAACATTACAGGTCACGACCCCAAACCCCAAAAGCAGTATGGTTTTCCCCAAGGAGCAGAGGGAGAAATCTCAAAATTTATCCAGAGTTTGTTTGACCAAGGCGTACTCCGTTCAGTAGCCTCAACAAACAGTGGCCCAATTTGGCCCGTCAGGAAACCCGATGGATCATGGTGACTGACCATTGATTACCGGGAACTAAACAAAGTAACCCCAGTAGCAGCCCCCACCATAGCCATGAGTCCCGAGACAATGCTAAAACAGGGACTCCAGTCAAAAAAAATTCGGTTTTGGACATAAGCAATGGCTTTTGGTCCATTCCATTGGATAAAGCGTACCAATATAAATTTGCTTTCACCTTCCAGGGACAGCAATACATGTAGACGTGCCTTCCACAAGGCTTCCACAACTCGCCCTCCATTTTCCACCGACAGCTGGCGAATGGTTTCGCCACATTTTTCCGACCCGATTGCCTTGTCCAGTATGTAGACGACTTGCTACTGCAGACGGACACTAAGTGAGAGCACATTTCACTTCTCGCCGAACTATTAGGACTCCTTCAACAAATTGGATGTAAAGTGAACCCCCAAAAGGCACAGATTCTACAAGAAAAAATACTTTATTTAGTAACAGTGATCACCCATGGCAAACGAGAGATCGAGCAGAAACGCACCGACTCCATTGTCAAATTACCCCTGCCCCATAATGTCACAGCCCTTCAGTCATTTCTAGGACTGGTTGGCTACTGTAGGAATCACATCGATGATTTTGCCACATAGGTAGCGCCCCTCTCCGAACTCCTGAAGAAGCAAGCACCATGGGAATGGCTTCCACAGCACACGGATGCCGTGGATGCATTAAAACGAGCCCTCAGCACAGCCCCCGCATTACGGGTCACAGATCCACTCTCCCCATACGTAATTGAAGTTGCAACCACCGACTGAACCCTTTCGGCCATGCTTCTCCAAGAAAGACACAATCGTTTAGACCCCGTAGCATACGCCTCGCGAGTTCTCGACCCAGTTGAGCAAGGATTTTCTGCCTGCGAAAGGGACCTGCTCACAGTTTTTTGGGCAGTTCAATACTTCGCCTACATAACAGGACTCAACCCCGTTACCATTTTACAGAGCACAACCCAACACAACTTCTCCTGGATGGTAGACTAAAGGACGGCACAGTCAGCCACATTCGCGCCGCCCGATGGATCCTTCTCTTACAGGGAAGGGCCATTACAGTGAAGAGGACAAAAACACACACTTTCCTCGCAGCCAATTTACACTATGCCTGCACCCCACATGAATGTGAAATCATCTCCACCAAACACAACACAGGACCCTTTGTCAGCTCCCCCAAAACCAGGTACTACACCCCAGAGACCCCAGCCCACAGACATTGGAGCACCCCTAAAGATTTATGTGGATGGCTCCTCCACAGTTTTGAACGGTAAAAGGATTACCGGTTGCGGTATATATGTAGAGGACGCGCAGGGAAGCGCGTTAGAGGAGATATCCTTGAAATTGCCTGGACATTTAGGCGCACAGGCAGCAGAGCTAGCAGCCGTAGTGTATATTGTACAGCACCCCGACTCGTTCCCGACACCAGCCGACATATATTCCGACAGTCTATACGTCAGTAGTAGTTCAACAGAATTCCTACCCCTGTGGGAATCTAGAGGTTTCGTTTCCGCAGATGGAAAACCCCTCCCCTCAGCCCCATTACACCAACATATTCTAAGGACAGCTAAAGATCGGAAATATGGTATTATTAAAGTTCGGAGCCACCACCGTTCTTCCCCCCCTGGTTAAGGCAGACGCCCTAGAAAAGGCAGGTTCCAGACACGGTCACTTTTGGCATCCTCCCGAGAGAGCCCCAATACACGTGGTTCAGGTCTCACAGACCAACATTCAGGATTTAGCGCAGGCCCAAAAAGAAGACGAGAAGCTCAGGGAAGTTTTAAAAGGCAACTTCCCAGCCCCCTACGATAAATACAAGAACACGTTGACGACACATGACCATATAATTTTAAAGAAGGTATTTATGCGGTCCCCACTCAGGACAGAAATCAAATGACCTGTCAATTCCATGGACATCAAGGCATAGAAGCAACCCCCGCCCACCTCAGACCTCTCTGCTGGTGGTCTGATTTAAAATTCAATGTAACGCACAACATTGAAAACTGTTTAATCTGCGCCCAGAACAATCTGGACAGATATGCAAGGAAAGGTCAGCTTAGTCACACCCGCCCCGTTAATGGCCCCTGGACGAATTTGCAGATTGATTGCAAGACTGGTTTTCCATCCAGAACGAACTCGGTTAAAGCGACAGCCAAGATCCTCACTCAGCACATCTTTACAAGATGGGGTCTTCCCCGCAGTATAGAGTCCGACCAAGGCTCACATTTTACAGGACGAGTGATGAAAAACGTCCTCACAATTTTCGGAATCAAACAAAAATTCCACATTGCATATCACCCCCAATCAAGCGGAATAGTAGAGAGAATAAATAGGACTCTCAAAGCAACCCTAAGGAAAATGGTGCAACAGCACAATAGCACCTGAGACACAGTTCTCCCCTTTGTTCATAAGGAACACCGTATCCACGTCAACAGGATACACCCCCCCCACACCCTCATGACCGGATGACCCCTGAAGGGGACAGAATATTTGTTAGGACTCGATTTGGCCAGCCCCACAGTCACCGCCCTCACCCATGAGAAAGCAGTTCAGCAGATTGTCGAGAATGTAAAAGCAGCCCAGCTCGCCGCAGCTGTTAGGCTTGGGACACAGAAGAAACAAAGTAAAGTTTGCTTTGACAAGACAGTACACGCCACATAATTTGTAGTAGGGCAGCAGGTCATGCTATCCCTATACAACCCCAGCTCATTCCTCTCCCTCAAATTTGCAGGACCATACTCCATTTCTGATAAAGTCAGCCCCTCCGTATATAAAATCACTTATCCCAATGGCAAGTCTGCATGGTTTCACATTAACCAGCTTAAAGCTTATGGTACACAGAACAACCATTCACACCACATCACACTTGCAGCAGCAGATGAACATGCCCCGCCCACGATCGACCTATTCCTACCCTCCCCCAATCAGTCCAGCCCATCCTCAGACACTACTTCGACTCCACCCCCAGAGGCACGACTCCGCCTCTCCCTTCATTCAACCGACAGCGACAGCCCCATAGCACCGCGACACAATTACACTCCTGCACCAGGCCCCACTCCCAATGACTCCGAACAAGATTCCAGTGATCCCTTTGAGACTACGTACATTAAAGCCCCTGATCCGGACCCACCGTCCGACAATTATGGATTGCTTCCTACCACCTCCAACCTCGACACGAAACACTGGCACCGAGATAATTTGTACAGACTCATCCGGAATGATGAGATGGACCCCAATTCGCCCCAAGCAGCTTTGGCACAGCTACTCCAGTCATGAGTATGGCAACCGGGAGAAGATGATGACTTAGAGTCTGACTCCCACCAGACGAACCCCTTTGCGACTCTGTTCGCTATAGAGCAATGAGGTGTCCAGAGGATGGTAAAAAGAAACCGATGGAGATTTACGGTGTCCTTTCTGATGGAACCTGCACGATTTTGTTGTGTTACGTTAAATGTTTGTTACTGTAAATGTTGAATGTTGTTTGTTCACCTGAAGTTTATTCATGGCCCCGCACCACCACTCTTTTAACACCCACTGGCAGTTAAAGGAACTAGTTTGTCGGCAGACAACCGATCATAGCTACTCTTCTGATTCGAAAGTAATCACAAGAGGCAACATCCACGGCGAACACAAATTCTTCCTGTTCTTATCCGGTCGCTCAGGCAGTGGAGAAACGGCACTGGTCCCCGCCCTGCCTGAGGACCCCCATCTGGTCAGCCAAGCTCGGGTAGTGCACATATGGCACTGGTCACCGTCCTACCCGGGTATTCCACCCATTCTTGCCCTGCTGCGGCCCATACGCACCCCATTTGGAACTTTTGGTTCAAAACTCTTTTGTTTGTTTTCCAGCGACCCTTAGGTTGCTCTCCATATGCGATTTACATCCTCAAACACTGGGATGGTACACTCACCACATTGATCGCACAGGCTGCGAGACTGCATTTTCTTCTCGGATGTCTTGTCCCCAAAATATTTGGTTTAAAAAAAAATTAAAATGAGGAAGTCACGGATGGTGACCAATAATAATGGGTAATTAATAATAAAGGACAGACAGACAGACATACGAGATCTTAAGCAAGATAGTAACAGATATTATGCTTGTGTCCACGAGAAATCCAGAACCACAGAAGCCACAGGAAGACCACGGAAGAAAGAAGAGAACATGAAGACAGACATCATGGTCTACATCTGGATCTTCGTGGGATCCCTACAGTTGCGCGCGGACAATACCCCCTGCCCCCTACGCCACAGGCCGTAAATGTTTCCCATCCCGACCACACACCACACCCAGAGACAGTAACTGATACACCAACCTGGTGTGACAAGTTTATCACCTGGTATCCCCTGTCCTACATTGTAGAAGCACTGTTAGTCATTGCAATACTCTGCAGTGTCATTCAGACACTGAGACGTAGGAAATGGCGAAGGTAAGCCTCCCGCACCCCGGTATATACATTCAGACCCCCTATTTTCGGACTTCAGCAAACCCCCCACTCTCTTTAAGTGAATTAAAGTGCATCAAATCTTTTTGTTTGTTCTAATAAAAAATGTAAAACTCTGTGCTTGACTACCAAGCTACAGAGACCTGTATTGCTGCTGTTGTATAGTTTATACTGTTGTAAATTCTTGTAATTGACTAAGGATAGTTTAGATAAGAATAGTTAGACATTCCCATGTTTTAATTGTAATGCATGCCTGAATGTCATAGCGCCCCGTAGAATTTTATAATAATGTGTGTATATGAAACAATTTAGGTAAAGTTCCAATCCATAGGACAGAGTAGAGTAGAGCCTGTCCTTGATTGCGGGTGCTCGACTTAGGCAGAGAACAAATAAGATGCAGTAATATGATCCTTCACGCTTCGCATTGAGGATCACAAGGAGGGTGTGTAGCCATCTGGGATGGCCACTTCCAGAATACAAAATGGACGCTCACAAAGAATGGAAGGAAATGTGGACAATGTTAGACAACAAGCAGGCACAGTGCCTGAATGTATATTTGGGAAGCAGTTACCAGATAGAATCAAAACTCTGGGTCGATTAGCATATTGATGGCCCATCTCCGAGGAACAAAGGACTAACGCTCAGGTAGTTGATACTGTCGCAGACATCCCGCCGCCAGTATCCCAACCGAAAGCCACAAACAAAGCAAGGCCAATGGCCACCTAGGACACGCCCAGCAATCAGGGCACCCACCCCTTTATTGGTTAAGATCGATAACAATGATCGAGAAGCGGCCCAATTAATTGGGACCAAGTTTAAGGCCTGCCTAAAAGAGCGCGAAGCCCCTTCAAGTATAAGTACGAGAGATTTTCTCTCTTGGATTTGGCTCTCATGTGGAGAGAGCCATCCACCAGTATCATCAGAAGCAAGTAAGTTCAAGGTCAACGCTCGCTACCAGATGGACGACCTTCGCTGTTCTCCTGTTTCCCTTCGAACCCAACAGCCTCAGATCCAAACAACGGCCATTGTTCCTCTGACTAAGTGGGCACCCAAAGTTAAGTATAGGCGTTAGCTTTAGAGATAGTTTAGTTTGTAGTACTGTTGTGCATGAGTAGATCTTACTGTGTGTGTAAATAAATAGTATTGATTTTGAACTGACTAACTGGTGTATTGGCACTTTGATCGGTATTCGGGTTCAACCTTGTGGCGGTATCGAGATACCTGGCGACTCTGAAAGTAGAAACGTAAACATAATTAGGATTAAGGAAGGCGACCATATTAAGCGCCATATTTATAACCAGATAAACAGAGCAACATGACCTGTCTCCAGTTCTTGCACGCTCCCTGTGGTTGTGGGCGATCTTCTCCTAGTGGGAGGAGGGCAGCAAAGCATCAGAGTTAGTCGGTACACAGCATACTGCGCAGATGTCTCCTATATGATGGCTTTCAGGGGTGTGCAGCGATGCGGTTGATTCTTAATAATAATAATCTTCACAAGTAGGCTTACATTAACACTGCAATGAAGTTATTGTGCAAAGCCCCTCGTCGCCACATTTCGGCACCTGATCGGGTACACAGAGGGAGAATTCAGAATGCCAAATTATCTAACAGCATGTCTTTCGGGACTAGTGGGATGAAACTGGAGCACCCAAAGAAAATCCACGCAGATACGGGGAGAACATGCAGACTCCGCACAGACTGATCCAAGCCAGGAATCGAACCTGGAACCCTGGCCCCGTGAAGCCGTCGTGCTAACCACTATGCTATTGTGTTGCATAACTGGCCTAACCAATTCTGTTAAAAATAGACAATAAATCCAGGCCATGTCAGTAACACTGACATCCTGTAGATCAATATACAACAAAAACATGCTGGGATCATTTGCACCACTATTTGCCAGCTTTTGGATAAACGCACTTCATCCTGCTATATCTCTTTCTTTGATCCTCCCTACCTCGATGCATTGGGAGGTCTTTAGTTAGTGTCCCTGCCTCTCATCTAGAAGGGCTGGGTTTGAGTCCCACCCCAGGACTTGATGGCCAAGGAAGGTGCGTTCATAACAGGGCCAAACAGGCCGGGTTTCAACCTGAAAATCCATCCAACACACACCACTGGCAGGTGGCAAGAGCGGGAGAGATTCCTGAGATGGAAGGAAAGTTGTAGCCTTTACATATAATCAAGGTAATATCCGAGTTGAAAAGACATGTGGTGGTTCCGTCACCCTGAGCTATAGGTGTAACAACCAAGAAGAACTAACAATAAACTGACACAAATTATAGAGCATGCATTTGCACATTGGACCATGCAAGGGCACCATGAGAGGGGGTGGGGAAGAAAGTATGTGCTGAATGTTTTAACAGAGAAAAGCTGTTGGTATTTATTAGTTGAACTTTAGTGTGGACACCGATTTCCCTGGATAATATACAATGCTGTAAATTACTGTGTTATCTTGTAAGCTGTGATCCACATTGATGCAAGGTCATTTCATTGTATAATTAGATTGTCAACGTACCCTTTATTTAAATGCCATGTTGAGAATACACACCAATGCAAGTCATTGAAGGAGAATATTACATCAGCATTAGAGGACACACTGATGATATGTCAGCACAAGATTGCACATCAAAGCTAAATCAGTTTACAACATGCATAAATATATCTTTTGAATCTTTTATTAAGAGTTCTTGAAAATGTTATTTGCTTTATGCCTGATTAGTTAATTGTTAAATGTTTGCTAGATTTTCCCAATCAGATTTATAATTTTTGCCTTTTGAATAAAATACGGACTGAATTATAAATTAACTGATTATTTATAGCACATATATTTATTTCCACGTATACACACACTACATGTAGATTATACTGTTTTCTTAACATATTGGTGGATTAGCTCAAAAAGTCCTGTCACGAGCATCCTGTTCTGAATCAAAGATTGCAGTTATGACCTTTAGGATAAGTTATCACTTATCAGATGTGAGTTTGGCTTAGCTGTATAGTGTTGTTTCTGGGTGATTCATATATTTGAGGTTAGAGATGAGTGAGCTAATGATTTGGACCAGGAATCAGAAAGCTCCTAATACAATGCGCAGAAAGATTGGTTGCTACAAAACCATTTAAGTGTCAGCTTAACTGTAGTACAACAGCCTGGCACCTGTGTTTACCAAAGAGAAAAGCCTCCAGCACATCATGAGCCCAATGTGACCTATTTGTTACCCTCGTGTCTGAAAAGTATACGATGTTCTACTTTCCTCCAGCCGGACCGGGTGTATGTTACTGTGGTCAAAGAAACACTTAAAAATTGGAAATTTCTGAAGCAATCTTACAAATAAGGCAAGGAGAAAAATGCAATTTGTTCCTCGTAAATTTAAGATCACTTTTTAATGCCAAAGTGTAAATTATTTAATATATTATACAATTTGAAAGTAATTTGGTTTGTATATAGAGAGATATATATATTGAGATATCTCTATGTCTTATACAGAGGGAGAGAGAGAGATATATAAACCTTTCTCCACAAGGAAGAATTCTGTTTTATATATAAATATGTTGGAAGCATCCACCTTAATTCTCAAAATAATCAGAGACTGCAGCTCAGCATCTGAAACGAGTGTGGAGTTTACTGTAATTGTCAATCTTTCCATAATCAAAGAATACAGTTATATATGAATGAAAATCGCTTAGTGTCACAAGTAGGCTTCAAATGAAGTTACTATGAAAAGCCCCTAGTCACCACATTCCGGTGCCTGTTCGGGGAGGCTGGTACGGGAATCGAACCGTGCTGCTGGCCTGCCTTGGTCTGTTTTAAAAGCCAGAGATTTAGCCCAGTGTGCTAAACCATAGGCTAAAAATACGTTAGATGTAAATAGTAACGCACATAATCACCCACATTAACAGTTCCATAGTGTGTGGATTTGCCCCTGTCAGCAGCTCACAGTAAAACTTGAATGTTGCTGGTCTCAAATCAAGCAAAAAGGTTAAGGAGTGAAGCAAATGAAGCACAACTTAGGTAGAAAATTGGCAAAGCACAAATAGCTTTGACATCTGGTGCCTGGACTTAAATCCAGTCTAACTGTTGCATTGAAAGATAATGTTGCCAACTCGCGTGAAGTTGGGGTTGACTCGGTGACAAGCACTGCTGCCTCACAGCTCCAGGGACCTGGGTTCAATTCCGACCTTGGGTGACTGTTTGCACTTTCTCCCTATGTCTGCGTGGGTTTCCTCCGGGTGCTCTGGTTTCCTCCCACAGTCCATAGATGTGCAGGTTAGGTGGATTGACCATGATCAATGTGCGGAGTTATGGGGTTGGGCAGGGAAGTGGGCCTAAGTAGAGAGCTCTTTTGAAGGGCTAGTGAAGATTCACTGATCCGAATGGTCTCCTTTTGCACTAGAGGGATTCTATTCTGTGACTTTCAATCGTTGGGATTTAAGACCAACTGTATTAAATGAAAAGGAGCTATTGCTGATATATATTTAATGCAATGATATCTGTGGTATGACTATCTCTATATATGTTCAAATTCATTTTCCTTCAGGCTTCTGATACAGAAGTGGGGTCATTTATCAACAATAAATAGGCAATTACATTGAAAAATTATGATCATTGGTTAAAGGCTAATACACTTATTTCTCATATATCTACCCACACTAATATTTTCTCAGCATTAATAAAGCAAATGAGGTAATCAAAGGCTTTTGCTTCAAAATCCAACTCCATTTAATTGGAAAATTCACTTAAGTTAGGATGAGGAAAGGCCCTTCATCTCTGTCAGCTTTGTGAGCTTACTAAGGTTATGGCAAACAAAACTCAATAATGGTTGTTAGAATAAACCTTGCGAAATTTGCCATTGAAGTTTTTGGAATTTGTACTCTGTTACGAGGCCATGCCCCTTTATTTTTGAAACTCATTTTTCGCCTTTTAACCAGCTGGAAAGTCATCAATTTCGAACTGAGTAAGAAGTCTGACAACACCAGGTTAAATTCACCTGAGGAAGGAGTAATGCTCCAAAAGCTAGTGATTCCAAACAAACCTGTTGGACTTTAACCTGGTGTTGTAAGACTTCTTACTGTGCTCACCCCAGTCCAACGGCAGCATCTCCATCCACATCATGGCTATTTCGAACTGAGACAGGGCAAACTGCTTAAAATGCAAGAACACATTCCAAACTGAAGGTGAGAAACAATCAAATCTCCCGCAGGGGAATGTGAAGAAAGAGACATTTCCTATAATCCAGACACCCATCTAAACTCATAAATGTGGAAGGAAGATACATTAACAACACAAAGCACTGGGTATTGGGCTTCGACAAAGAGTCATCGGACTCAAAACGTTAGCTCTTTTCTCTCCCTACAGATGCTGCCATACCTGCTGAGATTTTCCAGCATTTTCTCTTTCGTCACTGGGTATTGAAGCAATGGTTTCACAGAAAGACCCACCTAAAACAACTTGGACATCAAAACTGTATCTAACTCAGCCTAGAACATACTAAATGACCCAAATTCCACTCTTCTCTGGGAAAGAAAATTCCAAAAACTAACAACCCTCTGAGAGGAGAAATTTCTCCACTTCTCCAGCTTAAGTAGGAGACACCTCTTATTTTTAAACTGCGCCCCTGATTCTAGATTCTCCCACAAGGGAACTATCCTCCCAACAGCTACTGTGCCGAGCTCCCTCAGAATATGTTTAATTAAGATCATCTCTCATTCTTCTAAACGCGAATGAGTATAGGCTCAACTTCATCAAATCCCTACAGTGCAGGAGGCCATTTGGCCCATGGAGTCTGCACCAACCCTCTGAAAGAGCATTGCACCCAGGCCCACTCCCCATCTTATCTCAATTACCTCTGAACATAACTTACACATCTTTGGACACTAAGGGGCAATTTAGCATGGCCAATCCACCTAACCCACACATTTTTCGACTGCGGGGGGAAACAGGAGCACCCGGATGAAATATAGACAGACACGGGGAGAACATGCAAACGCCACACAGTCAGCTTAGACCAGAATTGAACCAGGGTTCTTGGCATTGTGAGGCTGCAGTGCTAACCACTCTGCCACCATGCTCAACCTTTACTCATAATACAACCCCAGGAATCATCTGAGTGAACCTTTTCTGAAGCTCCAATGCAATGCGTGTCCCTCCTCAAGCTAGGAGACCAAAATAACGCAATTGTGCCGTTGTGTAAAGCACAACATGAGCAGCTAGAGTGAAACTAAATACATTTCACTTAGCTACATCATCATAAAACAGATGGAGGTTCATTCCATTGACTGGCTCAAATAAAACCTAAATCTCAATTATGATTGACTGAAATGCACGGCCTGGAAGGGTGGTAGAGGCAGGTTGCCACACATTCTTTAAAAGGTGTCTGGATGAGCACTTGGCATGTCATTCAAGGCTTTGAGCCTAAGTGCTCGCAAATGGGATTAGATAGGTAGGTCAGGTGTTTTACATATGTCTGTACAGACTCAATGGGCCGAAGGGTCCCTCCATTGCATTTGCTGTGATTCTGATCCATGCACAATCTGGTCTGCTGAAGCCATCGAGTGCCAATATGACTTGTTGGCATTTGTGATCTTAGAAAATCAGTTTTGTCCTGAAGAACATTTATTCACAAAGAACATTCACTAGATTGAACTAAATTCATCTTCACATGATCTTTATTCATGATGTATGAATTAATTCAGTGTCGTGACACTAAACACAATTCAATGGGTGCCTTTAAATGATAAATGATCTTTTATCCATGATCATAAATCATGTCCAAAGTTGTTGACATTTCTGTTTTGTGTACAATTATCAAGGTGTCCTGTTATTAATACATAATTTTGGTGTGGCATGGTGATAATGAGGCATGTTGAGTTTGAGACGGTGGCGTAATGGTAATGTCACTTGACTAGTATTCCAGAGGCTAATGCTCTGGGGTCAAGGGTTCAAATCCCAGCGCGGCAGCTGGTGGAGTTTAAATTAAAAGATGTGGAATGACAAAGCTGGTCTCAGTTAATGGCATTTTCACAAAAATCCACCTGGGATTTTTAAGGATTTTTAAGGAAATTTGGCATTCCTACCCGGTCTGACCCAACATATGACTCCGGATCCACAGCAATGTGGTTGACTCTTAACCGCCCCCTGAAATGGCCGAGCAAGCCATTCGGTTCAAGGATAATTAGGGATGGGCAACAAATGCTGTACTCGCCAGCGACACCCATAACCTAGAGAAAGAATAAATAAGGAATATTTGAGCTCCCATCTCTTCTATATCACAATTGGAACCTGAGGCACGATCAATTTGGCTGGAGACGAAGTTGGTCAGAGTGTGTGATCTGGACTGGTCGATTACCATGGATGCGAGTCGTGGTTGACCATGAGGTAGTGAGGCGGCCGCTGCGTCGGGGTCCTGAAATGCTGTTGGTCTCCATGTGCTGCGGGGTGGACATGATGACGGCGCCCGGAGGTCCTGGGTGTCATGGCGGCGCCCATGGAACGCACGTTGTGGGGGTGGAGCAAGATGGCGGCACCCATGAAACGCACGTGCTGTGCGGGGGAGAAGATGGCGGCGCCCATTGCTCGCAAATGGCCTGGGGAGGAAGGGAGGATAGCGGCGCCCATTGTCCGTGACCGGGGGGGGGGGGGCGGGGGGGGGGCAGTTGGGGGCGACCGCTGCCACTGAGCAGGCCTGGCACGGCCCCATGGAGATCACTGGCTGGCGCATAGCACAGGCGTATTGGGTGGGTAGCGCCCCTGCTGGGGCGGCTGCCTGTGGGGCCCATGATGCGTAGGAGGAGTGGACCACGCGGTTGGTGGTGTAGGACTGTACATTGCGCAGAACGACCATCATGGAAAGCGCTAGTGTTTTAGTCTCTGCGAGGTCGCGCGTGGCCCCTTCTTGGAGACGTTGCCTGATAACATCGGACTCAATCCCAGTTACAAAAGTGTCCCTCATAAGGAGATCTGAGTGCTCCTTAGCTGTAACGTCCTGGCAGTCACAGTCCCGAACTAGTGGGATCAGGGCCCTCCAGAAGTCCTCGATTGACTCACAAGGTAGTTGAGTACGCGTTGCGAGCGCGTGTCTGGCGGAGAGCGTGTTCGTCTTCTGCTCATAACTCTCTTTGAGTCGAGACATGGCATCAGCGTAATTGGGCGCATCCTGGATCAGTGGGAAGATTTTAGAGCTGAGTCTGGAGTACAAAATTTGAATCTTCAGAGCCTCTGAAACAGGGGTCGGCGCCGCGTTGATATACACTCAAAACAAGCTAGCCAGTGCTGAAAGTCCTTTCTGGCGTCGCTTGTGTGTGGATCCAGCTGCAGTCGATCTGGTTTAATCCGGAGTTCCAGCTTCTGAATCAGATACTAATAAATTGAGGCACGATCAATTTGACTGGAGACGAAGTTGAATTCAAACTGAGGCTTTATTAGTATCTGAAGCGTGGCCTCCTACAGCAGCTGACGAAATGGCTGCGAGCTGAAGGCCACGCATATTTATAACCCGGCTCCTGGGCGGAGCTAGCATGCAGGGGCCCAGGTGAACCTGTAGTGCAGATTCTACCGTACAACCCTTAATATAGAAACACAGTGGTTTACCACAGAACCAACTGGTACAACAAAGAACAAAGAACAAAGAAATGTACAGCACAGGAACAGGCCCTTCGGCCCTCCAAGCCCGTGCCGACCATACTGCCCGACTAAACTACAATCTTCTACACTTCCTGGGTCCGTATCCTTCTATTCCCATCCTATTCATATATTTGTCAAGATGCCCCTTAAATGTCCCTATCGTCCCTGCCTCCACTACCTCCTCCGGTAGTGAGTTCCAGGCACCCACTACCCTCTGCGTAAAAAACTTGCCTCGTACATCTACTCTAAACTTTGCCCCTCTCACCTTAAACCTATGCCCCCTAGTAATTGACCCCTCTACCCTGGGGAAAAGCCTGGTAGAAAAGACAACAAAAACTGAAGGGCGAGGTTAACACAATGCTGCACACTTTCGTCGGAGGTCTGTCATCACACTAGGGGTTTATATTGTTGCATGGGATAGAAGAAGAATCGTAAACAATGGCGGAAAAAGAGTTGAATCATATCGAGTTAGAAATGCTTTTAAATTCTGGTAAAATAAATCTCCTGCTTACCTGAGCTTCTGGGAAATCAACATTTTGCTCTGTGCACTCTCTGTACGATTGGATGTATTAAAAATAATACCAAACAGAATTTGCCTGCAGTAACATCTCTGAACTGCTCGTTGAGCTGCTAACCTTGCAATTAATGAGCTCAAACCTTTGTCTATTGCTGTAGAGGAGTGTACAGGATCATAATACATTGTTATCTGAGCCAGTCAGAGCTAAGTATGAGGAACTCAAAGCACACAGTAGGCTTGAGCATTTTGCTTTCTACCTATTCAATTCGAATATTTGTGGCCATCATGTGTTCATATTGCATGGAGAAGCTGACCTTGTACTTCCAAAATGCAAGCTGTAAATCAGGCTTACAAATATTTTTAGCATGTGCAGTTAATTGCCTCAAATAACCATTGGATTCACTCAAATATATCCGGGAAATAGAAGTTACAAATCACAAAGCAATCATTAAGTTGTTCAATTCCTTCTTCGAAAGCTACCTGTCAGAATAAGCAATGAACAAATCAAATTGCTTGAATAGTATTTTCAAACCATGTTATTTCATTTTGCTTCCTCAAATATTAGGGGAGACGGTGGGGTAGTGGTTTTGCCGCTGGATTAGTAATCTAGAAGCCGATGGTAATGCTCTCGGGACCCGGGTTCGATGGTGAAATTTGAATGCAATTAAAAAATCTGGAATTATAAGTCCATCCATGAAACAAATGCTGATTATTGTAAAAACCCACCTGGTTCACTAATGTCCTTACCTGTGTTTTTACCGACCATCCTTACCTTGTCTGGTCCACATGTGACTCCAGACCCACAACAATGTGGTTGACTCTTAAACGATCTCTGAACAATGTCAATTAGGGAAGGGTAATAAATGCAGGCCGAGACAGCGAGAGCCAAAGGCTTCCTTCTGTGCCGTTTCATTCTTCGATTGTAATAGTTTTCTGGTTTTACACACTTGAGCCACATGTTGAGATATCAGAGGCGGGATTCTCCCATTCTGGCGCGATGGCCCGATGTAAAAAACGACGCGAACCACTCCAGCGTCGCGTCGACCGGAAGTTGCGGAATTCTCTGCACTTCCGAGCCATGCGCAGATAGGCCGGCGTATTCTGGCGCATGCGCAGGGCAGTGTCTTCTCTGCGCCGGCCATGGTGGAGCCCGACAGGGGCCGGCGTGGAAGGAAGGAGTGCCCTCACGGCACAGGTCCGCCCGCAGATCGGTGGGCCCCGATCACGGGCCAGGCCACCGTGGGGGCCCCATCCCCCCCAGGGTCAGATCCCCCCGCGCGCCCCCCCCCCCCTCCGAGGACCGCTCCAGCCAACTTACCCGCCAGGTCCCACCGTGTGGGACCATGTCCAATCCATACTGGCGGGACTGGCCAGAAACTGACGGCCGTTCGGCCCATCGGGGCCCGGAGAATTGCCGGGGTGGGGGGGGGGGGGCGCTGCCAACGGCCCATGACCGGCATTGCATCAACCCCGCCTGAAAACCGGCACCGGAGAATACAGAAGCGGGCGTCAGAGCGGGGGTGGGGGGCGCAAAGTGAATCCCGCCCCGCCTATATAGAACGTATGCACAGAAAAGGTTATTCAGCCCAACTGGTCCACAGCATGGTTTATAATCATAATAATCTTTATTAATCGGCCCATCGGGGCCCGGAGAATTGCTGCCAACGGCCCACGACCGGCGTTGCATCAACCCCACCCGAAAACCGGCACCAGAGAATACGGAAGCAGGCGTCAGAGCGGCGGCGTGGGCTTCACGCCGCCCCCGCCCCCCCCCCCCCCCCCCCCCCCCCCCCCCGGAGATTCTCCGCCCCAGGTACGTAAAAGAGTGCATCCGTTACAGGTTTCCTCTGAGATCCTATTAAGTTATGCACATAGAATTGGGAAGGGTGCTTAATGGATGTTTTAACATTGACCATCAAGATTTCTACATGCCATTACTTTGTGTGATCTTCCATGCCATAAGGGAAAGGTTTACTCCAATAAATGCACTAATAACAAACCCACAGAAAGATTAAATTAAACTTATCTATAAAATCACAGGTACAAAATGTGCAACAATAAAAAAAGGACCTTCCATCCAGTCCAAAGAGTTGAACATTTTACCACTGGCTTGATTGTTGGATATTTCCGGCTTCTATGAATAACCCCTGCCTTGAAAAGGCCTCCTTCTGCACTGTAAATTCTATGAAAAAGAATTGCAACATAAGGGGTGCTGTTGTCACATGCTGCAGCAGAGTTACAATACACATTGCACAGCAGAAGAACCAGAAAAATAACTGGAAAATATCTGACAACTGAAACTTTTTATAGATTGTGTGATTGAAGTGCAGCTTGAGAGTTTTACTTTATAGTTTATTCCTAGGAAGTTTCTCTCGTGATGTACCTATATAGAACGTATGCACAGAAAAGGTTATTCAGCCCAACTGGTCCACAGCATGGTTTATAATCATAATAATCTTTATTAGTGTCGCAAGTAGGCTTAACACTTCAGTGAAGTTACTGTGAAAATCCCCTAGTCGCCACACTCTGGCTCCTGTTCAGGTACACTGAGGGAGAATTCAGAATGTCCAATCCACCTAACAAGCACGTCTTTCGGGACTTGTGGGAGGAAACTGGAGCACCCAAAGGAAACCAACACAGACACAAGGAGACTTGCAGACTCTGCACAGGCAGTGGCCCAAGCCGGGAATTGAACTCGGGTCCCTGGCGCTGTGAAGCAACAGTACTAACCACTGTGCTATCATGCTGCTCTTATGCACCACAGGTGTCTCTTCACATCCTACTTTATCTCACATTATTAGAATATTCTTTTATTTATTTCTTCCTCGTGTGTCTAATTGGCTTCTTCATGAATGTATCTGAGCTTTCATCCTCAATCTCTCCTAGTAATGAAATACTCTCCACTTGCCTGGTCGAGTGCAGCTCCAACAACACTCAGGAAGCTCGACGCCATCCAGGACAAAGCAGCCCGCTTAATTGCTCCCCCTTCCACAAACATTCACTCCCTCCACCACCGACAAACAACTGCAGCAGTGTGTGTCATCTACAAGATGCACTGCAGTGCCTCACCAGAACTCCTTTGGCAGCACTTTTGAAACCCACGTCCTTGCCGTCTAGAAGGACAATAGGAGCAGATATCTAGGAACACCACCACCTGGAGGCTCCCTTCCAAGTCACTCACCATCCTGGCTTGGACAAATATCGCCACATTTCCTTATCTGTTGCTGGGTCAAAATCCTGGAATTCCTTCCCTAGCTACACTGTGAGTGCACCTACACCTCAAGGACTGCAGCGGTTCAAGAAGGCAGCTCACCACCACCTACTGAAGGGCAACTAGGGATGTGCAATATATGCTGGCCTAACCAGAGATGCTCACATCCCATCAATGAATTTAAAAGAAACAGTGGTACCGAGTTCCACATTCTAATCACTCACTGGGTAAAAGAAAGTTCTTCTGAATTTCTGATTTGATTAATTGGTGACTGTTACATTTCTCTATCAGAGTTACAAAACCAGAGCACAGAGTGTGGACAGGGGCAAACCCCTAATCCAGCTCGTTGCCTGCTCCAAAAACCAATTCAAATTGAATCCAATTCATGGTCCCCAGAAGAGAGACATATCAGATCCAGGCATTACACCTGACCTCACGCTCATCTTAACCAAAAGGCTGAGACTGTTATAACCCACAAGTATCTTTGGAGTGGGAACAATTAACTTCCCCGTGACCCTTGCAGAACACAAGCTCCCCCGTTAAGGGGGTGGGTGAACCTCTAATCAATGTATAGTTGTAGGGTATATAAAACCAGCAAGTTAGGCACCTGACAGGCAGATCCAGTTGGGATTGACTGTGTGATGTATGTCATAGTTATTGTAAATAAACTCTGTTTCTTTGAACTACTCAGTGTGGACTCCTTCATGGCTTTATAAAACTGGCGACGAGGGTCAAACTGGATAGCCATCAACGCACCGTGCTCTCCACCTCCTGGTCACTGTTGGATAAATGTTGGATATCTCTCTGCATTATGCCTCTGTTCAGCAGGTTAGATGTCATTAACACCAGCTTTGGAAGACTGGAATCAGTATGCAGAGCGAATGTGCTACTTTTTCAGGGCAAACAATACTACGGAGAATAATCGTCAGACAGTAATCTTGGTGACTGCCTGTGGTGCACATATGTTTGGAGTGATATGGAGTCTTACCTAACCAGCGGTGCCTGACACACAAACCTTCGACCAACTAATAACTCTAGTGGGGCAGCACTTTAACCCAACTCCATCCATTATGTACATTGGTATAGTTTTAAAACTATGGGGCAGACCCCGGGTGAGTCTGTCACCAACTATTTGTCACAGTTGCGAAAGACTACAGAGTTTTACGAATGCAGCACTGCCCTGCAGGAAATGCTGCAAGACCGTCGAGTAGACGGTGTTAACAATGCCGCCAGCCAAAAAATCTTTTTAGCCGAGCCTTCCCAGAATCTACAACAAGCCATACAAGTTTCGCCATCCCAGGAAAGCGCAGAGCGAGAAGTGTAGGAAATACAAGGCATGGGGCGTGTCCCCTCCGCGGCGCAGGACCCATGCCCAGAGGGATACCCTTCCCTGGACTGAGCACCATAAAAGTCCAAACCCGTTGGCCAAAGGCTAACATCCCCAGAATCCGCGAAGATGAGCTGCTTCGTTGCGGGGCATTTGGTCACCAGGCGAGAGCACAGGCCGCAGACCAACCAGTGATCCAGGTGCCCTGGTAGAGATAGGTGTCAGCCTAGAGCCCGTACTTTCCACTTGGAAGAATCTGATGAAGATGACTGCATGCAGTTGAATTGCGTGATGGTGCCCTGGGTAGCCCCATAAGGTTTGCCGTGCAGATAAACGGGCATCCGCTGGATATAGAGCTGGACACTTTGTGCGACGGTTTTCGTTATGGGGTGGAAGACGTCCGACCGCATTAGACAGGAAAGACAGGGCTTGGACCAGACCGATACTGAGTCTAGGTTGGCCATCTATACTGGTGAGTCATTGGAAATTGGAGGTACCACCATGACTCCTGTGGTTTATGGTCATCAGTCGATGCTCCTTCCGCTTATTCTGGCCAGTAGGCAAGGCTCCAGTTTGTTGGGCCATGATTGTTTGAGCCATTTGCAACTAAATTGGCAGCGCATCCTCCATATGGGATCTGGGTATTTAAGTGAAGTGTTTTGCAGAACTTTTCATAATAAAACAGTAGTAACAATAATAACAAAACAAACTAGAGTGAACATTAACATAGTGCAAAAAGAGAATATACAATAACAATTAAGTAGACATTGCCCCATATGACTCAGTCTTCCCACACCATCCCAATGAAGTACTCAACCACCCCCGCCTCCCCTCCCTACGGATTGCTGCTGACATTTTAATTTTCCCCGAGAAAATCGACGAAAGGCTGCCACCTCCGAGAGAACCCTCTTAAGGCAAACTTTATTTTCTCGAGGCTGAGAAACCCAGCCATGTCGTTAACCCAAGTCTCTACACTCGGAGGCTTCGAGTCCCTCCACATTAATAAAATCTGTCTCCTGTCTACTAGGGAGGCAAAGGCCAAGACATCGGCCTCTTTCACCCCCTGAACTCCCGGGTCTTCTGACACTCCAAAGATCGCCACCTCTGAACTCGGCACCACTCGTGTGTTAAGCACCTTGGCCATTGCCCTCGCGAACCCTTTCCAGAACTCTCGAAGCTCCGGGCATGCCCAAAACATGTGGACATGGTTTGCAGGGCTGCCCTTGCACCTCATACAACTGTCTTCTACCCCCAAAAAACATGCTCATTCTCACTGCCGTCATGTGTGCCCGGTGGACCACCTTAAATTGAATTAGACTGAGCCTGGCACATGATGAGGAGGAGTTAACCCTGCCCAGGATCTCTCCCCACAGACCCGCTTCCAACTCTTAGCTCCTCCTCCCACATGCCCTTGAGCTCGTCCACCGGGGTTTCCTCCGCCTCCTGTAGTTCCTGGTAGCTATCCAAAACCTTCCCCTCCCCCACCCAGGTGCCGGAGACCACCCTGTCCTGTATCCTCAGTGGTGGCAGCGTTGGAAAGGCCACTACCTGTTTTTTCAGGAAGGCTCGTACTTGCAGATATTTAAAGGCGTTTCCTGGTGGCAGATTAAGTTTGTCCTCTAGCGCCTTCAAACTGGGAAAGCTTCCGTCTATGAACAGATCTCCCATCCTTCTGATGCCTGCCCTCTGCCAGCTCTGGAACCGACCATCCATCCTACCCGGGACAAACCTGTGGTTGTTACGTATCGAAGGTCCAGACCGACATACCCTCCGCCTTCTTGTGCCTCCTCCACTGTCCCCAGATTCGCAGAGTCGCCACCACCACCGGACTTGTGGAGTAACGGGTCGGTGAGAACGGCAAAGGAGCCGTTATCAAAGCTCCCAGACTAGTACCTTTACATGACGCCTCCCCCCCCAGACTGCGCTCCAACAGCGATCTCCTTACTCGCGGGGTCTTATTCGCCCACACAAAGCCCGAAATGATCCTACTCACCCGCTTAAAAAAGGCTTTAGAGATGAAGCTGGGGAGGCACTGAAAGACAAACAAAAATCTGGGGAGGACAGTCATTTTCACGGTCTGCACCCTCCCTGCCAGTGACAGCGGGAGCACGTCCCACCTTTTAAAGTCCCCTTCCATTTGTTCCACCAACCGGGTCAAGTTGAACCTGTGCAGGGATCCCATTTCCTGGCCACCTGTATGCCCAGGTAACAAAAATTTTTCTCTACCATCCTGAGCGGCAGCTCTTTCAGTCTCTCCTCCTGCCCCTTGGCCTGGATCACAAACAACTCGCTCTTTCCCATGTTCAGTTTGTACCCTGAAAAACTACCAAAATCCCTCATGATCCACAGAATTCCCTCCACAGGGTCCGAAATGTACAGGAGCAAATCACCCGTGTATAGCGAGACCCAATGTTCCACCCCCCCTCGAACCAATCCCCGCCAGTTCCTCTAGGCTCTCAGTGCCATAGCTAGCGGTTCTATAGCTAGGGCAAATAGTAATGGGGAGAGGGGACACCCCTGTCTCGTTCCCCGGTGAAGCTCGAAGTACCCCGATCTCAGCCGGTTTGTACATACACTTGCTACAGGCGCCTGGTACAGCAATTTCACCCAGCCAATAAAGCCCTCACCAAACCCAAACCTCCCCAGCGTTTCCCACAGGTACTCCCACTCCATCCGTGTCATGATATTCAAACACACACATCATGATGGACACACTAACAGGCAAATCAGAGTACACAACACCACAACCAATCACAGACAAGAACACCAACCACATAAAAAGCACGAGCACGACACCTGGAGGTCAGTAGGTCTGGGGAGAAGGAAACAAGAAAGAGCTGTTGAAACACCACAAGCAGGGAGCCCCCCACGTGCAGAGTGCAAAGACCAAGTTGTAAATAGTGAGTTTAAATAAAGAAGCGTTGTACCATATGCAACTGTGTTGGCTCATCTGTGTGTCAGAACACCCAACACCACATGGTACAGGAGTGGATCGATACCTGCCTACCAACCTGCCATTCTGGACATGGACCACACCGGCAAACCGCAGCCGATGCAAGTCACGGGGAACCTAGGCACCAACTGGAAGCTCTACAGGCAGCGATTTGACCTGTACATCCGTGCCACCGAAAAACAGAATGCCTCGGATGATTCGAAGATTGCAATGCTCCTCTTCTACGCAGGCCCCCACCCAAACGATGTCTTTAATTCACTGGTGTTCGAAGAAGGCGAAAACCAGGCCAAATATGACACGGTCATCCTCAAACTGGACCAGCACTTTCAAACTGAAGTAAACGAAACTTTCGAAAGATACATCTTTCAGCAACGCCTGCAAGGTAAGGAGGAGCTTTTTCAACCCTTTTTGACGCACCTCCGGATTCTAGCGCAGTCCTGCGGTTACGGCACCACTACAGAGTCCATGATCAGGGACCAGATTGTTTTTGGCGTTGCCTCTAGTGGCCTACGCCAGCAGCTTCTTAAAATAAAGAGCCTCACCTTAGCGTCTGCTGTGGAAGCCTGTGTCCTCCATGAAAATGCTACCTGCCGTTTTGCCCGATTTCAGGCGTCCGAGTTGGCACGGAGGGGGTCCCCAGCCGTCGAATCGGCAAGCCAGGCCGCCCACGACGTTGAACGCATCCAGGCCGTCGATTTCTTCCCGCCCCACGGCCCGGACGACAGCGGCCGCTTCCCGCGCTTTTCGCGGTCTCCCGCGCAGGTGCGCGCCAAAAATAACGGCCACAACGAGGGACGCACTGCGCAGGCGCGCCCACCGCAAGATCGCACTGCGCATGCGCAGTGGCGCAACGAACGTTGTGACGTCATGACGTGCAGCAATTGTGGAGGTCTACACTTAAAAGGGCAATGTCCTGCAAAATACCGACAGTGCAACAGATGTGCCATGATAGGCCACTACGCAGCCCGCTGTCGTGCGGCTCAACCCATGGATCCGGCGCATCCTCGACAACCTCGCACACGAGTGAGGACCGTCCAGCCCACGCATCAAGGCTTCCAGTTAAGTGATGCAGATGACCAGGATGACTTCCGAGTTGCCGTCATTGATGTCAACAAGGTCAATGCCATCAATCCAGACGATGAGTGGTGTGCCACCCTGACGGTCAACCGATCGCGCGTCGCCTTCCGTCTGGACACCGGCGCATCCGCCAACCTGATTGCTTACTCTGCAGTCCAGGCCATGAAGGTCAAACCACCCATCACACCATCCCGGCTTAAGATGGTTGACTATAACGGGAACGTTATCCCGTCCGTAGGATCTTGCCAGCTACAGGTGACTCACAAGAGGTACACGGCCACACTCCCCTTCGAAGTTGTGGGCTCATCAAAGGACTCGTTACTGGGCGCACAAGCGTGTAAGGTCCTTCACCTGGTACAGCGCATCATGTCTCTCTCTCCAGATGAGATATCCGACTTCCCGGATGCTGAGTTCCACGCGAATCTCCATTCCCTCCTCGCTCACAACCAGGAGGTTTTTGAAGGCATGGGGACATTGCCACACACGTACAAGATTCGACTCAGACCGGACGCCATCCCTGTCGTTCACGCACCTCGCAGGGTTCCTGCGCCTCTCAAAGACCGCCTCAAGGCACAACTGCAGATTCTTCAGGACCAAGGGGTCCTATCCAAGGTCACGGAGCCCACGCCATGGGTCAGCTCCATGGTCTGTGTAAAGAAGCCCTCTGGCGAGCTCCGTATATGTATAGATCCAAAAGA
Source organism: Scyliorhinus torazame (assembly GCF_047496885.1). Taxonomy (NCBI): domain Eukaryota; kingdom Metazoa; phylum Chordata; class Chondrichthyes; order Carcharhiniformes; family Scyliorhinidae; genus Scyliorhinus; species Scyliorhinus torazame. Next base: position 94,475,361 of record NC_092710.1, read on the forward strand.
TCTGAACAACAACATCATGCGGGAACACTATCCCATCCCGAAACGAGAAGACCTCACCAGCGAGATGGCGCGAGCCAACATATTCACTAAATTGGATGCGTCCAAAGGATTCTGGCAGATCAAACTGGACCCGGCCAGCCGAAGACTATGCACATTCAACACCCCTTTTGGCAGATTCTGCTACAACCGGATGCCATTCGGCATCATTTCGGCATCTGAAGTATTCCACCGCATTATGGAGCAGATGATGGAAGGCATCGAAGGGGTACATGTATATGTGGACGATATCATCATTTGGTCCACCACTCCGCAGGAACACATGCATCGTCTTCGACGTGTCTTCACCCGCATACGGCAAAATGGCCTGCGTCTCAACCGTGCGAAGTGTGCTTTCGGCCAGACGGAGCTGAAATTCCTCGGGGACCACATCTCAAGGTCCGGGGTCCGTCCCGATGCAGACAAGGTTAGCGCCATCACAGCCATGCCACGACCGGCTGACAAGAAGGCTGTCTTAAGATTCCTGGGCATGGTCAACTTCCTTGGGAAGTTCATTCCCAACCTGGCTTCTCATACAACAAACATGCGCCATCTCGTAAAAAAATCGACGGAATTCAACTGGCACCAGTCGCATCAGCGGGAATGGGAGGAGCTCAAGCACAAACTGGTCACGGCACCAGTGCTGGCCTTCTTTGACACGACTCGCCCTACAAAGATCTCAACAGACGCCAGCCAATCTGGTATTGGAGCGGTACTCCTGCAAAAAGACAGCACGTCATCATGGGCCCCGGTTGCGTATGCCTCACGAGCCATGACCCCTACCGAACAGCGCTACGCGCAAATCGAAAAAGAATGCCTGGGCTTGTTAACTGGACTGGACAAGTTCCACGACTATGTGTATGGCCTGCCACGATTCACGGTCGAAACTGACCACCGCCCCCTGGTCAACATCATTAACAAAGACCTGAACGACATGACTCCTCGCCTCCAGCGCATCTTACTTAAACTCAGGAGGTACGATTTTGAACTGATCTACACTCCGGGGAAGGAACTCATAGTGGCGGACACTCTTTCCCGAGCAGTGAGCACACCACCAGATGCGGAGGGGTTCGTGCGTCAAATTGAGGCACACGTGACTCTGACAGCAGCAAATATGCCAGCTGATGATCCTAGTCTGGCCCACATACGCGCAGAGACGGCGACTGACCCTCTGCTGCAGCGAGTGATGCGCCACATGACGGAAGGGTGGCTAAAAGGGCAGTGCCCCCAGTTTTATAATGTGCGAGATGATCTCACCAATATAGACGGGGTCCTTATGAAATCGCATAGGATCGTCATTCCACACAGTGTGCGCCAGATGATTCTTCGTCAACTACACGAAGGCCACTTGGGCGTCGAAAAATGCAGACGAAGGGCCCGGGAGGCGGTATATTGGCCGGGTATTAATGAAGACATAGCCAACATGGTGCTCAACTGCACAACCTGTCAGAGGTTTCAGCCAGCGCAACCTCCGGAAACACTTCTACCACACGAGATGGTGACGTCCCCCTGGGCGAAGGTGGGTGTTGACCTATTTCACGCGCTCGGCAGAGATTACATTGTTATTATAGACTACTTCTCAAACTACCCGGAAGTCATGCCTCTCCATGATCTGACGTCGTCCGCAGTCATTGGGGCCTGCAAGGAAACGTTTGCTCGCCATGGCATTCCAAGGACTGTCATGTCAGACAATGGACCTTGTTTTGCCAGCCGTGAATGGTCGTCCTTTGCCGCAGCATATGGTTTCACTCATGTGACATCCAGCCCTCTGCATCCACAATCGAACGGGAAGGCTGAAAAGGGTGTCCACATCGCAAAGCGGCTCCTGTGCAAGGCGGCTGATGCCGGATCGGACTTTAACCTTGCCTTGCTGGCCTATCGATCGGCCCCGTTATCCACGGGCCTCTCGCCAGCGCAGCTACTAATGGGTCGCTCCCTCAGGACGACGGTACCTTCCGTCCTGGCACCGACAACAGACCATGAGGCGGTTCTTCGGAACATGCAACTGCAGCGTGATCGCCAGAAAGGTCGGTACGACACACGAGCGACGGACCTGCCCCCCCTGTCCTCCGGAGACAAAGTACGCGTCCATCAACCGTATGGTGGCTGGTCAGCACCGGCCGAAGTCCTCCGACAAGTGGCTCCCCGCTCGTTCCTGGTTCGCATGCCGGATGGTTCCGTGCGTCGCCGCAATCGGCGCGCCCTTCGCCGACTTCCACGCTCACAGCCACACAACACGCCAGATCCTCAACAGGCTTCCGAGGATGACTTTGTGGAGCTGCCGCACATCACGCCCTTTCCATCGCCACCCATGGCCATGCCTGCACAGCAGCCGGTGGTTCTTGATCCACCCTTAAGGCGGTCAACCCGAATTCGTCGCAAACCCATTAGAATGGACTTATAATACAGTTCATATGTTTAATAAGTTGGACAATTTTACATGATAACCTGTTGTTGTTTATCGTTCCAGATGTCGTCTGACTGGACAACTGTTCCAAATTTTTTTCTTCTTCTCTCGTTCGCATTTCTGTTATGTTATGGTACAACTGGATTCATGTGACGCACTCGACATCGCCCCATGTACATAGTTCCGTCATAGACACATGCTGCACACGACACACACACACTCTTAGATGCACTCACGTCACGATCATATTTATTACCACGTAGGCACATATCTTTGTAAAAAGGGGGGATGTCATGATATTCAAACACACACATCATGATGGACACACTAACAGGCAAATCAGAGTACACAACACCACAACCAATCACAGACAAGAACACCAACCACATAAAAAGAACGAGCACGACACCTGGAGGTCAGTAGGTCTGGGGAGAAGGAAACAAGAAAGAGCTGTTGAAACACCACAAGCAGGGAGCCCCCCACGTGCAGAGTGCAAAGACCAAGTTGTAAATAGTGAGTTTAAATCAAGAAGCGTTGTACCATATGCAACTGTGTTGGCTCATCTGTGTGTCAGAACACCCAACACCACAATCCGGTCAAAGGCTTTCTCTGCGACCATCGTTATCACCACCTCCGCCTCCCTTCCCTCGGAGGGCATAATAATAATATTCAAAAGTCTCCGGACATTGGTATTGAGTTGTCTGCCTTTAACAAACCCAGTCTGGTCTTCTTCAATCACCCCTGGGACGCAATCCTCAATTTTTATGGCTTGAATCTTAGCTAGCAATTTGGCATCCACGTTTAAAAGCAAAATCGGCCTGTATGACCCGCAATGTTCCGGTTCCTTCCCTTATTTAAGAATGAGTGAGATCAAGGCCTGTGACATTGTTGGGGGGAGGATTCCTTTCTCTCCAGCCTCATTGAAGGTCCTCATCAGGAGTGGGCTCAATACTTCCAAAAATTTCTTATAGAATTCTACCTGGTAACCATCCGGCCCCGGGGCTTTACCCTATTGCATGCCCTCTATACCCTTGACAATCTCCTCCAATTCAATCGGGGCCCCCAGCTCCTCCACCAGGTCCTCTTCCACCTTTGGAAACCTCAACTGGTCCAAAAATTGCCTCATCCCTTCCGCTCCTGTCGGGGGCTCCGACTCGTATAGTTTATTATAGAACTCATTAAAGACTCCGTTCACCCCCCCCCCCCACCCTGGATCCTAGACCATGTTACCCTCCTTATTCTTTCCTCCCCCAATTTCCCTGGCCTCCTCCCTCTTTCGCGGTTGGTGTGCCAGCATTCTATTCACTTTCTCCCCGTACTCATAGACTGCTCCCCTTGCCTTCCTCAGCTGTGCTACCGCTTTCCCTGTGGTCAGCAGTTCAAACTCTGCCTGCAGATTCCGCCGCTCCCTCAATAGCCCCGCCTCGGGACCCTCCGCGTATCTTCTGTTCACTCGGAGTATCTCCTCCACCAGTCTCTCCCTCTCCGCTCTTTCTCTCTTTTCCCTATGGGATGGAATTGAGACCCCCCCCCCCCCCCATCTGCTCCATAAAACCCTTCAGTTCCTTAGCCACTGTCGGTCACTTCCCTGTCCTGGACTTCAACTGGTCCAGCTCGGGGTCAATGACTGTGTTAAAGTCTCCCCCATCATCAGGTTGTGTGACTCTAAGTCCGGGATTTTGCCTAGCATGCGTCTCATAAATTCCACATCATCCCATTTCGGAGAGTAGACGTTCACAAACACCACCCGGACCCCGTCCCACTTTCCACTCACCATTATATACCTGCCCCCCTTATCTGCCACAATTCGCCCAGCCTCGAATGCCACACCTTCCTGATCAGAATTGCTAGCCCCCTGATCTTCGAATCCAGCCCTGAATGGAACACCTGGCCTACCCATCCCTTTCTCAATCTCGTATGATCTGCAAGCTTTAAATGTGTCTCCTGAAGCATTGCTCGGTCTGCCTTTAACCCCTTTAGATGCACAAACACGCGCGCTCCTTTGACCGGCCCATTCAAACCCCTCACATTCCACGTGATCAGCCTGGACGGGGGGCTAACCACCACCCCCCACCCCTGCCGACTAGCCATTGCCCTTTTTTGGCCAACTTCGAGCACGCGCCCTTCGCTTCCTCGAGCGCTCCCGCAAGGAGCCCCCGACCCTCAATTGGTACCCTGAAATTGATACCTCCTCTGTCTGCAAAGCAGCATCCCCCCCTCCCCTCCCCCCCCCAACAGCCCCACGACCCAAACTCCCCCCCCCCGCCAAGCACCAGCTGAGCACTTGCTCAACCCCCACTACGCTCCCGAGAGTCAGCTGACCTATGCTGACCCCAGCAGCACCTGCCCCTGGTGCCGATCAGACTGTCGCCTCATTGTCCGGACCCCTCTCCCCACATGAAAAAAACAATTAAACTACCTCTCCAACCCCAGTGAGTAAATAGTAATACGAAACGAAAAATAAACAGAAGACTCTAACATTGCCCCGTGAGGAGACACTTGTTGAACCAAGGCTCCAACTTCCCGAAAAGTTGCACTAAGTACAGGGCCCCCTCCCCCCTCCGTATCTCAACTTTGCCGAAAACACTGCACCCTCCAGCCACCACCACAGTCCTTACACGCACCCAACATTGTACAGAGTCTTATATTAGAAACGGTACCGTGTTACCCAGCCCCAGCGCTGCATCCCACCAAAGCTTAACTGTCCTTTAATTCGAGTCCAGCTTTTCTTGGTTAATGAATGACCACGCCTCGTCCGGCGTCTCAAAATAGTGATTCCTTGTACGTGACCCATGGCCTCGCTGGGTGTAACATCCCAAATTTCACCCCCTTGCTGAAGAGGGTCGCCTTCACCAGGTTGAATCCAGCACGCCTCTTGGCCAACTCCGCACCCAGGTCCTGGTAGATGCGTATCACACTGTTCTCCCACCTGCTGCTCCATTCTTTTTTTTGCCCACCGCAAGCCACGTTCCTTGTCCGAGAAGCGATGAAATCTCACCACCATGGCCCTCGGTGGTTCATTCGCCTTGGGCTTCCTTGCGAGGGCTCTGTGCGCCCCGTTCAGCTCCAGGGGTCGAGGGAATACCCCCATCCCTATCAGCGTCTCCAGCATCTTGGACACAAATGCTCCCGCATCCGACCCCTCCACACCTTCGGGGAGGCCCACAATTCTCAAGTTCTGTCTCCTGGACCTGTTTTCTAGGTCCTCCAGCCTCTCCTGCCACTTCTTGTGGCGGTCATCCTGCGCCTCCACCTTAAGGGCCGATACGACCAACTCATCCTCATGGTCGGATAGCGTTTTCTCCATCTCCTTAATCGCTTTCCCTTGTGTCGTCTGAGTTGCGATCATTTGGTCTATTGATGCCTTCATCGGGGCCAGCATGTCCTTTTTAAGATCAGCAAAGCAGCTCCTAAGGAACTCCTGTTGCTCCTGTGACCACTGCGCCCATGCACCCTGGTCTATACCGGCCGCCATGCCATGCCTCAGCGCCCGCTCCACACGCTTCTGTCCGTTGGGACTTAAACACTTCAACTGGCGACTCCTGGTCCAGCTATCCATACAGCAGAGAGGGAATCCTTTTTTCAGTGTTCGCTTCACCAATCTGCCCCAAAAAGTCCGTGAAAACTCCTGAAAAAAGGTCCGAGAGTCCGTTCCAGACGGGAGCTGCCGAATGCGCGACCTACTCCTCCATGGCCGCCACCGGAAGTCTCGTCACCGCTTCGTCAATGGCCTTTGCGAGATCTTTTCGCAGTTGTTCCCTCTGCTGCTGGAATTCAGCTGAAATAAAGGCCATCAAGTCAGTTTAAAGTCTTTGAGCTTGCCCTTCCCCCCCGCCTGCATGCTTGAAGAGGCTTTTGTCTTTGCTGCAGAACCAGCCAAATCCCTCACTGTTTCTGCAGGGTCTGGTAACCAAGGGACATACCATTCCTGGGGGAAAGTACTCCTCCAACATTCACCTACATCTTTTCATCAAAATGCCACCCCGTATTGATTAAAAAGAGCTCTTTTCTATAACCTTGGGCAGGAGCTGCCTTGTATGTGACCACTTACTCCATGGTCCACATAAGATGTCCTGAACACCGAAGTTAATAAGACAATTGGAGAGTTGCTTGCCAGACGTGATTGCGGCGGACCAGATCGGGTTTGTCAAAGGCCAACAGCTCTCGGTTAACATCAGGCAACTTGATTCTGTACAAAGATTCTGTACAGAGTGAATTCCACCTCCTCTTGTGCTAGATTGGGCCTGATACAATTGAAGGTGGTTCACAGGACTCGCATGACTAAAGCGAACATGGGTTGGAGGAAAGATTTGAACGATGTCAGGGAGGGCCATCCAACCACTCCCACATGTTCTGGTCCTGCCGAAAGTTGGTCGGGAGTTAGGATGGAGCCAAGCCCGCTGCTGGTGGTCTTCAGGGTATCGGAGAAGCCTGAGCTTCTCGGAGGAAAGGGGCTGACATCTTGGACTTCGACTCTCTGATAGCCCGGTGACTATTCCTGCTGGGGTGGAGATCAGCGGTGCCACCCATGCCTTGGGACGGGGGAGGGGGGTGGCATTGTTAACTCTGTTGCACTAAAAATGCCAAACTGTTTGTACTGCAGTTACCTGTTTTACTGTTGTTCATGATTTGTATTGTCTTAGTTTTGCTTTGTTTGGAGGAAGTTAAGAGCTTTACTGTATTGATAACTGGAATGAGGAAAGGTTGGACAGGCTGGGCTTCCTTCCACTGGACTTTAGAAGGGTGAGGGGTGATTTGATTGAATTATACAAGATCTTGAATGGTCTTGGCATGGACATGGCACAGTGGTTAGCTGCCTCGCAGCGCCAGGGACCCGGGTTCAATTCTGACCTCGGGTGACTGTCTGTGTGGAGTTTGCCCATTCTCCCCATGCGTGTGTTTCCTCCCACAGTCAAAGTTGTGCAGATTAGGTGGTTTGGTCATGCTAAATTGACCCTGAGGGTAGGGTTGCAGGAACAGGGTGGAGATTAGGCCTAGGTAGGGTAGTCGTTCGAAGGGTCGGTGCCGACTTGATGGGCTTAATGGCTTCCTTCTGCACTGTGGGGATTCTATAATTCTTGATTCTTGTTAGGCAAGGGAATCAAAGTTTATCATTGGGTTGATGGAATGTGAATTCTGAAACAGGAGCAGGCTTGAGGGGCCAAATGGCCTACTTCTACTCCTATTTTGTATGTTTACATGTCAGCCCCAGGCTCCATCGTGGCAGCTCTATGCCGCTGCCACTGTGCAGGCAGCCCTGCTGGTAGCTTTTGGCACTATGAATTTGATATCAAGCTTTCCGCCAACCCAATTAGGGGGCTGCATTCTCCATTTTGGAGACTAAGTCCCCACGCCAGCATGAAAATGGTGGTCTCGTAGGCCAGGAATACTGCCGTAAAACAGCCACCGATTCCCCGTTTTGCTGGGGGCTAGCAGGGAGGCAGTGTAAAGCTTGCAGCTCTAGCTACCGATACAGCCCTCAGCACTTCCGGTTCCGAGGCCGCTCATGCGCACAGCAGCAGCTTGCAGCGGCCGCGCCATGCTCCATGGCGGACTCAGCCCCCGGATTCGGACCGCAAAAGTAATGCCCCCCCCCCTTCGGCCGCTCAGGCGCCCTGGACTGGCCGCCCACAATGCCTCCAGTCTCGAATGAAGCCCCCCGCCAGCGGATCGGCCCTCCTCCTCCGACTGAGGCGGCCCCAGACTGAGACCGCAGCCGCCACGCCGAGTTCACAAACGGTGTGAGCACACATAACCCACACCATCGGGAAATCGGCCGGTCGGGGACGGAGCATCGTGGGGTGGGCCTCAAGCAATGGCGGAGAATTCAAAAAACGGCGCTGCTCCCGATATGGCCGAATGTGATTTTGGCGCCATCAAGTCCTCAATTCCTTCTTTGCTCCATGAACGGAAGTGCATCAAAATCGACTTCTTGATCCAAGATGGCACCAGAGCGAGGCGACATCTTGCAAGCTCTGCCCAGCATATCCTCTAATTCTATGCTTCTAAAATTTCATTATATTCTGCAGGCTTTCCTTCCTTCCCTATGTACGGTATGCATTGTTTGTACAACATGCAAGAAACAATACTTTTCATTGTATACTAATACATGTGACAATAATAAATCAAATCAAATCAAAAACTTCTTCCTTAATTACTTTGGGATTTCATTTTCCATTCCACTTTCTGGGAAGCTATGACAACATGATTGTGCTCCTCAGAATAATCATGGTTATGAACTCACAAAACATGATACCAACATATTAGAATGCAAATGCACCACTCAAAAAAAAGGTCACTGCGTTAATTCATTAACAAAAGTAAAATTATATGTGTGAACATTTGAATTGGGTTCTGATACATTGAAGTCGACAGACGCACCTTTAGGACAGGCAGTTTCAGATACTCTGGCCAATTCTGTTGTTTATGGAGGTGACTTTGCAACTTCAGGAGTAATTCATGTGAGCAATTTACAGCTAAAAGCACTAATCCACATCGACACAAAAGCACGAGGGACTTGAACATTTTAGTTTAAGTAACATTTTACATCAATGCACTGGCATTCTGCACATCAAAACCTATGATTGCTCATTAGAAAACAGTTACGCGCACACAGATGTCGCAAAACATTTTTTCATGAGATGGTTCCCCGAGGAGACAATTTGAGTTGGTGATGCCAAAATATGTGATCCAAGCGACCAGGTGGCAGTGAATTCTAACATTTTCACCATTGTTCTTCCACCTATTAGCCTGATTTCCCATTTCAAAATCAACTCGGACTGATATCTGTCAATTGTTAAAGATCAGTTTAATCCCTGGAGCTAGGTTCAATGCAGACAATACAAATGGACATAAATAGAGGAAATGTTGGAAAAACTCAGCAGGTCTGGCAGCATCTGTGGAGAAAGAAAAACACAGCATTTAAAAAAAAACATTTTTACAGTAGCCAATTAATTTTTTCCAATTAAGGGCAATTTAGCGTGGCCAATCCACCAACCCCACACATCTTTTTGGGTTGTGAGCGCAAAACCCACGCAAACACGGGAAGAATGTGCAACCTCCACACAAACAGTCACCCGGAGCCAGGATCGAACCTGGAAACTCGGCGCTGTGAGGCAGCAAAGCTAACCCCCTGCACCACCGTGCTGCCCTAAAACACAGTTAGCATTTTGAGGCAAGAAGGAGACTTTTTAGAAGGAAAGTCATATGTGCTCGGAACGTTAACTCTGGGCGCAATCCAATGGCCACGCTGCGATGGAAAAGCAGCTCGCCGCAGCACAGCGTGGCCGCTAAAAGCTGGGAGACCCCATTCCTGGGATCTACCTGGCTCACAACACCTTGTGCGATGCAACGCGATCTCGCAAGACGTTGTGATGTAAATCCCACCCATTCTGGGCGGGATAACTTTTTGGTAAATGTGCATATTAGAGCAAGACAGTTAGTATCACTTTAATGTGCAAATTCATGATGTACCTGAGGCTTTGGGGTTCATCCCCTTCGCCACGGAGACCTCAGGCGAGTGCCATTCAGCACTGGTCCCCACAAACAGGGACCAGACGAAATGGCACTCGTGTGGTCTCCCAGGGGATCGGAGGCCCTCAGCTACATGTCCTTTGGGCAGGATGGTGCACTCGCACTGCTGGAGTCACCTTGGCACCCTGGCAATGCCAGCCTTGAAATGGCATCCTGATCATCACTACACTGGAGAGTTCCGGCGAGTGGAGTTGCCCACTATACAAAACTGGCCAAGTGCTGCCTTTGCCACGGGTTCTCCGTTGAGGCCCCTTATACTCAAGGCTGAGAAAGATTGCATTCGTAAAGCTGCCATCGTGATCTGCCATCACCACAAAGCACTCCATAACTCCAAAGGGAGCTGGTTTAGCTCAGTGGGCTGGCCAGCTGGTTTGTGATGCAGATCAAGGTCAGCAGCATGGGTTCAATTCCCGTACCAGCTGAGAATTCTGAATTCTCCCTGTGTACCTGAACAGGTGCCGGAATGTGGTGACTAAGGGATTTTCACAGTAACTTCAGTGCAGTGTTAATGTAAGCCTACTTGTGACAATAAAGATTTTATTTTAAATTATACAACATGAGCCACAGTGAATAGCCAGCCATGTGTTTCTCAGCACTGCGAGCGCTGGGAAACATGGGGCTAAATGTGCTCGCTATGGGGTTTTGTTTCCATTTGGTTGGATCAAGACCTCTGTTTCTCTCTCTCTCTCCACAGCTGCTGCCAGACCTGCTGTGTTTTTTCAGCAGTTTCTGTTTTTATTTCAAATCTCCAGCATCGTTAGCATTCTGCTTTTACGTTGGTACAAAATGGCCTTCAGTTCCAACAAAAATACAAATATATTGAATGCATTAATAAGTTTGGATTGGATTGGATTTGTTTATTGTCACATGTACTGAGGTACAGTGAAAAGTATTTTTCTGCGAGCAGCTCAGCAGATCATCAAGTACATGAGAAGAAAAGGGAACAAATGAAAATACATAATAGGGCAACACAACATATACAATGTAACTACAAAAGCACTGGCATCGGATGAAGCATACAGGGTGTAATGTTAATGAAGTCAGTCCATAAGAGAGTCATTTAGTCTGGTGACAGTGGGGAAGAAGCTGTTTTTGAGTCTGTTGGTGTGTGTTCTCAGACTTCTGTATCTCCTGCCCGATGGAAGAAGTTGGAAGAGTGAGTAAGTGAGGGTGGGAGGGATCTTTGATTATACTGCCCGCTTTCCCCAGGCAGCGGGAGGTGTAGATGGAGTCAATGGATGGGAGGTAGGTTTGTGTGATGGACTGGGCGGTGTTCACGACTCTCTGAAGTTTCTTGCGGTCCTGGGCCGAGCAGTTGCCATACCAGGCTGTGATGCAGCCTGATAGGATGCTTTCTATGGTGCATCTGTAAAAGTTGGTAAGAGTCAATGTGGACATGCCGAATTTCCTTAGTTTCCTGAGGAAGTATAGGCGCTGTTGTGCTTTCTTGGTGGTAGCGTCAACGTGGGTGGACCAGGACAGATTTTTGGAGATGTGCACCCCAAGGAATTTGAAACTGCTAACCATCTCTAGTGAAATCCAACTCACTCTACATGACAATAATGATGCTAACACAGTCAACATAGCTGTGCCCTGTTGCACATGCTGAGCATGTTACACATCTTGGCAAGGTATGGATTAACAACTGAAAGTTTTTTGTACCTTGGAACAACTTGCTTTCCAAGCTAAACAGGATGTCTTTGAACAGTCAGGAGAAGAAAGTTTGGCTTGTCTTCTGCTTTTATGCATTCTGACTCTTATTCATGAGAAGAGCTTGCAGAAGGAAATAAATTACATCAACAATGAATGATTACAGAATAGTTTTGGTGGCTCGAATAATACACATAGATTAACTATAGCATGGAAAAATAATGGTTAACAAAGTGTATGGGGGCGATTTGACCAGTCATTTTGGGTGAGTTCGGCGGTGTGTTTCGTGTCGGCTGCATTGGCGAGATTGCGGCCTGTATTCACCTGCAGTTAGTCCCAAAAATGAGCCCCCACCTGAATCTTGCCATGTCTGGCACCCTTGTCGTCTGAGTCACCTGACTCCCACCTCAGCTGTGAAAATGCTATGATGCAACACTAATCCTATAATGATAAACCTCAAGTTTATGTCAGTAAACACTGTTTTTTTCCAAATAGAGGCTGTTGTACAAAAATTTGAAGGGCTTGAGAAGTTAAATGTTTTGACTGGATGAAGGCCTTTGAGCACACAATTCAGAGCCTGTGGCATGTGCACTACTGAAAACATTCAGGATGATGGTACCTTCCAGACTTATTCCCCTTCTCCCCAGCACCTGCCAGTTCCCCTGCAAGCCACATACCATCCTCACTTGGAAACATATTGCCGTTCCTTTAGTGTCACTGGGTTAAAATTTTGGAACAGCACTGTGGGTGTACCAACACCACATGAATGGCAATGGTTCAAGAAGACAGCTCACCACCACCTTCTCCAGGGCAATTAGGAATGGACAATAAATGCTGACGTAGCCAGTGAAGCTCACACCGCATGGACAAATTCAAAGAGATGCAATTTGATGTTATCAGGACTCGTGCTAATTTCCCTTTCCCTTTTACAGATCCTGTTGAACCTGCTGCAGGATTTCTATATTTACTACACGATGATGTAGTTAAGAGCAAGTGCCAGCGTTTGTGAAAAATATTTTTAAAATGAATGATCCCTCCCTTTTATAAATGTTTTTATTTTAGCTGTAGGAGTTCCAAGCACAGTGAGTGTTCCAATTTATATCCCATCCGATCCTTTTGGGAACCTTAATTCACATGAAGTAATGTTGGTTCCCAGAGCCCACAGCTGCAGCGCGCACAGAATAACAGCTCCAGTTTATGTCCTATTTGGATATTTGATCATGTTCGTCAATGATAATAAACAGAAATTAGTCAGGGGTGTATAAATACTGACCTGAGGGCAACAGCTATAGGACAGTAGGGTAATCGAGATTTATATGCACAATTAAAAAGACACATATAAACAACGCAATTGTTTTTTTATTGTTACAGGAACACAGAAAATCCATTTAGCCCAACAAGCCTGCCCTTTTAGTTGCATCAACTCCACCTTCCCATCAAATGCCTCAGCCTTGTCTCTTCCCAGAAACCAAATAATGACATGTTGACCATGGTTCAGATGGTAGCGCTCTGAAGTCACATGGTTCCAAGTTCCAGTCCCAGCCCAGGGCTTGAGTGTAAAATAATAAGGCTGACTCTCCAGTGCAGTACTGTGTTGGTGCTGCAAACTCCCGAGGTGCTGTCATTTGGGTGAAATATTAAATTAAGGCACCTCACATGCATGGAAAAGATGCCATGATACTATTTTGAAGAAGAGCAAGGGTGTTACCCCAGTGTCCTGGTCAATTCAGGTGATACGGTAGCACAGTGGTTAGCACTGTTGCTTCACAACGACAGGGATGCGGGTTAGATTCCCGGCTTGGGTCACTGTCGGTGCGCAGTCTGCACGTTCTCCCCGTGTTTCCTCAGGGTGCTCCGGTTTCCTCCCACAGTCCAAAGGTGTGCAGGTTAGGTGAATTGGTAACGCTAAGTTGCCCTGTAGTGTCCAAACATTAGGTGGGGTTGCTGGGTTACGGGGATAGGGTGGAGGTGTGGGCTTAGGTAGGTGCTCTGTCAGGGGCTGATGTAGACTCGATGGGTCAAATGGCCTCCTTCTGCACTGTAAATTCTATGATTCTAATATGCTATACTTCTATGATTCTATATTTTCCTCTTCATCAACATCCTGTAACACATGATATTCGAGTGTTACCATATTGTGAATGCTGTGAATTTAAAATAAAACCGAAAGTGCTGGAAACACTCAGCAGATCGGGCAGCTTCTGCAGAGAATGAAACAGAAAAGCCATACGGATGGAAATCATTAAGTTCCTTTATACACAGATGCTGCCAGGCCTGCTGGGTTTTTCCAGCACTTCCTGTTGTTATTTGGCCATTATCATATTACTGTTAGTGGGAGTTTCCTGTGTGCAAATTGTCTGCTGTGTTTCCGACATTAAGCCTGGGATTATACGTCAAGAAATTTGAGACTTCTGGTTATGAAGAGTACGAAGATAAATGCAAGCTTTTTAAAAATTCATTTAGATAGCCAATTTCAATTCATTCTTGATGCAGTAATGGAGGAAGGGGTAATTACTGTGTGGAGATGCGGGATATTTACTCTATTGGACGGGGCAATTACTGCTGTGTGAAGGGGAATTACTTTTTTGTTTTTTTTCATAATTTAGAGTATCCAATTATTTATTTTTCCAATTAAGGGGCAATTTAGCATAGCCAATCCACCTAACCTGCACATCTTTGGGTTGTGGGGGTGAAACCCACGCAGACACGGGGAGAATGTGCAAACTCCACACGGACAGTGACCCAGGGCCGGGATCAAACAGGGGTCCTCAGCGCCATAGGCAGCTGTGCTAGCTGCTGCCATACTGTGCCGCCCTAGTGGAGGCAAATTACTGTCTGAGGGCAGGATGTAAATATTGTGTGGAGGAGGGATTAGATGATTATTTGAATAGAAACAACATTGATGGGGGAAAGGAAGGAGAATAGCACTATGTCATGATGTTCATTTGGAGACTCAGTGCAGACGTGAAGGGCCAAATGGCCATAATTCTGCACCATACTTTTTCTGTGATTTTGTGATTCTGTGATGTATTGTTATTTTTTTAGTTGAAAAAAGTTCTACCTGTCTTTCTCTTTGTTCCAAACATGCTCAGTATTAAACTCATCTTCCTAGCTTTTTGATTCCTCTGCAGTCTTATGGGGATCCTCCTCTCTTATATTTTAATATTATTCTTGATGAAAACCCATGTGATTCAACAACCAGCTAGATATAGGGATATCTATGCAGAAATCTCATAGTTTTTGTGACATTAACTGGCTGCCATCAACAAATGGTGGTAGTGGGAGATATGTGTCATGTTTGGGGGCCCTATATCCCAAAACATTTGTTTCTTGGAGACTAGCAATTTGAGCCTGCTTGATTGGTCCTCCCATCCATCACTATCAACATTCACGCCCTTTAACACCAAGACACAGCAGCAGCAGGGTGCACCATCTACAAGATGCACCGCAGCAAGATTCCTTCAACATCACCTTTCAAACCCGCCACCTCTACCATCTAGGACAAAGGCAGCAGACACATGGGAACACCACCACCTGCCCGTTCCCCTTCAAGTCATAAGCCATCCTGACTTGGAACTTATTCGCCGTTCCTTCACTGTCACTGGGTCAAAATCCTGGAACCCCACCCCTAACAGCACTGCAGGTGTACCTACATCACATGGCCTGGAGCGGTTCAACAAGTAGCTCACCTTCTCAAGGGCAATTTGGGGTAGACAATGAACTATTTTCCTAGCCAGTAGCACCTACATCTCGTGAAAGGCTAAAAAGAAATGTTAACACATACAGGTTTTTCGATCAGGATACTCACAATAACTATAGATTATCACTGAAACAAGTGGTTTGCAGAAAAAAAATAACACCTATTGACGTGTTTCCTTGAAATCTAAGATTCTGTTATCTCCTGCGTAGCTGACAAAGCAGTGTTGATCAGCAGAAATACTAAAAGTCACTGAGACCTACAGCGATGATCCATATTTTCACCCTCCCACTGCCCTCCGTCCCAGAGCAAGGCCCTGGTGGGAATGGGCCCACTACAGGAGTTTGTCCAGGCCACGTGAACAGTCAGAGCTGGACAGTCCATGAACTGCCAGAACTTAGAATCATAGAATTTACAGTGCAGAAGGAGGCCATTCGGCCCATCGAGTCTGCACCAGCTCTTGGAAAGAGCACCCTACCCAAGGTCCACACCTCCACCCTGTCCCCATAACCCAGTAACCCCACCCAACACTAAGGGCAATTTTGGACACTATGGGCAATTTAGCATTGCCAATCCACCTAACCCGCACATCTTTGGACTGTGGGAGGAAACCGGAGCACCCGGAGTAAACCCACGCACACACGGGGAGGATGTGCAGACTCCGCACAGACAGTTACCCAAGCCGGAATCGAACCTGGGACCCTGGAGCTGTGAAGCATTTGTGCTATCCACAATGCTACCGTGGGCTGAACTTATATTGAGTATTCTCTATTCCTGCCTGCGGCTCTGTGGAGCAGGCAGCTCAAGACCTGAGCAGAGTGGTGGGGACACAAAGGAAGGGAGAGAGAGATCATGAGAAAAAAGGCCTGTGTGTGAGACTGTGTGTGTGTGTGGGAGGGGGGTGGGTAGTGGAGAAGGGGTTGGGGGGGGGGAAGAAAAGGGTTTGGAGGCCTTCCAGTGATCAAGCAAGGCCAAGGGCTGAATATTCCACCTGAGGACAAGCACTGAGTGGGACAAGTAGAGAATTACCTGTCTCCAGGCCATTCTCAGAGGTGAGATGTTGGGGGAGAAGGAGTTGTGGGGGCAGGGGGGGGGGGGGTGTTGATTGCTAGGGTTACCTGCACTAAAGGGGCAGGGCTTCAATTAATTCCCTTTAAAGGTCTCATCGACCTATTGTCCAGATCTGCTGAAAATCCATCATTAATGAACTGCAGATTAGCACTTCTTAGAAAAAATCTTTCATGAGATGTGGGCGACTCTGGCTAGGCCAGCATTTATTGCCCAGCCCTAATTGCCCTTGAGAAGGTGGTGGTGAGCTACCTTCTTGAACCGCTTCAGTCCATGCGATGGTGCAGATGCACCCACTCAGTGCTGTGAGAAGGGAGTGCTAGGGTTATCACCCAGCGACAATGTATTTCTAATAATTTGTGAAAAAATATTTGCAGGGCTGAATTTACTTAGAGCAGTGACGATCCCTGTAACAGCCGCACTGGCTGCATTCTGTAACACTCAGGCAGCAAAGGAGCTTCAGGGGGAACGACTCTTTGAAAACCCTGGTATAGTGAATAATTGAATATAATGCTGGACTTGAACAGCTTTTGTTTCTTGTAAAATCCTTCAACCATTTCCGACTATGTTCTGAAAGAAAAATGTTCAATTTTATGCTCTGTTTCTGCGTCTCTGAGCTGTATGTAAATGTTTCTAATTTATACCTGGCACAGCGTCATAAATTTAATATTTCTTCAAAAAGTCTAGCAGAAGAAGCAAACAGGCACTGCCAGCAGAGTTTTGCACCATTTGATCATTTGAATTATTTCACAATACGAGAAGGAATTGCCCTGCTTTCACTGGTCAAGTACTGGGTCAGTCACCATCAATTTTACTTTTCCACCCCTCACGGGTTAATCTTCTGCGGCTTGGCTTATGAGTGGCCTGGGATTTGGAGTGCAGCGAGTGTGATGTTTGCCATGGGTTGGGCGTAAGTTAAATGGTGCAGTGGTTACCCTTCAGCACTGCAACACTGCAAATTTACTGTAGCAATATCTCACATGGCTAGCTCAAGGTATTACACGCCTTGGTGACTGAAGGATTCAAGCTTGAAAGAGCGAGCGACAGATCATTCCAGTTTGACAAATCGGGGAGGACTTGAGGCAGACATTTAAACTTGTTAGGATAGGAATAAGACTAGATGATTGGCTGTTCTTCTTTTCCCACAGAGCAATGACTATCTGCAATGCTTTGACTCTCTGCATGCCGACAAGAACACATTAGACCATTTATTGACTGAGAAAGTGATTGCATGATATGGAAACCAGGGGCTGGATTCTCCGGTCGCCGACGTAAAATCGCATTCGGCGTTAGGACGGAGAATCTAAATTTCCAACAGGATCGGGGATGTGCTTCTTTTGCGATGCTCCAAAGTGGTGTACTCTCTGTATGTTCACGGCCTCAGGCCATTGCCTCTTCCGCCATTGCCTCATCGCCTCTTCCGCGATGCTCCAAAGTGGCGTACTCTCCACTGCCTGAGGCCTGCCCCCGATGCTCCGTCCCCGACCGGCCGAGTTCCCGATGGTGTAGGTCTCTCATGGTCTCACCCGTCGGGAACTCAGCGTGGCGACTGCGAACTCAGTCCAGCGCCTCCACAGTCAGGGGAGGACTGATCTGCGGGCAGGGGTGGACATATTCGGGGCTGGGGGCACTGTCGTGGGACGATCAGAGGCGCACGAGCCAGCCTAATGGGGGGATTAGTTCGCTGGCTGGGTCCGCGGACTGTGTCCGCCATGAAGCACGGTGCAACCACTGCAGACCGCTGCCGTGCGCATGCGCGGCCACGGACCCGGGAATTCTTCAGACCGTATCGTAAAACCCCATTTTTCCCATGCCGGCTTGGGGGCATAGTCTCCAAATCGAAGAATCCAGCCCCAGGCTCTTTATTCAATATTTGGTCCATATGGCATTATGGGTGGACTAAATTTTCTGGGTGCTAGAATGTCTTCTCCTTATTGGCCCTGGGGTGCCTCTCCCAGAGGTTGGGAGGAAGAAAGTATCTAGTTATGATGATCAACCACCTCATAGTGTGGGATAGCCTTCATGGACCAGCTGGGCTGTTGGTGACTTTTCCCTTCTGAAAATCCCATACTCACAGTTGTGTATACATTCTGATACCAAAGTTTGCTGATTGGACAATTCACTTCAGACCTCGTTCACACCTCAAAGCGAGGTATAGGGTCAGAACAGGGTTGGTGTGGCCAATAGTGCACTGGGCAAGGATGAGAATAAGAACGAGGATCCACAGATTATCCAACCGATATAATGTGTATGCTACCTAGGAGGATGAGAATGAAGACTGTTCCAGATTGCAGACTGAAAATTGGAATTTAAATGTGGAGAGGTGCCCATACTTCACTGTTTAATATTAACATTACTATCTTGTTAAACAGATCAAAAATTTTCAACCTCACTAATATTTATTCACTGCAATTTAAGGATTAGTAATATTGTGACAAATGTAAGCTGTTTCTTTCACACTTTGAATAATGTCCCAATGTCTTCTCAAAGGAAGTTGACAGATTCTGGCATAATCATCCTTTGTTCTTGTCAGGTTTCTAGGTAAACTGGTATAATATTGATGAGTCATAGTGAGATTTTCTTCAGTGAATTTCCAAAGTCAGAACTATAATTTAAAGAAAACACAATTTCTCAATGTACTTTCTCATTGGTACCGCCAGCTTTTATTGACCCACTGGCACAGCGCCAAGGACCTGGGGGCGAGATTCTCCGACCCCCCGCCGGGTCGGAGAATCACTGGGGGCTGTCGTGAATCCCGCCCCCGCCGGTTGCCGAAGTCTCCGGCACCGGAGATTCGGCGGGGGCGGGAACCGCGCTGCGCCGGTTGGCAGGCCCCCCCCCACGCGATTCTCCGGCCCGGATGGGCCGAAGTCCCACCGCTAAAATGCCTGTCCCGCCGGCGTAAATTAAACCACCTACCTTACCGGCGGGACAAGGCGGTGCGGGCGGGCTCCGGGGTCCTGGGGGTGCGCGGGGCGATCTGGCCCCGGGGGGTGCCCCCACGGTGGCCTGGCCCGCGATCGGGGCCCACTGATCCGCGGGCGGGCCTGTGCCGTGGGGGCACTCTTTCCACCATGGCGGAGGCGGAAGCGACTCCCTCCACTGCGCATGCGTGGGAAGCTGTCAGTGGCTGCTGACGCTCCCGCGCATGCGCCGCCCGGAGATGTCATTTCCGCGCCAGTTGGCGGGGCACCAAAGGCCTTTTCATCCAGCTGGCGGGGCGGAAATTCGTCCGGCGCCGACTTAGCCCCTTAAGGTTGGGGCTCGGCCCCCAAAGATGCGTGATGCCCGTCTGATGTGCGCCGTTTTGGGCGCCTGTCGGCGAACATCGCGCCGTTTCCGGAGAATTTCGCCCCAGGGTTCAATTCCAGCCTCTGTCTGTGTGGAGTTTGTTCGTTCTCCCCGTGTCTGCTTGGGTTTCCTCCGTGTGCTCCTGTTTCCTCCCACAGTCCAAAGAGGTGCAGGTTAGGTGGATTGGCCATGCTAAATTACCCCTTAATGTCCAGGGATGTGCAGGTTAGGTTCTGGGTTCAGGGGATAGGGCAGGGTGGGTGGGGAATGTAAATGGGTAGAGTGTTCATTCAAAGGGTCGGTGTAGACTTGATGGGCCGAATGGCCTCCTTCTGCACTGTAGGGATTCTATGACTCATTCAGCCACTGAGATACTTGATGGCTCTTCCATTTGTATTTATTGATAAACGTGAAGGATTTGCAAACATGTGAGAGCACAGATTTATTTTCTGTGTACATTCCTGCAACTCAGCATCGGTTAAGTTCAGAGAACAGTTTCTTCAACAGCAGGCAAATCAGTGGTTAGCACTGCTGCCTCACAGCACCTGGGTTTGATTCTGTCCTCAGCTGACTGTGTGCACGTTTTCCTCCCACAGTCCAAAGAAGTGCAGGTTAGTGGATTTGATTTACTAAATTGTCCCTTAGAGTCCAAGGGTTGGTGGAGCAATGGGGATAGGGCTGGGGATTGGGTGCTGTATCGAAATGTCGGTGCAAACTCAATAGGCCAAATGGCCTCCTTCTGCACTGGAAGGATTCCAAGAAAAAAGGTTGTTGGATGTCAAATGTCACAGGACATCACTGCACGAGTTCCTCAGGGTAGTGCCGTTGACCTAACCATCTTCAACTGCTTCATCAGTGCTCTTCCTTCCATCATAAGGTCAGATATTTGCTAATGATTGCTCAGTAACATTCACAATGTTGGAACCTAGGGACCCAGGTTCGATTCCTGCCTTGGGTGTCTGTGTGGAGTTTGTACATTCTCTCCATGTCTGCATGGGTTTCCTCCAGGTGTTCTGGTTTCCTCCCACAGTCCAATGAAGTGCAGGTCAGGTGGCTTGGCCATGCTAAAATTGCCTTTTAAATGTTAAAAGATGTGCAGGTTAGGTGGGGTTACAACATTACATGGATAGGGCAGGGAAGTGGGCTTAGCTAGGGTGCACTTTCAGAGGGTTGGTGCAGACTGACGGGTCAAATGGCCTCCAGGAGTATGATGCCTGGATGAGTGCAGCTCTAACAACACTCAAGAAGCTTGACATCATCCAGGACAAAGCAGCCCGCTTGGTTGACACCTCATCCACCACCATGAACATTCACTCTCTGCACTACCAACGAACAGTGGCAGCAGTGTGTACCATCTACAAGATGCACTGCAGCAACACAACAAAGCTCCTTGGACAGCACTTTCTAAAGCTGTGGCCTCTGCCACCCAGAAGGACAATGACAGCAGACATATGGGGAACCCACCACCTGCAAGCTCCTTTTCCCAAGCCACTCACCATCCTGGCTTGGAAATATATCGCCATATCACTGTTGCTGGGTCAAAATCCTGAAACTCCCTCCCTAATAGTGCTATGAGTGTACTTACACCACAAGGTAGTGATTCAGAGATGGACATCAAATGCTGCTGTAGCCAACAATGCCCACATACCGTGAAAGAATTTTAGAAATATTGCAGAATATGAAGAAAGGGAGGATTAGCTATGGCCATTGACCAATCGCATGCTTCGATGTTAAATCTTTCCAATGGCACCAGGATGTTCCAATAGATGAACATGTATCCTTGACCGACTAAACCGGCATAGATAATGATTCATTTAACCAAAGGAATTTATGAGTGAGATTTGCTTAATTCCCTGATTTTAAAGGAGAGGGATGTTCTGTTTAACTGGACTAGGTGTATATTTGCTGTAACATGCACCATCCTTTCTTTTTCTGCCATACCAATTAAGACTGTTCAGTATTATTTTGTTTTGTACTGCTGTTGTTTGGGTTATGGATGCAATATATATTGTGGACATGAAAGGATGTTTCCTCTTGCCGGTAAGTCCAGAACAAGGCGACACTGCTTCGAACTTAGGCGCCGCCTTTTCGGAAAGAAATGAGGAGAATTCTCATCTCTCGGAGGGTTGTGTCACTTTGGAACTCTCTGCCTCAGAAGGCGGTGGAAGTGGGAGGACTGAATATTTTTAAGGTTGAGTTAGATAGATTTTTGTTAGGCAAGGGAATAAAAGGTTATCGGAGGTTGAACTTGTAACACAAGTAGATCAGCCATGATCTTATTGTAATGCGGAGTAACCTGGATGGGCTGAAAGGCCTATTTCTGCTCTTATTTAATTTGTGTGTGTGTGTAAAAAGCCCAATGATAAACAGCTTAAAGAAAAACTTAAAGCAGGTGCATGAGGAAGTCATTCGCCCCTGGGCAAGATGCTAAATTTATTGCACTGTTTAGTTTGCCAATGGAAGTATGTTTCAAGAATATGTTATCATGACAAATAGAAGGTAAGGGGTACAGGGCAGGTTCATTAGTTGTTTTAAATGTCAAGACATTTTCCATTTTCTCTTGCAGTTTGGCATTAAGTGACTTAAATCAAAGAAAAACAATCTGTATAAAAGACAACTAAAAGAGTACACACTGTAAATAAGAGGCATTACCATAAAGATGGATTATCTGGTCATTGTCACATTGTGCCTTGTGGGATCTTGCTGTGTACAAGCTGCTGCGTTTGCGACATGATAGCAGTGGCGACACATCAGAATTACTTCAATGGTTGGAAAGTGCTTTGGGCCCTCTTGAGGTTGTGCAGGTTGTGCAGGGTACAATGTAAATTGCTGAATCATGATCATTCGGCTTCCTCAGTGCTACCACCGCATTGGTTTCTTATGTCATTAATATGCTTTTGAGAAATTAGCCCTATTGGCTGAATTCGGGGGGCGGGGATTCTTGAGTTTAGCTTTCCTGCTAAACTTCAACAGGTTTTCCAGCAATTGCTTCAGTGGCTGATGATGGAAGACAGGTCGGAGAATTGTTCTGTCAGCATTTCAAAGCCCACTGCCACTTGATGGGATATTCTGTAGATGCTAACACGGACGTTGTCATAACCTGCGTTTGGCAGGTCATCGAAACCAAGGAAACCTTCAGCAGATCATGGGACACTTATGAGACTGGGGGATTGATATTCTCTACACACTCCCCTAACGAGGGAGGGGTGCCCCCTTCTACATCCTGTATAAAGCCAGAGGGCTGTGAGCTGGCCCCTGTAGCAGAGTGACTGCTCTGTACTCTTGTTTTGTTGCATTACACCTTTTTTCTTTGACTCACCCTGTTTGGCTCGGTGTGAACTCCTTTCCGGACCTTATAATAGATGCAATGTGACTCATTTTGCTTCAGGCCTGAACAACATGGGATGCTAATTAAGAATACCTCAGCATTTTTGACATGTAACATTGGACCAGTAGAGAGAAGAATATTAAAACTTGAATCCCTCCTGTTTTATATTTTATCAGATCAATGCATAGATGACACTAGTTTCTGCGTGCAACAGGTTTAACTCACAATACTTTCAAATATCTGCTCTTTCTGCAACTGTTTACTTCTTCTGGAGTACATACCCAGGCTTAACCAATCAAGCGTAATGAGCATCAATGAAAAGGCTCACAAGATCATACACAGAACAATTGAACATGTCTCCCAGATAGATACAGTCAATCATGGGGTGAATGAGGATGTTTATCTTGCATGGGAAATATCTAAAACATTCCTTCAGTTGCCCTGACACACCCAGCCAGCCGCTCCCTGCCATGGAAATATGCCTGGGACTTGGAGCAAGACCTTTCCTTCGTCCCTCAATGAAGTCTTCACTGGGAATTTAATGCCGATTGCACTGAAAAACTAGTCAAGGGCAAGCTCTCAATCACACCTACAATAGTTCAAAAAGGAAATGTTGAAAGTCCTTGAATGTGTTGTCACTCCCCAAATCCATGCCCTCTTTCCCAGAACTCCTATGACCAGGTTTCTGCCCTGTCACAGTACCAAAGCAGCTTTAATTAAAATCACAAATCATGTTGTATATGACTGCAACAACGGTAAAATATCCATCTTCATCCTTCTTAAACTGTTTGGAGCCATTGGCTAGAATGGCCACAACGTTCTCCTCCAATGCCTCTCCACTGTCATCCAGATTGGCAGAACTGCACATAACTGGATTCATTATCCAGTTGTAGTCAGAGTATTCCGTGCAATGGCTTCTCTTCTTGTTCTATCTCAAATACATCAAGGATCTCTCCTTGACCCCTTCTTATTTCTGATCAGCATGCTGCCCCTCAGTGCCATCATTTGAAAAGGAACATGAGGTTCCACATGTACACTGGCAATGCTCCTTTATCGTTATCTCTTTACACCAGTCTACTATCTCCAATTTGTCTGTCTGCATGTCACAATCCAACACTTGATGCGCAGAAATTTCCTCCGATTAAATATAGGGATGGTCAAATCCATTGCCATCAGTTTCCACAGCAAACTTTGTCAACTAGCCACCGATTCCAGCTCTCTCTTTGCAATTTCTGTACTATGTGAGACTCTGAAGTGAGCTTCCAATCATATATACAAGCCATCACTGAGACAGTCTGTCACCAACTCCAAATTAGCACGTACATCTTAACTCATCATCTGCTGAAACACTCATTCATGACTTTATTCCCTGTAGATTGACTATTCGAGTGCACCCCTGAGCAACGTCCCTCCACCACCCTCTGTATCATTGAAGTCATACAAAACTCTGCTGCCAATGTTCTAACTTGCACCAAGCTCCGTTCATCCATCACTGCTTGCTGATCATAGAATCATAGAATCATAGAATTTACAGTGCAGAAGGAGGCCATTCGGTCCATTGAGTCTGCAATGACCCCTGTAAAGAGCACCCTACTTAAGCCCACGCCTTCACATTATCCCCGTAACCCAGTAACCCCACCTAACCTTTTTTAGACACTAAGAAACAATTTAGCATGGCCAATCCACCGAAATTGAACATCTGATCTAATTTGTCTCCTGGTTAAGCAATACCACAATTTTGAATTTCTCCATGACCTCAACCCACCCGATGTGTGTAAGCTCTTCCAGTCCTGCAAGCATACGAGATCTCTGTAGTCCTCCAGTTTGGGCCTCTTGTCCATCCCTGATTTTAATCATTCCATCATTAGAAGCAGTGCTTTCAGCTGCCTAGGTGCTAATCTCTGGAATTCACTCCCTAAAACTCCCTGGGCGCGATTCTCTTGCCGCGTTGCACTCAAGCGATGCTATTTTGCATTGCTTGCTGAGCCTGAGCCTATCAGCAAGTTCAATGCTACCAGGCTCTGATTGGTGCTCCCACAGCCACTTCTCAGCATGGCCCCCCTCCATTAGCCGACCCCACGCTGCAGCGCTGTGTGTTTCATCGTAAGCAGCCTCTGCATCTGTTGTTTTATTTGAGCAAAACTCTCCTCAAGAAGCTGCCAAGAAACATACTTGCCTTCCCTTTAAGGTAGCAAACTTTGCACAGGTGATAAATATACTTGCTTTCTAACTTTACCGCCCTCAAAAATAAATTACTTTTCTTCCTTGTGTTTTCTTAAATAAATATGTCGCACAGGATAACCTCAACTATGCAATTTTCATTTATTCCCATGTTCCCTGGTAATTTTGAAGGTCATGAGAGATCAAATTCATCCTCAGATGACTGACAGCAAATCATCTTTGATGAAGGACCATTCAATTTTCAACGATCAAGATTAGACAATGGGAAAGGGCAGGGGAGAGGAGAAGTGGCACTTTACCATTAGTTTGGGGGTTGGTTAAGCACTTTTCAGTGCTATTATGTTATTTAGGAATGCTGAAGTAGTGTTCCTCAGGGAATAAAATGTTTCTAAATACATTTTGTCTACAAGTTGGGCAATGGCGGCCAAATGCTAGATTTTAATCGATTACCTTAATGGAGTAGCCTGTTTCTGAACAACTCATGGATTTGCGTGTTGGAGAATCAAGATCGTGAACATCCCGAATATAAAGAAAGACAGGCAGGAAAATTTACATTAATGCAAATGCATGGCGCAACCCCAGGATGTCCCAAAGGGATCGACAACTCATGAAGCACTTTTGAAGAAAGCACTGCAGCCGACAATGTCAATCCGGACACTGGCCATGTGATAAAACCTGGCTTTTTTTTAATCACATCATTTCAGGGACAATGAAGGGGCTGGTTTAGCACAGGGCTAAATCGCTGGCTTTGAAAGCAGACCCAGGCAGGTCAGCAGCATGGTTCAATTCCCGTACCAGCCTCCCCGAACAAGCGCCAGAATGTGGCGACTAGGGGCTTTTCACAATAACTTCATTTGAAGCCGACTTGTGACAATAAGCAATTTTCATTTTATTTCATTTCATTTCATTTTCAAATACTGCCCATGAGACTTTGAAATATTCTCTACTCTTCGAACTAGTACCATCTGCCCAAGAGCACAGACCTATTTTAATCCAGAAGGGACAAAAAAATAGTTAAAGGGGGATATAAAAATGCTGGTCTAAATGGAACATCAATAAAACAAGGAAATAAGGGTCTACCTGAATGGGAACAGAGTCCCATAACGATCACGTTTAGCTGGGTCTTTCCTGGTGCTCGGGGTGCTAAGAAACCCCACTCAAATGGATTTGGGATCTCAGCGGGGAGCATTTAGTTTCGTTTTCTGCACTGAGGAGCCCCGCTTGCCGGAACTCCTCAGTATAGCGAGAGAGCGGGGTGGCATTTTTAAACGACCCCCAACCGCCCCCCCCCAAACCCTAACTCACCTATAAGGAGATCCTCCAGGCCTCCTGCAAAGCACCTCTGGGCCCGATCCCCATCACATAAAAAATGCCAGCTTTGCATCTTGGGACTATCAGCCTAGCAGTGTCCCTGCCATCTGGCAGAATCCACCTGGGCAGTGCCCAACTGGCACTGCCAGTGTGCCAGGAAGACAGTGCAAAGGTGCCTAAGTGGAACCAGAAGTGCCAGGCTGCTATCCTGCCCAGTGGGCAAGCACCTAGGGGCCTCCGATCCCCTGGGAGACCTCCACGAGTGTTGTTCCATCTGTTGCCCGTTGGTGGAGATCAGCATTAAACAACAGTCGCCTGAGATCTGCAAACCAAAGGGATTAGATCCTACATCTTGGGTACATTGTGGGAGTGCATATTATAGTACGAGTTGTCTTGCTCTAATATGCAGATTTGCTAAAAAACGATCCACTCGCAATGGGCGAGAATCACATCGCAACATCTCGTGAGATCATAGAATCATAGAATCCTGACAGTACCGAAGGAGGCCATTCAGCCCAACTTGTCTGCACTGACCCTCCGAAAGAGTACTCCATCTTGGCCCACACCCGCACCCCATCACCGAAACCCAGTAACCCCATCTAACATTTTGGACACTGAGGGGCAATTTAGCATGACCAATCAACCTAACGTACAGATCTTTGCACTGTGGGAGAAAACCGGAACACCCAGAGGACACGGGGGAAAAGTGCAAACTCCACACAGACAGTCATCCGAGGCCGGAATTGAACCTGGGTCCCTGGCGCTGTGACGCAGCAGTGCTAACCACTTTACCACCTTGCCGCCCCGTTAGATCGCATTAGATATCGTGAGACGTGGTGAGCCAGTTAGATCCGGGAAGAGGGGTCTCCCAGCAACTACCACAGCCTACTGCCTTTCAGGCATAACGCGGCCGGGCGATCGTGCCGGAGAATACTGGCCTGAAACTGTCTTGTATACTTTAAAATGGAACGCCAGTGAAACCGGGAAATAAGAACGCTGGTATGAACAGTTTTTTTCCTAATGTCTTATCTGTAAAGCCAAAGATTCCTGATGACACTGCTGCTTTGAGGAAGGCACCAATTCATATTCAGGAGGTGCGGAGATATAAATGGGCCGTTTCTTCCCTGCTCTGGGTGTTGAAGAAACCAGGAAAGGTGGAAAAGAATGAAGTGGAATCATGAGGAAAGCAAAGGAATAAAGCTTAGTTACAAATAACAAACCGGAAAAGTGAGAACAAAGAGAAAAGTAGGGTGATCTCAGGAGACTTAATAGCAGTGTTCAACATCATGAAGTGTTCTTTTAAATAAATTTAGAGTAGCCAATTATTGTTCTTTTCCAATTAAGGGGCAATTTAGTGTGGCCAATCCACCTAACCTGCACATCTTTGGGTTGTGGAGAGAATGTGCAAACTCAACACGGACAGTGACCCAGGGCTGGATTCGAACCCGGGTCCTCAGCGCCGCAGATCCAGTGCTAACCACTGCACCACATGCCGCGCTGAGGTGTTTTTTGACTGAGTGGATACAGGAACTATTTCTACTGCCAGCAAACTGATTTAAGATAATTGGCAAAAGAGCCAGGAAAAAGATGGAGATTTTATTTCCTTTTCTTTTTAAGCACAAAAGTGTCATGATCCAGAATGCAGTATATAACTAGAAGATATTATACAGCCAGTACAGGCATGGTGGGCCAAATGACCTCCTCCTTTGATGCAAGATTCTGTAATTCTACAAAAGTGAGCACATTTCACACTTTTAAGTTCAACCAATTAACCAAAATGAACTGTCCTTGAAGGCCTTTTCTTTTCTTCCGTCAATCACAAAATATTTTGATTTAAGTTATACTTGCATCTGAGCAGCAGGTAGCTTCAATCTCTATAACTTTGCAGTGTGACTGTGTGTCAATCAAAATCTCAGAGAGCTGTGAAGCCGAGGTGATTAAAAAACATTGCTCGGGTGTTATTGCATTATATTTGTCTGAGAAATGGTAAATTGAAAGTCAAATGGGGTTAATAGTTTGAGATCAGGCCTTTGAGAGAGAACCTAACCTGCTAAAACTGCCTCACAAAACACAATGCACCATACGATGATCACGCACCTTGTACAGATAGCAAATATATTCCTCGATAGGCATTCACACCATTATTTACCCCCTGTATTGTTATTAATACTGAAACTAGTTACTGACTTTTAATAAATGAGTCACCATCAGTGTGCCTGGAACATTTTTACTGTTAGAATCTTTAACATACAACAACTTACTCCTGCTCACCACGGAATAATCATGGAATAGAATAAAATCATGAAAAAGAAAATGAAAATGAATCATAGAATCTCTAAAGTGCAGAAGGAGGCCATCTGGCCCATTGAGTGTGCACTGATCCTCTGAAAGGGCACCCTATCTAGGCCCAAGCACCCACCCTATCCCAATAACCGCATCTAACCTTCAAACACTTAGGGGAAATTTAGCAGAGCCAATCCACACAACCTGCACATCTTTGGACTGTGGGAGGAAACCGGAACATCTGGAGGAAACCCACACAGACCGTAACCCGAAGTCGGTATCGAACCCAGGTCCCTGGCGTTGTGAGGCAGTGGTGCTGACCACTGTGCCACCGGGCCGCCCAGTTGTGTTAGGATTATGGATATTCTGCCAAAGGTGGACTTACTGGGAGGAATTTCCCAAAGTACAAAATGATACGGGTGGCAGAGTTCCAGACAGGCTCATATTTCTGGAGGAGTGAGGAAATGATATTCTGATGGAGTCCATTGGAACAGCCAAGACTTGAAATGCCAGAGGTATGACTGACTGATCATTTGAAATGTCCCATGATGAGATAACTGCAGAAGGATTGGAATGATAGAAAGATTCTTGATAAGCTAGGGGGTGAAAGGTTATTTTGGGGAGGCATGAATATGGAGTTAAAGTTACAATCAGATCGGTCTTCATCTTATTGAACTGGCGAGCTGGCCTGAGGGGCTGAGTGGCCTATTCCTGCTCCTATCACACGTGCATACGTACTTTCATCAACTTCTGATTCCATCAAAAAGTGATCAGGTAATTTGATTTAAGCCTCACCTACAACCTCCCTTCCCTCTCTAAAGGCCTTGAACATGTCTTTGCTTCCTAAATATGTGCTCCTATTTCCTAGAACTCTATGATTGAATCCCTTCACCCAGGCCTCCAGCCTCAACACAACACCAAGGCTGCTCTTACTACAGTTTCAAATGATGTCTTATGTGACTGTGACCACTGTGAACTGTCCCTCCTCATCCTTCTCCCTCTGTCTGCAGCCTTTGATCATTAGACCATAAAATATAGGAGCAAAATTGCCCCAAAATTGGGCTATTCGGCTGATTGGTTCTGCTCCGCCATTCAATCATGGCTGATACTTTTCTCATCCCCATTCTCCTGCCTTTTTCCCATAAATGCAGATCTCCTTATTAATCTCTCTATCTGTCTTAAAGACACGCGGTGATTTGGTCTCCACAGCCTTCTGCGGCAAAGAGTTCCACAGATTCACCACCGTTTGGCTGAAGGAATTCATCCTCATCAAAGTTTTAAAGGATTGTCCCTTCAGTCTGAGGCTGTGCACTTGGGTTTTTAGTCTCCCCTACTGGTGGAAAGGTCTGCTCCACGTTCACTCTATATTTGACACTGTTAACCACACCATTCTCCTCCAATACCTCCCGACCACAGCTGACTGGAACAGCTCAGATCTACTTCCATTCTTCTCTGTCTAATCCACCAGCCCGGGGTCCTTGATCCTGGGGGATGGCTGGTGGCTGAGGCCCCGTCACCTCCACAAGATCCCGCCCCAAGTCCCATTCACCCATCGGTTCTGTGGCTGTTGATTGGCTTTCCTTTATGCAAGGTCAAGACTTTAAAATTGTTTTCAAATCCCTTCATGACCTTGTCACTCTCCGTCTCTGTAATCTCCTCCAGCACCATTCATTAGCACTCTGCTAATTCTGGACTCTTGAGCGTCTATGATTTCAGTTGTTTCACCATTGGGGGCCATGTCTTCAGCTGCCTAGGTGCTAAGCTCTGGAATTCCCTCCACTTCTTCTTTTCGACACCTCTTTGTTCAGGTCATTCACCCTAATATTTCCTAATGTGGATCAGTGTCACACTTTGTTTGACAATGCACCTTGGGATATTTTAAACATATAAGCTGCAGTTGTTTATAAAAATAAATTAAAAAAAATAAACAACAATGGTTTGTATGTTGCATGCACGTTTAATAGGAGTACCACGGCCCCGCAGAAAATGGAAGCACAGGACTCGATCCTTTATGTTCAGCGTTCAGGGACATTCAGAGGGTTGCAGATATTCGGTCAGTGTTCAACGAAAAGCTCCATAAGCTTATGAAGAACTAAGATCAAACCCAATACATAATCCTAAAACTAACTGAAAGTATGATATGCCCTCTAATCTAAGACATCAAATGATCCACTTTTAATTGATGAAAGCCTATATCCAGCACAAAGGTGAATTAGTTACATTGCCCTCATCCAGTGTCTCCTACAAATAGCCCAACACCTGCATCAACTCAGAATACAAATGTTAGGCACTTGTCGTAAATGCAAATTTTCTTCAGCTTGAAGTTCCAATGTGCTACTTCTCACTTCTGATGAGTGCTTTACCAGATGTAACAATGGCGGCAAGGTGGCACAGTGGTTAGCACTGCTGCCTCACAGCGCCAGGGACCCGGGTTCAATTCGGGTTTTGGGTGACTGTGTAGAATTGTATGTTCTCCCTGTGTGTGCGTGGGTTTCCTCCGGGTTCTCCGCTTTCCTCTCACAGTCCAAAGATGTGCATGTTAGGTGGATTGGCCATGCTAAATTGCCCCTTAGTGTCCAGGGATGTGCAGGTTAGGTGGGGCTATGGGGTTAAGGAGATAGGCCGGGGATTGACCCTAGATAGGGTGCTCTTTCTGAGGGTCGGTGCAGACTCTCTGGGCCAAATGGCCTCCTTCTGCACTGTAGGAATTCGAAGGTGTCATGTGAAAGTATCTTTAAGAAATAGGTGTTTAAGAAATGTGGAGCTGGGCTTTCTGTCAGCTTTTTACTTTTGTTTTAGGTTGTTTGCTGCAGCGTGTGTTTTTGTTTCGTTTTCAGTGTTGGAGCTGAAGCCAGACAAAGCAGGTGTACTGTTGATCTCTCTGCCATGAAAATACTACCTCTTGATCATTTGGTGAATTCGGAATTATAAATGTTTTTAGTAGTGAATGGAAACATGATGTGATTCTGTTAAAAGGTGTTTCTTTTATCTTCTGGATGTTGTTTGGGAAGTTATTAAGGATCACTTAGTGTTGTATTCTTTGGGGGTTGTATTTGAATTGATGGTTGCTAAGATGCTCACTATATGTATTAAAAAGTTTAACTTGAGGTCATAGAATAAACATTGTTTTGCTTTAAAAAATACTTTTCGATTTCTGCTGTACCACACCTGTAGAGTGGGCCGTGTGCTCCCCATACCACAATCTGTTAAAGGTTGTGGTCAGGTGAACTCCATGATACACTGTGGGGTTCTCTAAACCCTGGCCCATAACAAAGATTTTGTGCTGTTCTGTCCATTCTGATTCCCTGAGATGGATGAACCTGCGCTCATATCTATGTGTTCTGAGTGCTGATATCTTCTTTCTCAATGTTTACTGTATTTGAAACAGGGAGCAAGGCACCAGGCATTCAGCTTGCTGTGTATTGGTTCCACACGTAGTACCAAATACAATTCAATGATTACCAGGAAATTACCTGGTAGCATTATGGATAGCACAATTGCTTCACAGCTCCAGGGTCCCAGGTTCAATTCCGGCTTGGGTCACTGTCTGTGCGGAGTCTGCACGTTCTCCCCGTGTGTACGTGGGTTTCCTCCGGGTGCTCCGGTTTCCTCCCACAGTCCAAAGATGTGCAGGTTAGGTGGATTGGCCATGATAAATTGCCCTTAGTGTCTAAAATTGCCCTTAGTGTTGGGTGGGGTTACTGGGTTATGGGGATAGGGTGGAGGTGTTGACCTTGGGTAGAGTACTCTTTCCAAGAGCCGGTGCAGACTCGATGGGCCGAATGGTCTCCTTCTGCACTGTAAATTCTATGATAAATCATTAGGCAGACTGCATGAGTGTGAAACATAAAACAGGAAGATGTTGTTGAAGAAAACTCTGAACTTTTGGACTGGAAGCAAGGTACCATTCTCTCCCTGCCCCCAAAGCCTCACAATTCCCATAATTGCCTTGAAGATCAGAGTGGTAACAGTGCAGTTTTTTCCCGCTATGCTTGTGGGCAGTCTCCTCTTCTAAAAACAAACAAACCTCTTGCAACAAGCATGTTTACACATTAGGAGTGCAGACGTGACCTTGCTGAATCCAGGGAGGTCAGCTTCACAGTAAATTTGTCCAATTATTTCTGAAGTTGGAGTCATCGGGATTATTCTCCCCAGAACCAAAGTCAACCTCATGCACTTTTGAGACACAAATATAATTTTGTTTCAACTGCCTGCTCAAATATATTGGCTAAAATTGTGATGGGCAATCAGTGTCCGTGGACCACATGCGGCCCTTCTGGGTTCTGATTGCGGTGCACAAGACATTTTGTTGACCGTTGTCCACACGCAGGGTTGCCACATTCTGATTCTGTCTGTGTAGCTTTTTCTCTACCAGTACTGCTGAAGTGATGCGCACGTAAAGCAAGGGCAAGTACCGTAAAGCAGCACGGTAGCATTGTGGATAGCACAATTGCTTCACAGCTCCAGGGTCCCAGGTTCGATTCCGGCTTGGGTCACTGTCTGTGCGGAGTCTGCACATCCTCCCCGTGTGTGCGTGGGTTTCCTCCGGGTGCTCTGGTTTCCTCCCACAGTCCAAAGATGTGCACGTTAGGTGGATTGGCCATGATAAATTGTCCTTAGTGTTGGGTGGGGTTATTGGGTTATGGGGATAGGGTGGATGTGTTGACCTTGGGTAGGGTGCTCTTTCCAAGAGCCGGTGCAGACTCGATGGGCCAAATGGCCTCCTTCTGCACTGTAAATTCTATGAAATTCTATGAAAGTGAAGTGAGGCACGTGCGGATTGCGACAACATTGACTGTGAGAGCCGCATGCTCCCCCCGCGCCCAAAGTTTAATTATGTATTAGGTTTTTAACCGTTTGAAATTGATGATGGTTCCCTTAATATATAAATGATCAAGCATTTTCTATACCTCGTTATGAAATATTTGTCATGTATTAAATTTATTTAATCTTATTCATGGGGGTCATGGTTAGTGAACAAGGCCTATTTCAATCTTGCGGCCTACCGAGATGAAGGAGCACCACTCATGCATCCTTCTCGCCAGCCGAGGTTACCCATCGCTGAACTAAACTATAATCAAAATGAGTTGAACCTAATTTAAGAGGAGGCAAAATAATAATTTTTGAATCAAATCAACTTTAAAAACTTGAAATATAATTGAATCAAGAGCTGCACGGCCCAATCATTAAACCTCCCTGTTTCTGCTTCCCATCAAATTAAGGTTCACACATAACGTTTTGGTTACAGGCCAAAAGTCTGCTGTTCATCCACCAATACAATTAAAACATCTCGAAAGCCAAACAGCTGATTGTTCCAGCTGTCGATTTGACACTGAGCGCCACTGCGAGACTTAGCAGATCTATTATAAAGCCAACATATGGTGGAACAAGAACCATGTCAAATGCCGGCCGCCCCTTGCCCCAACTAATTTTTTCCTGTTGGTTGATCTCATTACTGAGATCACTTTTTGAATGCAAATGGTGAAACCCTTACCCTATCTAGGCATGCGGCACAGTTAATAAACAGCAAATGGCTGCAAAACAGTCAGGTCACATTTTTCAAAATTCATCCAGGTGAATCTCCCTGACTCCGAGGAGAGATTGATGCACTGCAGCATAAGGAGGTGTTTTCAATCGATGGATAAAAGTTAAAACATCAAGATCTCCCTACCTCCTCTCCATTCCCCTTTGTCTCACCAAGTCTGAGGTAAGGAGGTAGTGAAAAAAGATTCAGACCTGTCTGAAGTGTGGGCGAATGGCATTTGGAAAATATACCTTCATAACTTACTGATCTCAATACCATATTCCCTTATCTTTTACAGGGTAATTCTGTGACTTGGAATTATGCATAGTGCACACCTGAATCGTGCTGCCGTGGGGGAGGCTCCAGGCTGAGAATGCAAAATCAGATCTTCAGATCTTAATGTTCATATAAGTTAAAAGCAAACTACTACGAATGCTGGAATCTGAAACAAAAATAGAAAACGCTGGACAATCTCAGCAGGTCTGACAGCCTCTGTGGAGAGAGAACAGAGCTAATGGGCACGATTTTCCCACCCTGTCATGCCCAGTACCGATTCCGTTGCATTGGGAGAAGCCAAACACAAGATTCACGCCGGGCGCAAACCATTTTGCAATTCACCCGGCCCTCTCCCAATGGCGAGATTTGGATCTGGCCCACAAATGGTGAGAAGCTCATGAAGCATAAATTGCAATCATTTCAATTCCATTAACGAGATTTAAGTCAAATCAGCGGCCTCCCGGGAGCCACTGGACTCCGCAGCGAGAGTTCACGTGGGCATCGTTTAGTACTCCGCTAAAAAAATGGGGACTTGGCGCAATGTCTACCGAGGGGAAGTGAGGAGGTGAATATGCCCTTCCATTTACCGACATACAGCTCAAGAGCACTGGAGCTTCTGCTCCTGTGCACGTGGGGAGCCATTCAGGGGTTTGAGATTGTTCAGATCCTATGTCGGGGGGAGTGAGGGCTTTGGGTCTGTGAGGCCTTCAAGACATCTTTAAATATTGTGGAGACCCATAACAGGGGCAATCACAGCTGCAGCCTGTCTGTCCCTCCAAACTCGTCAAGGACGGAGCCCTGCTGTGGCTTCTCTCACGAAAGGCAATTTCACTCCCTTTGACTGTGAGCAGCCTCCAGCTTCACAGCTTGTCTATGTCAAACGACAGATCAGCGTTGTTAGTTTTGAGAGCGCTTCTCGGTCCTGAGCTCTCAAGCGCCCCTTGAAGGAACAAGTTCCCTGTCTAAGAGGATGATGGATGGACTGATGTCCTGCAACCTTTGATGCCTGAACAGTGTGCCTGTACTCGAGGAGCATCAGCACCATAGAGGCAGCTGACAACAATCAAACAGTAAAGAGCAGGGCTTCCCCACTGAGGACCCTCTCGCGAATGAAGTAAGTGCCTAGACGAGGAAGTGTTTCCAGCTGAGCATGACTGAGTGAGTGTGCAGATCAAAATTTGCCAGCACAACTGGCTCGTTGGATGGTGGTCAGAGAAGGTGAGACAGTCATGGTAAGTGTGGGGGAGGCTTGGGAGATATGAGGGCCCCAGAATGGATGACCGAACTGATTGGCTATTTCCTTCTCCAATTCCTTCCAGATACAAAAATGACTGCCGGTGTCGATCCTGTAAAGGCTGTCCTTGGTGTGCTTGTCACAGCCGAGGCAGGCAGATGCCGAAGAAGACAGCAAGGCCACCGCAGCATGGAGGCAGCACCACATGTGCAAGGGGCCGGTGCACAACCTCAAAACCCAGCCGCCCATCAGAATGAGGAGGGGCCAAAAGGGGAGTCCAGCAACGTGCCAGTGTACAGTGTAAAGGGTGCCATCTCCGCTACTCCACTACTGGGCCGATATCTGGGGTTTGAATATCTGTGTGTGTCTCTCTCCAGCTGGCACTGAAACTTCAGAGGCCAGGGGATGTCGCACTGGGACACTTCCACTGAAGAGAGCACTGATTCAAGCCTGCCGTTTATTCCTAACCGACAGCCTGAGACTTATATCACACAGATCTCCAGACCCCTACCAATACCCAGGTGATTCTCTCTCTTGCCGGTGGTGCAACAGCCACCCGGTTCCTACTCCACTAGAGTAGCTTTCCCAAGAGAGAGAATAGGACACTGCTGTTTATTTCCTAACCAGCAGTCTGTCCTGAGTGAATCGCTCAAGATGACCCTCGATTCCTGAACCCGGAATTAAGGTGAGGAGTATTTTAACAATGACTTGGTCAGAGGTCGCTGGTGAGAGATTGAAGAATTTAAACGACTCCAATTATCATCAAATCAAGGTTTATTGTAAAACCCAGGTCAAAATCATCAACAGAAGAAACACAATACAATCTTATACTCTAATATACACTATGTCTATTCAAAGGTAATATAGCGGACACAACGAAAATTCTTATGCTTACACAGATTTTAGCAATATCACAGGCACAAAACAAGTTCCCTTCCCCAAAGCCTCAACCACTATTAAAATCAAGGGAGTTTCGTAAGCTGCTGCGGAGTACTTACGGTCACAGGCTGCAGAGGTCAAGTCAGGGGTGCAGAGGTCGAGCCAGGAACGAAGAGCCCCCCAATTGAAAACACAGCCCCTTTTATATTGCTTTACCTGGCTTTGTTCTGTGATCGGCCAGCCCCTTTTGCATTGAAAAGGTAAGTTTTAAAGTTCCCGCTGGTCCCGCCCCCTTTGAGCCGGTCAGAGCTGTCGAGATGGGAGTACCTCCCCTAGGTCCGCCTCCAGTCTGTTTTTTGAGATAACGAGGTTGAGCTCCCTTGAAGATTTTCAAAGACTTCCATCTGCTCCGGAGATGCTGCTATGTTGATGGGGTGTTGATTGGATTCTGCTCTGGTGGAGGCCAGGTCATTTACATTTGCATGGGGCTATGACCATCCCATTGTCCTGCTTGCATGCAAGCCTCCTGTGTATTCCCGTGCCCCTTTGTCTGTGTCTTGATGTTATCTTGTTGTCTGGCTCCTTCTTCCTTGTAGCTCCTAGGGGGGTGTTTGTAAATATTTATGTGCTTATGTCCCCACTCAGCTCAGCGGGCCAAGCCTGCTGGGAAAACTGGTTCTGTTCCCTTGGCTGGAAAGTCAGTTTACAGTCTCTGAGTTTCTCCAAAAGGGCCGAATTGCCCGAAAACCTTACAGATGCCCCTTCGATACGTCCCTACCTGCTTGGACCGTATCGACACAGGTGAAGGGCAATTATTTCCTTTTGTGTGGACCGTAGGTCCCCCCCCAACAACATGCGAAACTACAAGTCCCAAGACAGTTCCCTTAATCTAGGCTACCCCTGATTTCAATGAAAGGGAAAGACAAGACCATACTTAATTCAAGCAGACAGTAACATATACACATTTCACCGGAACCCCAAACGTAAGGGTCCCTGTACATATATCCCAGTCAAGTAACTGGGACCCGCAAATCCATACAACTATTTACAATTGCATCTGTTTATTTCATCAAGGATCCTCCTTTCTTGGCTGCACTTCGCTTCTTCCCGTTGAGGGCTCTTCATTTATCCTCCATCGTCGATACCTGCAGCTGAAAGGTTTAGTCCAACTGAGGCGGCAGCATAATGTACCCCCTGTACAACATTTCCTTTGTGGGGGCAAACACTAAACCATTCTCAGGCTCCCCCCTGGTGGTGATCGGACAGTTGTGAGGGTCGATCGGTTGGGCTGTGGGCAGGGGTCGCTTTACCTGAACCAGCAGTTCGGTAGCTTCTACAGTCATCCCTTCCCTGGGCGTTACACATCCCTCCCCACTGCGGTCAATTTATCCCGTTCCCTGGGTTCTGCCACCACCTTACAAAAGTGATTAATGCCCCTTGTGGACATGCCTTGGTAGATCCCCATGAACACAAATAAATGCCCTGGTCAGAAGCCCACCCCTTATCCCCGCAAACGGTGATCCTACCCGGTGACCCCGTGATGGTCCGTTAGGTGTTGTCCAGTCCGTTCCCAGTCCGAGGACCGATCCCTCATGTCCAGCCTCAGCTTCCTGGGCCACCACCGTCTCCCCAAAGGAACGTCCCCCTCACAGGTTGAACACACCCGCCTGCCCTCAGTCACCCTAACCCGGTCAGTCGAAGGACTCTTCTGTCTCGCCTCTGCGGAGTTCTCCCGGTCCCACCATCGCCAAGATCAGCAAACTCCACATCGTCGGGTGCCCCATCTGTAAAAACAAAACACATTCTTGCCTCTACAGCCCTACCTACCTTGAAGTGCATGGGTGCTATCCGGTGGCGGCAGCAGCTCCTGCTTTGAAGTTGCCGCAGCCTGTCTGGGGTTCTGTGTTTACAGCCCGGCTGCACCAGGGTCCTAGTGCCTGGTGCTTCATCATTTTACCCTTGCACCAGGCGCTTCTGTGTTCCCACGATCCTAAATACCTCACACACAACTACACACTAATTAGAACTAACAGGGGGGGAATGCTATATACAATGCCACCCGTCTCCGGGTGGCCAAATTAAAACTGTGCCCCGCTAAACTGGGGCAGTTCACCTATTTGGTCCAATGGCTCGGGCCAGACCGTCCCCTCCCGGGGGTTCGGGCTGCCCCTTGCCTCTCCTTTCCCAACAGGGTTCGGTGATCCCTCATCGCTCCCTTCCACTCGGGCCCCCTTACTGCGGGACCGGGTGACAGGGAGATGGGATGGGGACCATCTTACCGGGGGCTTGGAGACCCGATTGCTCCTTCGTCCCCTGACTGGTTCCCAAACCCAAGGTGATACCTCCACTTCCTCCGCCTCCTTAGCCTCTATACTAAGGCAGGCCACCTGACCCACAGGTAAGGGCTTGGGAATCGTTCCTGTCCCTGGGCTGGGTGCTTGCAGCACTGTCGGTCTCTTTGGGACTGCCCCTTCGGGACAGCACCTTGTCACCGGTTGTGTGACCGTGGAGTCAGGGACCTCCCCCACCGTCGTTAATTCTACGGGGGGTTTCTCCACTACCACCCCCCGTCTTCCCCCCACCTTGCTCTTTTTTGTCCTTATGGGGTGGAACAATTTAAATTGACTGATGTGGCGTTCGCATGGGTCCCACCTTAAGGGATTTAAACTGCAAATAGCCCCTGAGGCAGCCTCCAGAATGGGACCCTGCACCTGGACCGGACCAGGGTCTGGGGCTAGAACTACCCCTGCGCTCCCTTTTTCCTGAGGCTGCTCCCTGGGTAGTCATACGGGTTCTTGTGGTGTGGGTGCGGGCAGGCCCTGGCCCGTTGCCATTGCCACCTGTCCCGACCCAGCTGTTAGGCTCTGCAAAAAGGCTAAAAGTTTCTTTACCTCGAAGGTTTCCGGGGCAGCTGCTCCTGCCGCCGGGGTCTGACTCTCTACTGCGGGAGCCCTCTCCTGCTTGCTAGGGTTTTTACATTCCCTCTTGAAATGCCCGGCCTTCCCACACCCGTAGCATACCGGTTTCTCGTCGGAGGTCCGGGTGCCCACATGCTTCCACTCTCTCTTAGGGGCTGCTGGCGCGATTTCATGCACCCTACCCTTAAGGGGCTTGTCCTCACCCCTCTCCCCATTACGATATGCGAGGGTAAGTTTCCTAAGGACCTCTTCCTCATTAAGGTCCGGACTCTGCGGGTCGAACCAGTGTTCGGCTTTTGCCCTAACGTTAGGGAGACAGTTGGCAACTAGGGTCTTCAGCCAGTGGGCGGTTCTTTCCCCTAAATTCCGTCTATCCGCTTGAACCCCGCATGCCTCCATATAGACAATCCACAGCCTGTCTGCGAACATGGTGGGAGATTCCCCTGGTTGCTGCTTGGTTTCCCCCACTCTCATGAAAGGGCTCCCCAGATTCAAGCCCATCGCCTCCAGAACAGCAGTCTGTGCGGCCGCCCATGTGTCAGGTCTTCCCCCATTCCCAGAGGTCACTGTCCTGCATAGCTGTGCATCTAGGGTCATCAGGAGCATCTTTATTTGCTCCCCTTCGTCGCAGTCATTGATGTTGGCAGCCTGTTCCACCTCCATAAAATGCAGCGACGGATCCCCCTTTGGAGTTAGTCTGGGAACGTGGGCCACCATCCCCCTGAGCGCGGATGCCCCATGAGGAACGATAATGTCGCCCTCAACCGGTCCCCTGTTTGCCATCCCCGCCGGGGGACCATACCTTCTTTGCCTGACAGGGCACATCTGCCCTACCTGGGGTTCCTGCTCCTCCTCCCCACTGTCCAGCTCTCCTGCCTCGTTGGGTAGCCCCCCTGTCCCCGGGCTAGCTACCCATATAGGAGACGCCGCTATCTGGGGATACACTGCCGACCCCCCTTGGACTTGCCCCTGAACGTGCAGCCCGATCCCCCCCTGCCGACCCGGACATGATCCCGGTGCCTCAGGAGGCGGTCTATTCCCCTTGGCCTTTGGGGAATCATCCGCTGCGAGGAGCACCTTGCCCCTAGGGAACCCCCCTGGACCTACCAGGTGTATCTGTCCCCTGAACCTGGACAAGGCCTCCTCCAACTCCGTTATTCGTGCCTGGCACGGCCCATGGGCACAGTCCCCTATTTCCTCGCGAGCCACTCGGTATGCTGCCTGGATGTCCCGGAACTTCCCCTCCAGCTTCCTACACTGCTCTGTACTCCGAGCATAGAGTTCCTGGAGCCTCCGTTCCTTTTCTTTACCCTCCACTATCTGGCAGTGGAGATAGTCCTTCTCACACCGGTTAGACTCGCTTTCCTGTTTCATTTCTGCCACTT
Source organism: Scyliorhinus torazame (assembly GCF_047496885.1). Taxonomy (NCBI): domain Eukaryota; kingdom Metazoa; phylum Chordata; class Chondrichthyes; order Carcharhiniformes; family Scyliorhinidae; genus Scyliorhinus; species Scyliorhinus torazame. The sequence goes on from NC_092710.1 coordinate 94,516,362, forward strand.
CTTCCCGCAGTCGTTCCGCTGCGCTAGCGCTGTCCCCTGCGCTGGCCCTCACTTCTCTCAACTCCTGCTCTAACTCTTCGACCCTATCCTCAGTTTTGACTACCTGCTCGGACAGGCAAACCAGCCAAACTGCCTTCTCCAAGTGCTTTTTGTGCGCCTTGCTTTCTGTCCATGCAGCCGCTGCCATTACCGGTTGCTCTGCATTGATCAATTCTGAGACCCAAGGTTTGGTGAGGTTGACCTTTTGCCACAAATATGAGGATATTCTCTCCTCCATTTTGCTTCGTTCCCTCACCCCCTCTGCCAAGTCACATACTCCAAACCACCGGGCTCCTGCCGCGGTCGCCATTGTAAAGGGTGCCATCTCCGCTACTCCACTACTGGGCCGATATCTGGGGTTTGAATATCTGTGTGTGTCTCTCTCCAGCTGGCACTGAAACTTCAGAGGCCAGGGGATGTCGCACTGGGACACTTCCACTGAAGAGAGCACTGATTCAAGCCTGCCGTTTATTCCTAACCGACAGCCTGAGACTTATATCACACAGATCTCCAGACCCCTACCAATACCCAGGTGATTCTCTCTCTTGCCGGTGGTGCAACAGCCACCCGGTTCCTACTCCACTAGAGTAGCTTTCCCAAGAGAGAGAATAGGACACTGCTGTTTATTTCCTAACCAGCAGTCTGTCCTGAGTGAATCGCTCAAGATGACCCTCGATTCCTGAACCCGGAATTAAGGTGAGGAGTATTTTAACAATGACTTGGTCAGAGGTCGCTGGTGAGAGATTGAAGAATTTAAACGACTCCAATTATCATCAAATCAAGGTTTATTGTAAAACCCAGGTCAAAATCATCAACAGAAGAAACACAATACAATCTTATACTCTAATATACACTATGTCTATTCAAAGGTAATATAGCGGACACAACGAAAATTCTTATGCTTACACAGATTTTAGCAATATCACAGGCACAAAACAAGTTCCCTTCCCCAAAGCCTCAACCACTATTAAAATCAAGGGAGTTTCGTAAGCTGCTGCGGAGTACTTACGGTCACAGGCTGCAGAGGTCAAGTCAGGGGTGCAGAGGTCGAGCCAGGAACGAAGAGCCCCCCAATTGAAAACACAGCCCCTTTTATATTGCTTTACCTGGCTTTGTTCTGTGATCGGCCAGCCCCTTTTGCATTGAAAAGGTAAGTTTTAAAGTTCCCGCTGGTCCCGCCCCCTTTGAGCCGGTCAGAGCTGTCGAGATGGGAGTACCTCCCCTAGGTCCGCCTCCAGTCTGTTTTTTGAGATAACGAGGTTGAGCTCCCTTGAAGATTTTCAAAGACTTCCATCTGCTCCGGAGATGCTGCTATGTTGATGGGGTGTTGATTGGATTCTGCTCTGGTGGAGGCCAGGTCATTTACATTTGCATGGGGCTATGACCATCCCATTGTCCTGCTTGCATGCAAGCCTCCTGTGTATTCCCGTGCCCCTTTGTCTGTGTCTTGATGTTATCTTGTTGTCTGGCTCCTTCTTCCTTGTAGCTCCTAGGGGGGTGTTTGTAAATATTTATGTGCTTATGTCCCCACTCAGCTCAGCGGGCCAAGCCTGCTGGGAAAACTGGTTCTGTTCCCTTGGCTGGAAAGTCAGTTTACAGTCTCTGAGTTTCTCCAAAAGGGCCGAATTGCCCGAAAACCTTACAACAGGAGCCTTTGGTCTTTCAATGAGCTGATGGACACCATATGACCCAGAAGATTGTGTCTCAACAGGGAGACATGGCAACCCATGGAGGAGGAGGATACCCACTCCCGGTGGCTGTGAAAGTCACTGCAGCCATAATCTACACCATCTGGTCATTCCAGGGCTCCAGCAGGGATCTGTGTGGCATTTCTCAGTCAATATCCCACAGGTGCATCCGGGAGGTGACGAATGCTCTATATGCTGGGCATCCAATTACATCACCTTCGACCATGACCAGCCCACCAAGATGCCCAGCCACCATCGCCGTGATGCCCTAGGTCCAGGGGGTCATCAAAGACACGCATGTCACCTTGAGTCGCATGGGCCCCTGTATTCACAGGAAGTGGTTCCACTCCCTGGATGTTCAGATCGTCTGCGACCAACGCCTCAGGATCATGCACCTGTGTGTCAGCTGAGGGACTGGTGTAGCACAGGGCTAAATCACTGGCTTTTAAAGCAGATTAAGGCAGGCCAGCAGCACGGTTCAATTTCCGTACCAGCCTCTCCGAACAGGTGCCGGAATGTGGCGACTAGGGGCTTTTCACAGTAACTTCATTTGAAGCCTACTTGTGACAATAAGCGATTTTCATTTTTTCAGCTACCCTGGGAGTGTGCATGACAGCTACATCTTCGGGCACACGGAGATCCCCGGTGTCTTCAAGGATCACCCCAGGATGGCGAGTTGGCTCATGGGGGACATGGGATACCCACTGAGGTCATGGCTGATGATGCCAGTGGAGAGTCCTGAGACCAATTATAATGGGACCCACCCTGGCACCGAGCTGTCATTGAGCGGTGTATCGGGATGCTCAAAATGTGTATTCGCTGCCTGGACAGCTCTGATGGGGCTCTACAGTACACTCCCCAGAGGGTCGCCCGCTTTGTGGTGATCTGCTGAGTCCTCCACAATCTGGCACAGCAGCGGGCGACATGCTGCAGGATGACGATGAGGTGGAAGGACATGCGGCCTGGACTGAGGAGGTGGAGATGGCGGACCAGGAAGGGCTGGAGGACAAGCCCAAGGAGGAGCCAAAAGATGGAAGACAGGCAGCGGCAAGAGTCTGACATGCGAAGAGGAACATGGAGGCGCTCATCTTCTCTAGACTGCTATGAGATGAGGCTGTGACCATCAGCTCTATACCTTGCTCCTCATCGCGCCACCCTTTCCCCACCCACCCTGCTTGCCCCCTCCAAGGGTCGATGTAAAGTCACTCAAGGGTGATGGGTTTGCGATGGCACCATCAGTGGTGGCAGGAGAGTGATGATCACTCGCTGTGAGGAAAGCTCTGGTGCTCCTCAGGTTCCCATTAGGTCTGACTCCTTCCTTTATTCTAATAGCACCCTTACATCCAGCCTCATGACAAGGATCTGCACCAGGGGCTTTTGATTCTGGACCACTGTGCCCGGGGAGGGGGGAGGAGGAGGGAGACAGGGGGTGGGGGTGCGATCAGACACGCCGTGAAGATTAAAGTGTCAGAGATTTCACATGTATCAGATGTGACATGTTTTAATCGTGAACATGTTAATGTGATAGATTTCCCTTCCCCCTAGCTACTGGCAGTAACCTCACCAGTGCCCATTCAGTGCTCTTGACTCTTCTTGATCCTCCATGTCCTAGTGCTACGTCCAGGTGTGTCCCCAGGATGCCCATCAGAGGTGGAGGACGCCTTCTGCCTTCCACGCCCTGTGGGCTTTAAATGCCCTTGGGGATGGTCCCCTGTAGGGCCTGGAGCCGGAGTGCCTCGGCCGACATACGGTGCCACAGGCATCACCGTTCCACCCTGTTCTGCCTACTGTCCTTGAGATGTGCCGGTGTGAGCAGTGGGGAAATTCACAATATCTGCAGACCATCTTAGTCTTGGTGGAGGACCCAAGGATGGGCTCCAGCGCCTCCTGCTTCCTCCTGCGGTTGCCCTCCATGTGACGAAGGGGCATGACTCCATGCGACGAAGGGGCAGCTGCAGTGAGCTTCAGAAGCCTCTGGGTTATCTGGCGCTGCCAGTCATGGAGGCTCCCCATTGTCTGCACCTTAGTGTTGACACCTTCAGTGACTGGCTCAAGCTCTGGACTGCCTCGGCAATGGCCACCTGTGTCTGGGACACTTCCCTCAGTGAATGGGACATGATGTCAAGGCCCTCAGCCATGATCTTCACAGACTGAGCAATGCCTTGGATACCACCACTCAAGATGCCGACGTCATGCTCCAAGCTTTCTACTGCGATTGCCACACTTGCAGTGTTAACCTGGGTGCCAAGCAATGCCAGCACGATCTCTTGTAAATTAAGGCTTTGGGATTCCTCCAATCAGCCTTGCAGTCGCAGGAATATCGCTGACAGCCCCTCCTGGAAGTCACGGCTGGGTCCTATCATCTGCACCAGCTCTGGGACAACCTTGTCCAGAGGCTCAGCATCTGGCTGGGTCCCAGTTATATCCTGGGATCCAACAGACCTCCGACTACTGTCCCTCTTGGATGTTCCTGCCTCCACTTGATGTGCATCAGCAGCTGTGTGGTTCTCACCAGATAGTGCTCCCAAAGCCAGTCTACTAATGTCACCCACCGAGGTGTGTGTCTGCACTGGTGGAAGATGTGGGTGACAGTTGTAATACACTGCCTGTGTTCTCCTCAGAGCACTCCTCTGAGGCATTCTCTTGGGTGGCAGGAGTGGCAGCAACTCCGGATGGCCCAACCTCATCAGATGGTGGTCCTGCAAGACAATGGGCATGGAAAGAGATGGCATTGTGAGTTGCATGCTTGATGCATCAGTGGAGTCTATAACAGGTGGCATGCGTGGGAAATGCACCTGGACATGAAGGGGTTTTGATGGTGAGTTCCAGGCCATTCTGAGGAACAATCACAAAGATGTGGGGAGAGTGCAGAGCTGTCAGCCAGTGGATTGGAGGTGATGGTGTTTTGGGAAATTGGAAGGTGGCAGGGTGGACTGTTGCCAGGAGAGAGGTGGTAACTTACGAAGCTCGTAGGAGGTTGTTCATCTTCCTACGTTTGAATGCTCCCCGCACTCACTACAGCTGCCACTGCCTCCCAGGCGGCATTGCTGATCCTGCTGCTGATTCTCCGACCTCCTCGGGGGAACAGGATGCCCTGCCTCTCATCCACAGCATCAAAACGCCTGGCCAGGTCTTCGTGTCTTGACTGGGGAATGAATTCTGAGGTGGCTTTAAAAGCTGCTCCTCTTTCTTAGCAGCGAGCAATTCCTTTGATTTGATTTGATTTATTGTCACATGTACCGAAGTACAGTGAAAAGTATTTTTCTGCGGCCAAGGGAACGTACACAGTACGTACAAAGTAGACATAGTAGTCTAGTAGCTGTGGGGAAGAAGCTGTTCCTATGTCTGGATATGAGGGTCTTCAGACTTCTGTATCTTCTGCTTAATGGAAGGGTCTGGAAGAAGGCAAAGCCTGGGTGGGAAGGGTCTCTGACAATGCTGTCTGCCTTCCTGAGGCAGTGGGAGCTGTAGACAGAATCAATGTGCGGGTGGAAAGCTTGTGTGCAATGGATCGGCGAATCAGGCATGGCGAGATTCGCGTGGGGGCTCATTTTCTGTACGAAGCGCGGGCGAACACAGGTCACGATCTTGCCATTATAGCCAGCGTGAAACATCCCGCCAAATCTGCCTACAATGACGCTTAGTCATTGTTCGAGTTAACCGCGCCCAACATCTCGAGTCTGGATGACTCTTTGTCTAAGTTGTTGAATGTTGTTGAATAATGTTGTTGAATAATGTTCATGGTCCTTCCAATTCACAGCACATTCCCCATTTAAATTCAGCATCCAACAGTCAGAAAAAAAAAGACAAATAATTAAATTGTAAATAATATTTTGCATAGTGTACATAAAGATTCTAAACCAATAACTGTGCCGGCGTTATGTGACTTTAATATAAAATCGATGAGCAAAGAAGAAAGGAGATCAACTCAGTCATAATAAAATGCTAGGTCATTGATATCTGAAGCGTACCGGCCCAGAATCTAATGCGTATCTAATGCTGATAATTTCACAAATGTACAAGTATTTAACACTAAGTTAATCTCAAAGAACAAAGAACAAAGAAATGTACAGCACAGGAACAGGCCCTTCGGCCCTCCAAGCCCGTGCCGACCATACTGCCCGACTAAACTACAATCTTCTACACTTCCTGGGTCCGTATCCTTCTATTCCCATCCTATTCATATATTTGTCAAGATGCCCCTTAAATGTCCCTATCGTCCCTGCCTCCACTACCTCCTCCGGTAGTGAGTTCCAGGCACCCACTACCCTCTGCGTAAAAAACTTGCCTCGTACATCTACTCTAAACTTTGCCCCTCTCACCTTAAACCTATGCCCCCTAGTAATTGACCCCTCTACCCTGGGGAAAAGCCTGAGTTGTAACATTGGTTGTAACAATCCTACACTCTGATTGCTCCTATAATTCTTGTCAGCACTGAGTAAAACAGAATCAATGATACACTGATTCACTTGTGAACCCTAATTTGCACATTTGTCATGTAACTCTGGACTTTAATGTTATGCCTCTCAAACTGCTAAATCCATTCAGTGTTTGTACACCTTACCTTTATCTGTTTGTGGAGGGCAAAAGCACTTATTTGTTGCGTTCTCAGCTTGAAACACAGAAGCATAGAAAATAGGAATAGGAGTAGGCCATTTGGTCCTTCAAGCCTGCTCCATCATTCAATGTGATCATGGCTGATCCTCTATCTCAGCAGCATACTTCCAGTGGCACAGTGGTTAGCACTTCTGCCTCACAACGCCAGGGTCTCGGGTTCAATTCCGTCCTTGGGTGAATTTCTCCCTGTCTCTGTGTGGGATTCCTCCGGGTGCTGCGGTTTCCTCCCACAGTCCAAAGATGTGCAGGTTAGGTGGATTGGCCATGCCAAATTACCCCTTCATGTCCAAAAGGTTAGGTGGGGTTACTGGGTTATGGGGATAGGGTGGGGGCGTGGACTTCAATGTGGTGCTCTCTCCAAGGGCTGGTGCAGATTTGATGGGCCGAATAGTCTCCTTCTGCACTGTAAATTCTATGATTCTAATACACCTTCAGCACCTCAAACTCTATCTATTTCCTTCTTAAATATATACAGTGACTTGATCTCCACACCATTCTGCGGTAGAGAATTCCACAAATTCACCACCCTATGAGTGAAGAAGTTTCTCCTCATCGCAGTCCTTCAGGGCCAACCTCATAACCTGAGACTGTGACCCTCCCCTTTTTCTCGACGCCCCTCTCCCCCAGCCAGGGGAAACAACATCCCTGCATCCAGTCTGCCCAGCCCTGTCAGAATTGTATATGTTTCAATGTGACGCTCTCACATTCTATAAACTCCAGAGGATATGGGCCCAATCGACTCAATCTCTTCACATATGACAATCCTGCCATCCCAGGAATAAGTCTGATGAACCTTCAGTGCACTCCCTCTTTGGCAAGTGTATCCTTGCTTAGGCAAGAAGACCTAAACTGCAAACAATACTCCAGATGTGGTCTCACCAAGATCCTGTACAGCTGCAGTAAGACACCGTTGTTTCTGTCGTCAAGTTCTGTTGCAATGATGGCAAATATACCATTTGCCTTCCTAACTACTTGCTGTACTGCCATGTTTGCTTTCAGTGATTGGTGTACAAAGACAGCCAGGTCCCTCAGTGCATTAACATTTCCCAATCAATCCCCATATAAATAATGCACTGCCATTCTGTTTCTCCATCCCAAGTGGATAACCTCACATTTATCCACTTTTTACAGCTTCTGCCATGGATTTGCCAACTCACACAACTTGTCTAAATCCTCTTGAAGCCTCATTACATCCTCCTTACCACTCACATTCCCACCAAGGTTTGTGTCATCAGAAAACTTGGAAATCTATTTGTTTCCCTCATCCAAATCATTGACATATATTGTGAACAGCTGGGAATCAAGCATTGATCCCTGTGAGACTCCACAATCACCGCCTGCTACTCCAATAAAATCTCATTTATTTCTACTCCCATTTTCCTGTCTGCGAACCAATTCTCAATCCATGTCAGTATATTACCTCAAATTCCATGTGCTTTAATTTTGCCCACTAACCTGTTATGTGGGACTTTATCAAAATCATTAAAAAATTCAAATAACACATCCACTTGTTTGCCGTTATTTATTCTGTGAGTTACGTCCTTAAAAAGCTCAAGTAAGTTTGTCAAATGTGATTTCCCGCCCATAAATCTGTGTTGACTTTCTGAAATTCCGTTCATATTGGGCTCGATTCAATGGAAACTTTTCAAAATCCGGTTTTGGGTGCGTTTTGTGGGGTGTTTGTCGACGGCCACGTTGGTGAGATCATGGCATTTATTCAACGGCACTCAGTGCCAAAAATTAGGCCCCACAACATTCTCAACATTATTGGCTCCCTCTCCGCCTGATTCGCTTAACTTGTACCTCAGCGGCTCACCGCTAACAAGGGGGAGCTGCTTTTAAATGCTCCCTCACCACTCACTCCCAGTCTACACATAAGCATGGCAGCTCCTCGCTTTGGGGATGCCAACCAGGCCCGGCTTCTCAACGCTGTGGATGAGAGGCAGGCCACCCTGTTCCCCCGAGGGGGCCGGTGGACCAGTGGTACGGTTAGCAATGCCGCCTGGGAGGCAGTGGCACTGGCTGTCAGTGTGGGCAGCATGACAAGGAGGACAGCCGTCCAATGTAGCAAGAAGACAAACAACCTCTCTCCTGGCATCAGCTCTACCTGCCACCCCTCAATTTCCCAAACTTCACCCCTCCACAAATCACTGGCTGACACATCACATCCCCCCTCACATCCGATCTTTGTGTTTGTTCCTCAGAACCTCCTGGCACCCACCAGCACAACCCCTTCATGTCGACATGCGTTACCCACACATTCCACCTGCTGTAGACTCCCCTGACCGATCAAACGGGTGAGTCACAATGCCCTCTCTTTGTCCTCATGGGGGAAGATAATCTATAATAAATGGAAAGGACGAAGACAGATGCAGAGTCTCAGAGCTTCGAGTCCTCACCTCTGCTGAGGAGCAGATGCTGGAAATCGCACGGTTGCTTGAGGAGAGAAAGTGACTGACGGTGAGGTTGGCCTGCGCCGCAGAGGTGAGGATCCCCTGATCCTTCACCCAGATGACTTGTCTCAAATGAGTAGTTCATGTCAGATAAAATGAACCTTCCCTCTCGCTGACCACATGTCCGTTGTGTTGCAGGATCCTCATCTGATGAGGCCGTGCCATTTGGAGTCATCCCCCCCCCCCCCCCCCATCACCACTCAGAGAAGAGCTCCTAGATTACTGTCGAGGCATCACAGCAATCATCCGCACCTGCCATCAGCAATACACCTTGGCGGGGTGGACAGGCTTCGAGGGCAAAATCTGGTGAGCACCACACCGTTGCTGATGCACATGGAGGCAGCAACATCCAAGGGAGTCAGCAGTCGGAGGTTTGCTGGATCCGTGGACTCAGCTGGATCCCAGCTCTGGACAAGGTTCTCCCTGAGCTGATGCAGATGATAGGACACAGCCTTGACATTCAGGAGGAGGTGTCAGTGACACCCCAGTGACTGCAAGGCAGGTTGGAGGTGTCCCAAAGCCTTCAGTCGCAGGTGATGCTGCTGACAATGGATTGGATTTGATTTGTTGTCATGTGTGCAGAGGTACAGTGAAAAGTATTGTTCTGCATACAGTCCAGACAGATTGTTCCATGCATGTAAAAACATAGGACATACGATAAATACATAGGCACAGACATCGGGTGAAGCATACCGTGCGTGGCACCGAGGCTAACACTGCTAGGGTGGTGACCACATTGGAAAATCTGAAAACCTGGAGAACGTTCTTGAGTGGTGGCTCAGTCTGTGATGACCATGGCTGAGGGCCTCGGCATCATGTCTCATTCGCTGAGGGGCATGTCCCAGTTGCAGAAGGATATTGCTGAGGCACTCCAGAGCACGGCTCAGTCACTGAGGACCATCGCTGAGGGCGTCAACACCACGGTGCAGAGAATGGGTAGCCTGACAGCACCAGATTATTGAGAGGCCTCTGGAGATCACTCCAGAAGATGGCGCTGGAGCGAGGCGACTCTGTGCGAGGTCTCCCCAAGAGATCCACTTTTTACTTAACTTATACTCGTTCTAATCTTTTAAAATTTAATTCTAAGACTAACATTATTACTAACCTCTCTCTTTTATCTTTACTTGCAGGCTTGAACATCGTCCGAGGCCCGTGGAGACCTTTTGACCCGACCCGACCTGACCTGCAAGTGGATTGGGCCCAAACCGGAAGTGAAGCCCCGACCTCGATTTGCAGCCGACACGGACCTCAGAGCTCCCAACCCGGCCTAACAACCGACGCCAGCCCCCGGATCGCCCGGCCCAGTCCCCGGAGTTCCCGACCCGACCCCCGATGACGTGACCCGGCCCAACTCGACCCCAAGAGACCCGCCCAGCGATCCGACCCGGAGAGGCTCGCCCAGCAACCCGACCTACCTGGAGTTCCCGACCCGACCCCCGATGACGTGACCCGGCCCAACTCGACCCCAAGAGACCCGCCCAGCGACCTGACCCGGAGAGGCTCGCCCAGCAACCTGACCTACCTGGAGATGGAAGAAAGAAAAATTCACGTGGAGGCCCGACTGAGCCTACTTCAAGACCCGACCCTAGGAGCGTCCAGGGAGGGAACAGACCATGGGACTCAGCCCAACCTGCTCAGGAATCCCCTTCCCATGACCCAGCACCCCCAAAATGGCAGCGACCCCGCGCGAGGACCTGAACACGTTACAAGGTATTCCCATGCCTGCAGAACGCCGGGACCCATCCAGGTCGCAAACATGCCCCCCTAGCAACCCCTCTACCTCAACCAGTGCCCAAGACCCTGCCAAACGTGACCCCGGAAACATAACCAGGGCCTTAGTCCCCGCCAGCGCCCTGGACCCTGCCAGACGCAGCCACCTACCTTCCACAAGGTCAGACTTCTCTCATCGGATCCCAGGATCATCCAGCCGCAGCCACCGACTGAGGAAGTGAGGGAAACGCGGTGGTCTGCAGGTTAGACTGAAGCAATGTGGTTTCAAGACCCCTCTCCCCAGCATTATCCTGGCAAACGTCCAAGCGATCGAAAACAAGCTGGATGAACTTAACGCCAGATTTACCTCTCAGAGGGAAGTAAGAGACTGCTGTGTGCTCTGTTTCACAGAGACATGGCTCACCCCCGCCTCACCGGACTGTGCCATACAACCTGAAGGCCTTTCAATTCACCGGGTGGACCGCACCGCGTCATCAAACAAAGCAAAGGGTGGAGGGGTTTGCCCCCTCATCAACTCCTTGGATGTGGCGACCCTGGCGACCTACTGCTCCCCGGACCTGGAATACCTGATCGTGAAGTGCCATCCATACTATCTTCCGTGTGAGTTCACTTCAGCCATTATCACAGCGGTCTACATCCCACCCCAGGCAGAAGTGAAGAAAGCGCTGGACGAACTGTACACAGTTCGAAACAACTACGAAACAGAACACCCGGAGGCCTTGTTCATCATGGCCGGAGACTTCAACAAGGCCAACCTCAAGAGGGTACTGCCAAAATTCCACCAGCACATCTCTTGTCCCACCAGGGGCGACAACACTCTTGACCACTGCTACTCAAAAATCAAGGCTGCCTACCGTTCCATTCCCCGACCGCACTTTGGGAAATTCGACCATAAGGCGGTGCTCCTTCTCCCGGCATACAAGTAGAAACTCAAGCGGGAGAATCCAGCTAAGTAGGTCGTGCAGTGCTGGTCCGAGGAAACAGAAGAGCTCTTATGTGACTGCTTAGAGACAGCAGACTGGTCCATATTTAAGAACTCAGCGACCAACTTAAATGAGTATGCCACCACCGTCACAGACTTTATCAGCAAATGTGTGGACGACTGCGTGCCAAAGAAAGCAGTACGTACGTTCCCCAACCGGAAACCATGGCTCAATCGCGAAATTGACTCCCTGCTGAAGGACAGATCTGAGGCGTTCAAGTCAGACGACCCTGACCTGTACAAGAAATCCAGTTACGACCTCCGCAAAGCCATCCGAGAGGCCAAGAGAGAATATCAAACCAAGCTAGAGTCACAGACAGACTCTCGGCGGTTGTGGCAAGGACTAAACAACATAACGGGCTACAAAGCGAACAGTATCTCTGGCAGCAGCGCACCCCTCCCCGATGAACTCAATGCATTCTATGCTCGGTTCAATCAGGTAACCAACAATCCGCTGTCGAGTGCCCCAGCAGCCCATAATTCACCCATACCCACCATCACAGCTTCCGGAGTCAGATCGGCTTTCCTGAAAGTGAACCCTCGGAAGGCGACGGGATCCCTGGTCGTGCACTCAGAGCCTGCGCGGACCAGCTGGCAGAGGTGTTTGCGGACACCCTTAACCTGTTCCTACTCCACTCCGAGGTCCCCACCTGCTTCAAGAAGACCACCATCATACCGGTGCCAAAGAAGAACCAGGCAACGTGCCTCAATGACTACCGACCAGTGGCCCTGACTTCAGTCATAATGAAGTGCTTCGAGAGGTTGATCATGAAGCGCATCACCCCCATACTCCCAGAATGCCTTGATCCACTCCAATTCGCATACCGCTGCAACCGGTCCACAGCAGATGCCATTTCCCTGGCCCTAAACTCATCCCTAGAGCATCTCGACAACAGACTTCTATTTATTGTCTACAGCTCCGCCTTCAACACCATAATCCCAGCCAAGCTCATATCAAAGCTCCAAAACCTAGGACTTGGCTCCTCACTCTGCAACTGGATCCTCGACTTTCTGACCAACAGACCACAATCAGTAAGAATGAACAACAACACCTCCTCCACAATAGTCCTCAATACCGGGCTACAAAGCGACGCCGAGCAGTATCTCCGGCAGCAGTGCACCCCTGCCTGATGAGGGGTAGGCAAGGCTGCGTACTTAGCTCCCTACTCTACTCCCTGTACACCCACGACTGCGTGGCAAAATTTGGTTCCGACTCCATCTACAAGTTTGCCGACAACACGACCATAGTGGGCCGGATCTCGAATAACGACGAGTCAGAATACAGGAGGGAGATAGAGAACCTAGTGGAGTGGTGCACTGACAACAATCTATACCTCAATGCCAGAAAAACTAAAGAGCTGGTCATTGACTTCAGGAAGCATAGTACTGTACACACCCCTATCAACATCACGGGGCCGAGGTGGAGATGGTTAGCAGTTTCAAATTCCTAGGGGTGCACATCTCCAAAAATCAGTCCTGGTCCACCCACTTCGACGCTATCACCAAGAAAGCACAACAGCGCCTATACTTACTCAGGAAACTAAGGAAATTCGGCATGTCCACATTAACCCTTACTAACTTTTACAGATGCACCATAGAAAGCATCCTATCGGGCTGCATCACAGCCAGGTTTGGCAACTGCTCGGCCCAGGACCGCAAGAAACCAGAGAGTCGTGAACACAGCCCAATCCATCACACAAACCTGCCTCACATCCATTGACTCCATCTACACCTCCCGCTGCCTGGGGAAAGCGGGCAGCATAATCAAAGACCTCCTCACCCGGCTTATTCGCTGTTCCAACCTCTTCCATCGGGCAGGAGATACAGAAGTCTGAGAACACGCATGAACAGACTTAAAAACAGCTTCTTACCTGCTGTTACCAGACTCCTAAACAACCCTCTTATGGACTGACCTCATTAACACTACACCCTGTATGCTTCATCCGATGCCGGTGCTTATATAGTTACATTGTATACCTTGTGTTGCCCTATTATGTATTTTCTTTTATTCCCTTTTCTTCCCATGTACTTAATGATCTGTTGTGCTGCTCGTAGAAAAATAATTTTCACTGTACCTCGGTACACGTGACAATAAACAAATCCAATCCAGTCCAATTGCTCCTTTTTCCCATGGAGTCCTCCAGGGCCCTACCGGCATCGTCAGGGAGGAGGAAACGCTGGAGGCCAACCTGGGGTCTACCATCAAGGAGAATATAAATACAGGGTGGCAGGGCGACGTCATTGACATCGGTAAGTCGGACGAACCCCCACCCTCCCCTCCAGGCCCTACAGAGGATCTCTGCCAAGGACATCATTGGCCACAGGTTGCAGAAAGCAGCAGGCTGCCTCTGTAGCTGATATGCATCCTTGGGATACACGCAGGCATGGCAATAGGCCATGAAATATCAAGAAGACTGAGGAGCACTGAGTGACCGCTGGAGAGCGGAATGTGGGGAGGGATGAGGGTGTCACTATCTGCAGCTAAGGGGAATGGAAATCTGTCACAGAAAAATATTTACTGTTAAAACATGTAACACCTGATACATGTGAAGCCTCTGTCACGTTAATCTTTGCAACAGGCCTGTTTGTACCCCCACCCTCTGTTGCCCTCTGCTCCCCCAAGCCAGTCCCCAGGGCACAAAGGCCAAGATCAAAATCTCCCGATGAAGATCCCGTTCAGAAAATCAGTGTGAGCACGCTGGCAGCAGAAGGACAGGAGGCAGATTTTGCAAAAGTGAGGAGAACCGGAGTTTTCCTCACAGTGAGATGTCATCACTCTATGCCTTGTACATTGATCCGCTGACAGTGATGACACCCGAGAGTGATGTAACACAGACCTTGGGAGGGGGGAACTGAGTGGTCAGGGAGGGGTGGTATGATTGGGTCGGGGGTGGGAGAGAGAAATGGGGAGGATGAGGGGATTGGGGGGAGAAGGAGTGGAATGGGGGTTTCTTGGGGAGAGGGGGGATAAGCTCATCCTAGAAGAATCTGGAGACAATGAGGGCATCCCTTGACCTCCTCACATGTCCGATCCTTGCCGGTGCCTATCCTCCATCTTCCAGACCCTCCTGGTCCATCGCCTCCTCCTCCGCAGCTGAGATTAGCTATCCTTCCGCCTCCTGCTGCTCCTCTTCCTCCAGAATGTCGGCCCTCTGCTGTGCCAGATTGTGGAAGGCACAACAGACTACCACAAAGCAGGAGACCTTCTGGGGGTGCACTGCAGGGCACCATCAGAGTGGTTGAGCCATCGGAACTGCATTTTCAGCGGGCCGATGCACCTCTCAATGACAGCACGGGTGGCAACGTGGGCCTCATTAAATATTGTCTCCGCCTTGGTCTCAGGCCGCCGTACTGGCGTAATTAGCCATGACCTTAGCGGGTATCCCTTGTCCCCCATGAGCAAAACCATCATCCTGGGGCGGCCCTTGAAGACACTGGGGATCTCCAAATGCCCCAGGATGTAGCTGTCATGCCCGGTCCCTGGGGAGCAGATGCACGATTTGGGGGCTGTGGTCACACACAATCTGAACATTCCGGAAGTGGAACCCCTTCCTGTTAATGTAGGACACTCCCCGATGTTCCGGTACTCCCAGGATGACATGCCTGCCATCGATCGCCCTCTGGACCTGAGGCATCCCAGTGATGACAGCAAATCCTGTAGCCCGGGCATCCTGTGGCCTGGTCCAGCTGGAAGGTGATATAGTCTGATGCCCAGGCATATAGAGCATCTGTTACCTCCCAGATGGAACTGTGATTCTAGCATTTTCCCTCCGACTGATGTTTGTCTAACTGGTCTATAATTCCTGCTTTTTCTCTCCATCCTTTTTTAAATAGTGGGGTTACATATGTCACCTTCCAGTCTGCCGGGATTATTCCAGAATCTGCAGAATTTTAAAAGCCGACAACAAACGCATCCGCTATTTACATGACCACCTCCTGGGGTGCAAGTTATCAGGACATGGGCATTTATCGGCTTTCTGTCCCATTAATTTCTCCAACACTATATTTCTAGTGGCACAGATTTCCTTTCATTCCTCCTTCACACTAGACCCTTGTTTCTCACCTTTTCTCGGAAATCATTTGAGTCTTCCTCCATGAAGACAGAGCTAAAGCAATTGTTTAATTGCTCTGTCATTTCTTTGTTCTCTAGCATAAATGTTCCTGTTTCGGACTGTAAGGAACCTACATTTGTCTTCAATGATCGTTTTACTATTTGCATATTTAAAGAAATCTTTACAGTCCGCTTTTATGTTCCTTGCGAGTTTACTCACACACTCTATTTTCCGCTTCTTAATCAATCCATGTGTGGTCCTTTGCTGAATTCTAAACTGCCCCCAATCCTTAGGCTTGCTACTGTCTTTTTGAACAACTTTATCTGATTCCTCTTTGTATCAAATACTATCCTTGATGTCTTTTGTTGCCAAGGTTGGGCTACTTCTACAGTTGTCTTTTTGCACAAGAATGGAATGTGTAACTGTTGCAATGTGTACATTTGTGCCATAAATATTAACCATTGCCTCTCAACCATCAAGCCTGTCAAAGGAGTTCCCCAGTCTATCTTAACCAACTCACGCCTCATACCTTTGTTGTTTCCATGTTTAGATTTAGGTGCCTAGTTTTGGATCCTAATCCTTTCCATCCTAATGAAGAATTCTGTCATGTTATGGTCACTGTTCCCTAAAGGACCCCACAGACTAATATTATTACTCCTTTTCATTGCACAATACCAAATCTAGGCTAGCCTATTCCCTAGTTGGTTCCTCGACATACTGGTCTTAAAAAAAGAGCTCATACATACTCCAGGAATTCACCCACCAAAGTATTATTGCTAATTTCATTTGCACAATTGATATGTAGATTAAAGTTGACTGTAGCACCCTTGTTAAATGCATTTATATTTTCCTGTTTAATGTCATACCTTACTGCTACTGTTTGAAGGCCGATAGACATCTCCAACTAATATTTCCCGTCTTATTGCTTCTTAGATCCACCTGGACTGATTCTACATCCAGATTTTCTGTCCCCATATCCTATTGCACAGATTTCATCCTTCATTAACAATGACCAACCCATCTCCTTCCCTTTTTTGCCTGACCTTCCGAAATATAAAATACCGTTGAATATTCAGTTCCAAGTCTTGGTGACCCTGCAGCCATGTCTCCATAATCACAATCATATCATACCCGTTTACATTTATTTGCTTGTTACTTTGCCCACCTTAATGCTCATGTGTTAGGCTCAGTGGGTTGGATTCCACGATTCTGGGGCATTGTCTCCATGCTGGCATGGGAACGGTGGCGTTTTATGCCAAAGAAAATGGTGAAAAATGGCCACCGATTCCCCGTTTTTCTGGGGGCTGGCAGGACGGCAGCGCAAATACCTGGCTCTAGCTGCCGATACGCCCGGAGAATTGCCGGGTCCGTGGCCGTGCATGCGCATGGTGGCGGCCTGCAGCGGCTGTGCTGTGCTACATGGCGCCCCCTTTGGCCGGCTCATGCGCCCCCAGCAAAATGTGGAATCGGCAATGTCCTGAGGCCGTTGATACGAGGTGCGGCGTACTAGAGTGCGCCACTTTGGAGGGGGCGGAGTATCGCAAGACATCCCCGATTTGGTCGGGAACTCGGATTCTCTGGCCGGTCGCGAACGTGATTTCGGCGTCGGCGACCGGAGAATCCCGCTCAGTGCCTTTCGACTTGTCTTTTTAATATTTGTACACATCGTTTTTGTTCTATGTTCCCTCTGCCTTCAACTTTTGCTTTCTACTTTTCTGTCTCTCATTTCTATTTTCTTTCCCTCTCTTGTGTCTCCCTGCTCAGGGGCGAGATTCTCCGACCCCCCCCGCCGGGTCGGAGAATCGCCGGGGGCTGGCGTGAATCCCGCCCCCGCCGGTTGCCGAATTCTCCAGCACCGGATATTCGGCGGGGGCGGGAATCGCGCCGCGCCGGTTGGCGTGCCCCCCCCCCCGGTGATTCTCCGGCCCGGATGGGCCAAAGTCCCGCTGCTGGAATGCCTATCCCGCCGGCGTGGATTAAACCACCTCTCTTACCGGCGGGACAAGGTGGCGTGGGCGGGCTCCGGGGTCCTGGGGCGATCTGGCGTGGGCGGGCCTGTGCTGTGGGGGCACTCTTTTCCTTCCGCCTTCGCCATGGTCTCCACCATGGCGGAGGCGGAAGAGACCCCCTCCATTGTGCATGCGCGGGGATGCCGTGAGCGGCCGCTGATGCTCCCGCGCATGCGCCGCCCGGCAAAGTCAGTTACGCGCCAGCTGGCGGGGCACCAAAGTCCTTTCCCGCCAGCTGTTCGGGCGGAAATCAGTCCGGCTCGGGCCTAGCCCCTCAAGGTGAGGGCTCGGCCGCTCAAGACGCGGAGACTTCCGCACCTTTGGGGCGGCGCGATGCCGGACTGATTTGTGCTGTTTTTGGCGCCGGTCGGCGAACATCGTGCCGATATCGGAGAATCCCGCCCCTGGTTCCCAACCCACTGCCACTCCAGTTTAAACCCTCCTCCTCAGTTTGAGCCAACACTCTTTCAGGGATATTTGTCCAGATCCTGTTGGGGGTGCAACACATGCAACTTGTACAGTTTGCATCTTCCTCAAAATGAGTCCCAATGCCTCAGAAATCGAAATCACTCCCTCCGACACCATCTCTCCAGCCACACATTCATCAAATCCATTCTCCTATTCTTCACCTTACCAGCATGTGGCAACTGGGAGTAAGCCTGAGATTACTACCTCTGAGATCTTGCTTTTTAATTTATTTTCTAGTTCCTTATATTCTGCTTTCAGGACCTCATCCCTCATTTTACCTATCAGTCGGTACCGATATGGACCACCTCTGGTTGTTAAACCTGCCCCATCAGAATGTCGTGACATCCTTCACCTTGGGACTTGGGAGGCAACATACCATCCTGGTGTCATGTCAACACCCGCTGAAACATCCATCTGTTCCCCTTGTGATAGAATCCCCTATCACTATTGATCTTGCACTTCTTCCCCACCCCACCCCCCACCCCGCAGCTGAGCCACTCATTGTACCACAGACTTGGCTCTTACTGCATTCCCCTGAGAAACCATCTCCCCTTGCAGTATCCAAAACTGTTAGAGAGGACGATGGACCCAGGGAACTCCTGCACTACCAACTGGATGCCCAGACACTTTTGCTCTGTCTGGCGGTCATCCATTCCCTTTCTGCCTGTGTATTCTTTACCTGCAATGTAGCCATCTCATCTATGTTCTTTCCTTGCGGCTGCTCCACAGCAACTCCAGCCTCAGCTCCAGTTCTGAAATGCGGATTTCAAGGTGTTGTAGCTGGAGACACCTCCTGCACACGCCGTCGCCCTGGGCACTGGAAGTGTCACTGACTTCCCACAGCACACTGGAAGTGTCACTGACTTCCCACAGCACACAGGAGGAACATTCCAGATGGTCAAGCTGCCCTGCAATGGCTTGCCCATATATAATACACTTTACTTTTACTCCCCCTAGTTTAAAGAATATTAATGACAGTAGAAATACTCACCAGGTCTTACTTACCAAGGACACTGGTCTTCTTTCATAGGAAAGATAGAAAATGAAAGGAGCATCTTCTTGCCCTGTTCACCAAACTTCCTCGGTCACCAAACTTCAATTTAAACACTCTAATGCAGCTCATAGCAGCACTCCAATGCTGCTCTCTTGGTACTGCTTTAAACACTGAAACGCGTGCTCTCCCCTCACTGTTTTGTACTGAAACTCTCAGCTCTCTTCTCGCTGTTTTTTGCCTCACCCACCATGAGTGAAATTTAGGTGTGCACTGTGCATCATTAGCATGTGTTCGCATCGGTCGCAGTTCTCTCCGAGGACTGTCAAGTCACTGAATTACCGCATAAAAGTCAGGGAGTATGATATTGAGGTCAGTTATTTGTGTAGGTATGAATTTAAGTGCCTTTAAAGATGGATTTGGCAAATCTGACTCGGGAAATCAAATTACTCTTAGGCCTAACTTGTCAGTGACATCCCTTGTTTGGCACTCTTCCATCTTGGAGATGATGGTTTGTATCGCCTTGTGAAGCACAGGAGCCCCACACTGGCATGGCAGTCTCCACTGCATTTGTTGCAACAGAAGACACTGGGCTAAGAAGTTTCAGAATTTGCTAACTTCTATTTTCTCTGGGCCCTCTTCTCAGCTGGCAGAACTTCCCATTTTGTCTCGCCTTTCCCAATGCCCTTCCAAACAAACAGCCTCCAGAGGTCAGAGTCACAAACGACTGGATCCAAGTTGTTAATGTTAATGTCTGGCATCCTCATATCTCACTTGCAGGTATAGACATCCACTAGGTCATGACCAAATAGCCAGTTCACCCTTTAGAAGATGCATGGGTAGATGACTGCCATCCATCCAATCAACATTACCAAGCCAATTAGATTAGTAATGAGGGAATGTTGATGGAATTAACATACTCCAAGACCACTAAGTTGGTGACTTTGTCCTCCCAAGAAATGTTCAGCTTACATTTGACACAGCCAGAGTGGAAACTGTTCAGCGTTTCCTTCTGCTTAGCATGCTCTGTCCAGGTCTCACCACTGTAATGAAGAGCAGTGAGGACACAGCTTTGTTAGGCTCACAGTTTGGTGCTCTCAGTTAGGCTGGTTTTGTTCCACACTCTCTTGTTCAGCTTGGACAGATTAGCTGCAGCTTTTGGGATGTGTGATAATTTCAGCATCAAGTGACAGATTGCTGGTGATTGTGGAGTCAAGATATGTGATTTTAGAGTCCATTATTAAAGATGAGATCACGGAGTACTTGGAAGTGCGTGATAAAATAGGACTGAGTCAGCATGGCTTCGTCAAGGGGCTGGTTTAGCACAGGGCTAAATTGCTGGCTTTGAAAGCTGACCAAGGCAAGCCAGCAGCACGGTTCAATTCCCGTGCCAGCCTCTCTGGAAGGCGCCGGAATGTGGCGACTCGGGGCTTTTCACAGTAACTTCATTTGAAGCCTACTTGTGACAATAAGCGATTTTCATTCATTTCATTCATTCAAGGGGAGGTCATGTCTGAGAAATTTGTTACAGTTCTTTGAGGAAGTAACAAGGAAGTTAGACAAAGGAGAACCAGTGGACATGATTTATTTAGATTTCCAGAAGGCCTTTGACAAGGTGCCGCATTAGAGACTGTTAAATAAATTAAGAACCCATGGTGTTAAGGGTAAGATCCTGGCATACATAGAGGATTGGCTGACTGGCAGAAGGCAGAGAGTGGGGATAAAGGTTTTTTTTTCAGGATGGCAGCTGATGACGAGTGGGGTGCCTCAGGGGTCTGTGCTGGGACCACAACCTTTCACAATATACATTAATGATGTGGAAGAAGGAACTGAAGACACTGTTGCTAAGTTTGCAGATGATACAAAGATCTGTAGAGGGGCAGGTAGTATTGAGGAAGCAGGCAGGCTGCAGAAGGACTTGGACAGGTGAGGAGAGTGGGAAAAGAAGTGGCAGATGGAATACAATGTGGAAAAGTGTGAACTTTGGAAGGAGAAATGGAGGCATAGACTATTTTCTAAATGGTATGCTTCGGAAATCAGAAGTACAAAGGGACTTTGGAGTCCTTGTTCACGATTCTCTAAATGTTAACGTGCAAGTTCAGTCAGCAGTTAGGAAGGAAAATACAATGTTAGATTTATGTCAAGAGGGCTAGAATACAAGACTAGGGATGTACTTCTGAGGCTATATAAGGCTTTGGTCAGACCCCATTTGGAGTATTGTGAGCAGTTTTGTGCCCCTTATCTAAGGAAGGATGTGCTGGCCTTGGAAAAGGTCCAGATGAGGTTCACAAGAATGATCCCTGGAATGACGCACTTGTCGTATGAGGAACGGTTGAGGACTCTGGGTCTGTACTTGTTGGAGATTAGAAGGATGAGGAGGGATCTTATTGAAACTTACAGGATACTGCGAGGCCTGGATAGAATAGAACATAGAACATAGAACAATACAGCGCAGTACAGGCCCTTCGGCCCACGATGTTGCACCAAAACAAAAGCCATCTAACCTACACTATGCCATTATCATCCATATGTTTATCCAATAAACTTTTAAATGCCCTCAATGTTGGCGAGTTCACTACTGTAGCAGGTAGGGCATTCCACGGCCTCACTACTCTTTGCGTAAAGAACCTACCTCTGACCTCTGTCCTATATCTATTATCCCTCAGTTTAAAGTTATGTCCCCTCGTGCCAGCCATATCCATCCGCGGGAGAAGGCTCTCACTGTCCACCCTATCCAACCCCCTGATCATTTTGTATGCCTCTATTAAGTCTCCTCTTAACCTTCTTCTCTCCAACGAAAACAACCTCAAGTCCGTCAGCCTTTCCTCATAAGATTTTCCCTCCATACCAGGCAACATCCTGGTAAATCTCCTCTGCACCCGCTCCAAAGCCTCCACGTCCTTCCTATAATGCGGTGACCAGAACTGTACGCAATACTCCAAATGCGGCCGGACCAGAGTTCTGTACAGCTGCAACATGACCTCCCGACTCCGGAACTCAATCCCTCTACCAATAAAGGCCAACACTCCATAGGCCTTCTTCACAACCCTATCAACCTGGGTGGCAACTTTCAGGGATCTATGTACATGGACACCTAGATCCCTCTGCTCAGCCACACTTTCAAGAACTTTACCATTAGCCAAATATTCCGCATTCCTGTTATTCCTTCCAAAGTGAATCACCTCACACTGCTCTACATTAAACTCCATTTGCCACCTCTCAGCCCAGCTCTGCAGCTTATCTATATCCCTCTGTAACCTGCTACATCCTTCCACACTATCGACAACACCACCGACTTTAGTATCGTCTGCAAATTTACTCACCCACCCTTCTGCGCCTTCCTCTAGGTCATTGATAAAAATGACAAACAGCAACGGCCCCAGAACAGATCCTTGTGGTACTCCACTTGTGACTGTACTCCATTCTGAACATTTCCCATCAACCACCACCCTCTGTCTTCTTTCAGCTAGCCAATTTCTGATCCACATCTCTAAATCACCCTCAATCCCCAGCCTCCGTATTTTTTGCAATAGCCTACCGTGGGGAACCTTATCAAACGCTTTGCTGAAATCCATATACACCACATCAACTGCTCTACCCTCGTCTACCTGTTCAGTCACCTTCTCAAAGAACTCAATAAGGTTTGTGAGGCATGACCTACCCTTCACAAAGCCATGCTGACTATCCCTGATCATATTATTCCTATCTAGATGATTATAAATCTTGTCCCTTATAATCCCCTCCAAGACTTTACCCACTACAGACGTGAGGCTAACCGGTCTATAGTTGCCGGGGTTGTCTCTGCTCCCCTTTTTGAACAAAGGGACCACATTTGCTGTCCTCCAGTCCTCTGGCACTATTCCTGTAGCCAATGATGACATAAAAATCAAAGCCAAAGGTCCAGCAATCTCTTCCCTGGCCTCCCATAGAATCCTAGGATAAATCCCATCAGGTCCCGGGGACTTATCTATTTTCAGCCTGTCCAGAATTGCCAACACCTCTTCCCTACGTACCTCAATGCCATCTATTCTATTAGCCTGGGGCTCAGCATTCTCCTCCACAACATTATCTTTTTCCTGAGTGAATACTGACGAAAAATATTCATTTAGTATCTCGCCTATATCTTCAGACTCCACACACAATTTCCCATCCCTGTCCTTGACTGGTCCTACTCTTTCCCTAGTCATTCGCTTATTCCTGGCATACCTATAGAAAGCTTTTGGGTTTTCCTTGATCCTTCCTGCCAATTACTTCTCATGTCCCCTCCTTGCTCGTCTTAGCTCTCTCTTTAGATCCTTCCTCGCTACCTTGTAACTATCCATCGCCCCAACCGAAACTTCACACTTCATCTTCACATAGGCCTTCTTCTTCCTCTTAACAAGAGATTCCACTTCCCTGGTAAACCACGGTTCCCTCGCTCGACGCCTTCCTCCCTGTCTGACCGGTACATACTTATCAAGAACACGCAGTAGCTGATCCTTGAACAAGCCCCACTTATCCAGTGTGCCCAACACTTGCAGCCTACTTCTCCACCTTATCCCCCCCAAGTTACGTCTAATGGCATCATAATTGCCCTTCCCCCAGCTATAACTCTTGCCCTGCGGTGTATACTTATCCCTTTCCATCATTAACGTAAACGTCACCGAATTGTGGTCACTGTCCCCAAAGTGCTCTCCTACCTCCAAATCCAACACCTGGCCTGGTTCATTACCCAAAACCAAATCCAACGTGGCCTCGCCTCTTGTTGGCCTGTCAACATATTGTTTCAGGAAACCCTCCTGCACACACTGTACAAAAAACGACCCATCTATTGTACTCGAACTATATATTTTCCAGTCAATATTTGGAAAGTTAAAGTCTCCCATAATAACTACCCTGTTACTTTCGCTCATATCCAGAATCATCTTCGCCATCCTTTCCTCTACATCCCTAGAACTATTAGGAGGCCTATAAAAAACTCCCAACAGGGTGACCTCTCCTTTCCTGTTCCTAACTTCAGCCAATACTACCTCGGAAGAAGAGTCCCCATCTAGCATCCTCTCCGCCACCGTAATACTGCTCTTGACTAGCAGCGCCACACCTCCCCCTCTTTTGCCTCCTTCTCTGAGCTTACTAAAACACCTAAACCCCGGAACCTGCAACATCCATTCCTGTCCCTGCTCTATCCATGTCTCCGAAATGGCCACAACATCGAAGTCCCAGGTACCAACCCACGCTGCCAGTTCCCCTACCTTGTTTCGTATACTCCTGGCATTGAAGTAGACACACTTCAAACCACCTACCTGAACGCTGGCCCCCTCCTGCGACGTCAAATCTGTGCTCCTGACCTCTATACTCTCATTCTCCCTTACCCTAAAACTACAATCCAGGTTCCCATGCCCCTGCTGTATTAGTTTAAACCCCCCCAAAGAGCACTAACAAATCTCCCCCCCAGGATATTTGTGCCCCTCAGGTTCAGATGTAGACCATCCTGTCTGTAGAGGTCCCACCTTCCCCAGAAAGAGCCCCAGTTATCCAAAAATCTGAAACCCTCCCGCCTGCACCATCCCTGTAGCCACGTGTTTAAATACTCTCTCTCCCTATTCCTCATCTCACTATCACGTGGCACGGGCAACAACCCAGAGATAACAACTCTGTTTGTTCTAGTTCTGAGCTTCCATCCTCGCTCCCTGAAAGCCTGCCTGACATCCTTGTCCCCTTTCCTACCTATGTCGTTGGTGCCAATGTGGACCACGACTTGGGGCTGCTCCCCCTCCCCCCGAAGGACCCGGAAAACACGATCCGAGACATCACGTACCCTTGCACCTGGGAGGCAACATACCAAACGTGAGTCTCTCACGCTCCCACAAAATCTCCTATCTGTGCCCCTGACTATAGAGTCCCCAATTACTAATGCTCTGCTCCTCTCCCCCCCTCCCTTCTGAGCAACAGGGACAGACTCCGTGCCAGAGGCCCGTACCCCATGGCTTACCCCTGGTAAGTCGTCCCCCCCACAAGTATCCAAAGCGGTATACTTGTTTCTCAGGGGAACGACCGCAGGGGATCCCTGCACTGACTGTTTTTTCCCAGTCCCTCTTACAGTTACCCACCTATCTCCAATCTTTGGTGTAACTAATTCCCTGAAGCTGCTATCTATGACCCCTTCTGCCTCCCGAATGATCCGAAGTTCTTCCAACTCCAGCTCCAGTTCCCTAACTCGGTCTTGGAGGAGCTGGAGATGGCAGCACTTCCTGCAGGTAAAATCAGCAGGGACACTAACTGCATCCCTCACCTCAAACATCCTGCAGGAGGAACATTGCACTCCCTTCCCTGCCATTCCTCTAACTTTCTACCAAGATCTGGCTAACAACTAAATTAAATTTTTATAAAAAATAAAAATAATATAATAAAAATATGGTACTTACCTCAGACCAATGGGTTTTATTATTAGGTTAGAGGAGGAGGGCGGGTGGGAGACACTACACGTGTAGTGTCTCGGGTTTCCTCTCCACCAGAATTTATTGGTGAGGGTCTTCCCAGACGTCCGCGGGTCGACTTCCTGATCCCGCCTAAAAAACTAATTTTAAAAAAAAGAAAAATTCTCAGCTCCTGCTGAAACTGACTCACCACTCACCAGCTGTTCTCCCGCCGAAATCGACTGGCCTGCCCCTGCAAAGAGAAGTGCTTTTAAAGGTTGACTTACCTCCCAGCAACCTCCTTCCGCAATGCTCCCGCTGAAACTGACTCACCAGCTGTTCTCACGCCGAAATCGACTGGCCTGCCCCTGCAAAGACAAGTGCTTTTAAAGGTTGACTTACCTCCCAGCAACCTCCTTCCGCAATGCTCCCGCTGAAATTGACTAACCAGCTGCTCTCACGCCGCCGAAATCGACTGGCCTGCCCCTGCAAAGAGAAGTGCTTTTAAAGGTTGACTTACCTCCCAGCAACCTCCTTCCGCAATGCTCCCGCTGAAATTGACTAACCAGCTGCTCTCACGCCGCTGAAATCGACTGGCCTGCCCCTGCAAAGAGAAGTGCTTTTAAAGGTTGACTTACCTCCCAGCAACCTCCTTCCGCAATGCTCCCGCTGAAACTGACGAACCAGCTGCTCTCACGCCGCCGAAATCGACTGGCCTGCCCCTGCAAAGAGAAGTGCTTTTAAAGGTTGACTTACCTCCCAGCAACCTCCTTCCGCAATGCTCCCGCTGAAATTGACTAACCAACTGCTCTCACGCCGCCGAAATCGACTGGCCTGCCCCTGCAAAGAGAAGTGCTTTTAAAGGTTGACTTACCTCCCAGCAACCTCCTTCCGCAATGCTCCCGCTGAAACTGACTCACCACTCACCAGCTGTGCTCCCGCCGAAATCGACTGGCCTGCCCCTGCAAAGAGAAGTGCTTTTAAAGGTTGACTTACCTCCCAGCACCCTCCTTCCGCAATGCTCCCGCTGAAATTGACTAACCAGCTGCTCTCACGCCGCCGAAATCGACTGGCCTGCCCCTGCAAAGAGAAGTGCTTTTAAAGGTTGACTTACCTCCCAGCACCCTCCTTCCGCAATGCTCCCGCTGAAATTGACTAACCAGCTGCTCTCACGCCGCCGAAATCGACTGGCCTGCCCCTGCAAAGAGAAGTGCTTTTAAAGGTTGACTTACCTCCCAGCAACCTCCTTCCGCAATGCTCCCGCTGAAATTGACTAACCAGCTGCTCTCACGCCGCCGTGAGAATGGACGTGAAGAGTATGTTTCCACTTGTAGGAAAAACAAGAACCAGAGGACACAATCTCAGCCTAAAGGGACGATCCTTTAAAACAGAAAGAGGAGGAATTTCTTCAGCCAGAGGGTGGTGAATCTATGGAACTTTTTGTCGCAGAAGGCTGTGGAGGCCAAATCACTGTGTGTCTTTAGATGGGTTCTTGATTAATAAGGAAATCAGGGGTTATGGGGAGAAGGCAGGAGAATGGGGATGAGAAAAATATCAGCCATGATTGAATGGCGGAGCAAACACGATGGGCCATGGTCTAATTGTGCTCCTGTGCCTTATGGAAGATATCAGCAACCTCCAGCATCACACTGTCAATGCAGCATCCTTGACCAGGATATCTGTCTTATTGATGCTGATAGCCAAACCAAACTCTTTACAGGCATGAAAGAGTCTGTCCTTTCGACACTGAATGTGCTCTTAGTGCGGGCAACTCTCTGATGGGGATTTTGCTTGGTGAGCAAGATTGAACAGTTTTCCATCAGTTCTGTTATGTTACTACACACCCCTCTTTGATGACCTGAAGACATACGACAGCACAGAGAATATTCCAAAGAGTTTCTCTGTCAGAATGCAACCTGTTTGACACCACTGTGGATCTCAAAAGGTTCTGATGTTTCCGTGTCATAACTGACCTTACCTATTATGTTGTTCTGGAAAGAGGAGATCACATTGAGCAGCTTCAGCAGACAGATAATTTTCCTCCAGCAGCTAAAATAAATTTCCTCTGCTCACATGGTTGAATGCTTTGTTAAGATCAATTAGGGGCAGCACGGTAGCATTGTGGATAGCACAATTGCTCCACAGCTCCAGGGTCCCATGTTCGATTCCGGCTTGGGTCACTGTCTGTGTGGAGTCTGCACATCCTCCCCGTGTGTGCGTGGGTTTCCTCCGGGTGCTCCGGTTTCCTCCCACAGTCCAAAGATATGCAGATTAGGTGGATTGGCCATGATAAATTGCCCTTAGTGTCCAAAATTGCCCTTGGTGTTGGGTGGGGTTGCTGGGTTGTGGGGATGGGATGGGGGTGTTGACCTTGGGTGGGGTGCTCTTTCCAAGAGCCGGTGCAGACTCGATGGGCCGAATGGCCTCCTTCTGCACTGTAAATTCTATGAAGGCAATATATGGTGGTCACCATTGATCACGGCATTTCGCTTTCAACTGATGGACTGAGAAGATCTTGTCAATTGTGGATCTTCCAGTTCTGAAACCACACTGAGATTTGGGTAGATGCAGGATCGGCAGCCTGACAAGGGAAACATGGGCAGTGTTTGCTCTCGTTCTTGTACAGGGTCACAACATTTTCAGCACACATATCCTGAGGGCACTGGCCCCTCTCTCCAGCGGAGACAGAGATGTTCATGTAGATGCTGGGGGACCACTGCTTTCCTGTGCTTGATGAGTTCAGGCAGCATGGCTTCAGCATCTAGAACTTTGCCCATGTCAAGCCAATCACTAGCTTTGCCAGGCTGCTCCACTCTGAATTCGATATCCAACTCTGCCACGACAAGCAGGCTTTCTGTGGTGACGAGATCTTTCTCAATGTCAGTGCTCTCCCTCAAGTGAAGGGTGTGCTGTCCCCACCTCTCCAATTGTCATTCCGGTGGGTGATGACCTCCCTGACAATAAAGCTTTTTTCTTTCCTGATGGATCTCTTTATACATGTTCCTAACATTCAGAGGACATCTGATAAGGAGTAACGTAAGGATGTGAAGGAATTACCTGATTCCTTGGTGTACATTGACTAAAATCTAACACTTGTACAAATGTTTCAAATCATTGCACATGTTTCAGTGAGTGTTGCGACACTGTCTCCTTGAGAATATTTCACCTTATTGAGCTTTCAAATGATATCAGAACCTGACACAGAGTTACGCTACAATGTTAGAAATTGTGATAAGTCAAACTGTTTTATAGTGACTTTAAAACCGTCAGATAAAAGTATCCTAAATCCGCGACTAAAAATGTCATTCTGACTGCTTCCTTTCTATTTC
This sequence comes from Scyliorhinus torazame, assembly GCF_047496885.1. Classification (NCBI taxonomy): domain Eukaryota; kingdom Metazoa; phylum Chordata; class Chondrichthyes; order Carcharhiniformes; family Scyliorhinidae; genus Scyliorhinus; species Scyliorhinus torazame. The sequence continues at coordinate 94,545,116 of NC_092710.1, forward strand.
ATAATAAACAATATGAAAACCTTGAATGTTAACCCTTGGGCTCACCATCAATTTCCACACAACATACCTAATTTCGCAGAGAACATGTAGTAAACAGGCAATCTGACAGAAACGTTTGAGATTATGAAGAGTTTTAATAAGATCCTGTGGAAGGGAGCTTGTGCAGTACACCAGTATATAGGCTTGTTGGGCCAAATGATCTGTAAGATTCTGGGTAGTTTTACAAGAAGAAGGAAAAATAAATATTTCCACTAGCTGGCTGTTCACAATCTTATAATTATACCCTTTACTTATCAAACAACAGAGGACAGCGTAGTGGAATTGATTTTCCCCCCTCTCAGGCAATTGTGAGGATATTAAATACTTTTCTGGAAAGTGGGGTGGAATGCAGAATCCAGAACAAAGAACAAGAACAAAGAACATTACAGAACAGGAACAGGCCCTTCGGCCCATCAAGCCTTTGCCGGTCCAGATTCCTTTTTTAGACGTATTGCCCAAATGATCTGTATCCCTCCATTCCCTGCGTTGCCACTTTCATGGAACTATGGACTTGAACACCCAGATCCCTCTGTATGTTAATGCTCTGAAGGGTTCTGCTTCTTACTGTATCGTTCATACCTGAATTTGATCTTCCAAAAAGTCCAGATTGAACTCCATTATGTGTCTATCAAGATACATCTCAAGCATTGCTACAGTGCGTGCCTCCACTACTTCCACTGGCAACACATTCCAGGCACCCGCCACCCTCTGCGTGAAAAAGTTTCCCCACATATCTCCCTCAACCTTCCCCTTCTCAGCTTAAATCCCTGGCCCCTTGTAATTGAGTATTCCACAGTGGGAGAAAGCTGTTGACTATTCACTCTGCCTTTACCTCTCGGAAATTTTTAAAACTCAATCAAGTCTCCCCTTAGCTTCCATCTTCCCAATGAAAGCAAACAAACAAAGAAATGTACAGCACAGGAACAGGCCCTTCGGCCCTCCAAGCCCGTGCCGACCATGCTGCCCGACTAAACTACAATCTCCTACACTTCCTGGGTCCGTATCCCTCTATTTCCATCCTATTCATGTATTTGTCAAGATGCCCCTTAAATGTCACTATCGTCCCTGCTTCCACCGCCTCCTCTGGTAGCGAGTTCCAGGCACCCACTACCCTCTGCGTAAAAAACTTGCCTCATACATCTACTCTAAACCTTTCCCCTCGCACCTTAAACCTATGCCCCCTAGTAATTGGCCCCTCTACCCCGGGGAAAAGCCTCTGACTATCCACTCTGTCTATGCCCCTCATAATTTTGTAGACCTCTATCAGGTCGCCCCTCAACCTCCTTCGTTCCAGAGAGAACAAACCGAGTTTATTCAACCGCTCCTCATAGCTAATGCCCTCCATACCAGGCAACATTCTGGTAAATCTCTTCTGCACCCTCTCTAAAGCCTCCACATCCTTCTGGTAGTGTGGCGACCAGAATTGAACACTATACTCCAAGTGTGGCCTAACTAAGGTTCTATACAGCTGCAACATGACTTGCCAATTCTTATACTCAATGCCCCGGCCAATGAAGGCAAGCATGCCGTATGCCTTCTTGACTACCTTCTCCACCTGTGTTGCCCCTTTCAGTGACCTGTGGACCTGTACTCCGAGCCATTCACTGTATATTCCCTACCTGCATTAGACCTTCCAAAATGCATTACCTCACATTTGACCGGATTAAACTCCATCTGCCATCTCTCCGCCCAAGTCTCCAAACAATCTAAATCCTGCTGTATCCTCTGACAGTCCTCATCGCTATCCGCAATTCCACCAACCTTTGTCTCGTCTGCAAACTTAATAATCAGACCAGTTACATTTTCCTCCAAATCATTTATATATACTACAAAGAGCAAAGGTCCCAGCACTGATCCCTGTGGAACACCTGGTCACAGCCCTCCAATTAGAAAAGCATCCTTCCATTGCTACTCTCTGCCTTCTATGACCTAGCCAGTTCTGTATCCACCTTGCCAGCTCACCCCTGATCCCGTGTGACTTCACCTTTTGTACTAGTTTACCATGAGGGACCTTGTCAAAGGCCTTACTGAAGTCCATATAGACAACATCCACTGCCCTACCTGCATCAATCATCTTAGTGACCTCCTCGAAAAACTCTATCAAGTTAGTGAGACACGACCTCCCCTTCACAAAACCATGCTGCTTCTCACTAATATGTCCATTTGCTTCCAAATGGGAATAGATCCTGTCTCGAAGAATTCTCTCCAGTAATTTCCCTACCACTGAAGTAAGGCTCACCGGCCTGTAGTTCCCGGGATTATCCTTGCTACCCTTCTTAAACAGAGGAACAACATTGGCTATTCTCCAGTCCTCCGGGACATCCCCTGAAGACAGTGAGGATCCAAAGATTTCTGTCAAGGCCTCAGCAATTTCCTCTCCAGCCTCCTTCAGTATTCTGGGGTAGATCCCATCAGGCCCTGGGGACTTATCTACCTTAATATTTTTTAACACACCCAACACATCATCTTTTTGGATCTCAATGTGACCCAGGCTATCTACACACCCCTCTCCAGACTCAACATCTACCAATTTCTTCTCTTTGGTGAATACTGATGCAAAGTATTCATATAGTACCTCGCCCATTTCCTCTGGCTCCACACATAGATTCCCTTGCCTATCCTTCAGTGGGCCAACCCTTTCCCTGGCTACCCTCTTGCTTTTTATGTACGTGTAAAAAGCCTTGGGATTTTCCTTAACCCTATTTGCCAATGACTTTTTGTGACCCCTTCTAGCCCTCCTGACTCCTTGCTTAAGTTCCTTCCTACTTTCCTTTTATTCCACACAGGCTTCGTCTGTTCCCAGCCTTCTAGTCCTGACAAATGCCTCCTTTTTCTTTTTGACGAGGCCTACAATATCTCTCGTTATCCAAGGTTCCTGAAAATTGCCGTATTTATCCTTCTTCCTCACAGGAACATGCCGGTCCTGAATTCCTTTCAACTGACACTTGAAAGCCTCCCACATGTCAGATGTTGATTTGCCCTCAAACATCCGCCCCCAATCTATGTTCTTCAGTTCCCGCCTAATATTGTTATAATTAGCCTTCCCCCAATTTAGCACATTTATCCTAGGACCACTCTTATCCTTGTCCACCAGTACTTTAAAACTTACTGAATTGTGGTCACTGTTACCAAAATGCTCCCCTACTGAAACATCTACCACCTGGCCGGGCTCATTCCCCAATACCAGGTCCAGTACCGCCCCTTCCCTAGTTGGACTGTCTACATATTGTTTTAAGAAGCCCTCCTGGATGCTCCTTACAAACTCTGGCCCGTCTAAGCCCCTGGCACTAAGTGAGTCCCAGTCAATATTGGGGAAGTTGAAGTCTCCCATCACCACAACCCTGTTGTTTTTACTCTTTTCCAAAATCTGTCTACCTATCTGCTCCTCTATCTCCCGCTGGCTGTTGGGAGGCCTGTAGTAAACCCCCAACATTGTGACTACACCCTTCTTATACCTGATCTCTACCCATCTCGCCTCTGAGGTGTCCTCCCGCAGTACAGCTGTGATATTCTCCCTAACCAGTAGCGCAACTCCGCCTCCCCTTTTACATCCCCCTCTATCCCGCCTGAAACATCTAAATCCTGGAACGTTTAGCTGCCAATCCTGCCCTTCCCTCAACCAGGTCTCTGTAATGGCAACAACATCATAGTTCCAAGTACTAGGCAATCTGAGTTGAGTCAACATCTTCTCATAGCTAACACCCTCCAGACCAGCACCATTCTGGTAAACCTTCTTTGCACTCTCTCCAAAGTATCAATATCCTTCTGGCAGTGTGGCAACATGAACTGCTTGCAATATTCCAAATATGGCCTAACTAAAGTTTTGTAAAACCGTAACATGTCCTGCCAACTCTTGTATTCAATGCCCTGACCGATGAAGGCAAGCATGCCGTATGCCTTCTTGACCACCTTATCCACCTGCATTGCCACTTTCAAGGAACTATGGACCTGAATGCCCAGATCCCTCTGTATGTCAATGCTCCTAAGGATTCTGCCATTTACTGCATAATTTACACCTGAATTTGATCTTCCAAAATGCATCACCTTGCATTTGTCTGAATTGAACTCCATCTGCCATTTCTCCGCCCAACTCTCCACTCTATCCTCTATCTATATTCTTATTCTTTGGCAGTTCCCATTACGATCTGCAACTCCATCTGCAAACTTGCTAATCAGACCATCTACATTTTCCTCCAGATCATTTATATATATTACAACAACAGTGGTCCCAGCACTGATCCCTGTGGGACACCACTAGTTACAGATCTCCATTCTGAAAAACTCCCTCCCACTGCTACTCTCTGTCTCCTGTTGCCAAGCCAGTTCTTTATCCATCTAGCTAGCACACCCCGCATCCCATTCAAATTTACCTATTCTACCAGTCTGCCATGAGGGACCCTTTCAAACTGCTTACTAAAGTCCATGTATACGACGTCCACAGCCTTTCTCTCATGAATTAATTTTGCCACCTCCTCAAAAAACTCTATAAAGTTGGTAAAACATGACCTCCCCCCACACAAAACCATGCTGCCTTTCAATAACAAGTCCATTTGCTACCAAATGTGAATAAATCCTGTCCCTCAGTATCTTCTCCAACAGCTTCCCCACGTTAGGCTCACCGGCCTATAAATATCTGGATTATCCCTGGATTATCAAAACAGATTCTGAAAAGGAAGTGGATTAGAATTGAAAATTTAAAAGTTTAAAAGGGAATGACAGATGAGGGGGGAACAGAAGCAGAGCAATAGGGCGAATGACTTATTTCGGTGGTGGTATTCAGTCTACGAATCTCCCAACTTGCCAGTTGTTCAATTTTCCTTTTTTCTCCGAAATATATGCTCAGTTTAAATCCTTTTCATTGTCACTTCTTTCTTCTAATTCAGCTTCCTTTCTCACACCAGCAACTACATTTCAAAAATACTTAATTAGATGCAAAGCACCTGGGGATGTTCTGCATTCATGAAACGCAGTGTGATTACAAATTTTGCTTCTTTTACTTGTTGTGTTACGTTTGTTATCTTTGTGTTTTATCCTGCTTGCGTAATTTCCATCGGGTTTAGTTATTTTTTGCCCTGTTTATGTTGCGCACTCTACTACCAATATTTTCCTATTGGCTCCAGGAAGTACATGATAATAAGAATCTCATAATAATAATCTTTATTGTCACAAGTAGGCTTACATTAACACTGCAGTGAAGTTACTGTGAAAATCCCCCAGTCGCCACATTGCGGCGCCTGTTCGGGTACATTGAGGGAGAATTCAAAATATCCAACTCACCTAACAAGCATGTCTTTTGGGACTTATGGGAGGAAACCGGAGCACCCGGAGGAAACCCACGCAGACACAGGGAGAACGTGCATATTCCGCAAAGAAAGTGATCTATGATGGGAATGGAACCCAGGTCCCTGGTGCTGTGATGCAACAGTGCTACCCATTGTACTAGCACGCCATCATATACTTTGTGCAATTGCTATATTTACTTTCCATCACATATTTGGCAGTTTTAATCACTGTGCTACCATGTCGCCCATTTGATCAACCTATTTGCATCTCACCTATATAAATGTAGTACATTACGGGTGGGATTCTCCACCCCCCCAAGCATATATGTCCCGGCGGCTGGAAAAGGCGTGCCGTTTGCTGGTGGTGGGATTCTCTGCTCCCGCCGGGAATTCCCACTGAAGCCACCCCACGCTGCAGAGAAACCCACAGGTGGGGTGTGCTGCCGGCGGAACCAGAGAACCTGCCACCAGCGAACGGGCGGAAAATTCCGGCCTATGTCTCTGCAAGTTTCTTTTTCCAATAATACAACTCTGATCTCTGACAAACCTTGTGTGAACACAATGGCAGCCAAGACACTGTGTCACTTATTTGTCTGTTGATTCATTTACCCGTGCCTCACAGAACATTTGGCAATCTCTGCCATTGACTTGTCATTGTAACCTCGAATTCACATTGATACTCTCCACTTTGTTATTGCACACCAAAGCGCTTTCTATTAAAACTGTCAAACAAGAATCTTGCACTTTAGGGAATATCCAAATGTTTGCTCAGAAAAACATCAAATAGCAGGTGCCATGGGCAGATCAGGGGCGAAGTTCTCCCCCAACGGTGCGATGTCTGCCAACTGGCGCCAAAAACGGCGCCAATCAGACGGGCATTGCGCCGGCCCAAAGGTGCGGAATGCTCCGCATCTTTGGGGGCCGAGCCCCAACATTGAGGGGCTAGGCCGGCGCCGGAGGGATTTCTGCCCCGCCAGCTGGCGGAAATGGCGTTTGGTGCCCCGCCAGCTGGCGCGGAAATGCGGCGCATGCGCGGGAGCGTCAGCGGCCGCCGACAGTTTCCCGCGCATGCGCAGTGGGGAGAGTCACTTCCTCCTCCGCCATGGTGGAGACCGTGGCGGAGGCGGAAAGGAAAGAGTGCCCCCACGGCACAGGGCCGCCCGTGGATCGGTGGGCCCCGATCGCGGGCCAGGCCACCGTGGTGGCACCCCCCGGGGTCAGATCGCCCCGTGACCCCCCAGGACCCCGGAGCCCGCCCACGCCGCCTGGTCCCGCCGGTAAATACCAGCTTTGATTTACGCCGGCGGGACAGGCAATTTCTGGGCGGGACTTTGGCCCATCCGGGCCGGAGAATTGAGCAGGGGGTCCCGCCAACCGGCGCGGCCCGATTCCCACCCCCGCCCAATCTCCGGTACCGGAGACTTCGGCGGGTGCGGGGGCGGGGGCGGGATTCACGGCGGCCAACGGCCATTCTCCCACCCGGCGGGGGGTCGGAGAATGACGCCCCCGGTCCTGTATCTGCTGGATTTGAATGTATAAATGTTGATTTTGTTTTGTATTATTTTTATTTATTTTTTTAATTCTGCCCGTACAGCCTATTCTTGCTCCTAATTTTCATATTCCCATGGTAATGTAGGATAATAGCGGGAATAATTTGAATTAACTTTGACCCAATGATGAGCCAGCAGTTTTGTTCAATTTTACATTTTTTGCATCCTTTGAAAGAGGGAAAATGCCCGAATGTCTTTCACACTGAGCTCTTTGGTACCATTTCTTAGCCCTGAGTTTAAATTAACACCAAAGAGGTCTTTGCTCTAAAATGATCCCACCCAGACAAGCATCATAGCCTCACCAACTGTAAGCAATGCATAGATCGCTCTAAAAGTAGATAATGCAGGTCTGGCACCATCTGTGGAACGAGAAACGACAGTTAACGTTTCGAGTCCGTATGACTCTTCTTCAGAACTCCCATCCATACTCAAAGCATAATCAAAGACCCCTCCCAGCTGGGTTTTGCTCTCTTGTAACCTCTTCCATCGGGCAGAAGATATAAAAGTCTGAGAACACACGCTAACAGGTTCAAAAACAGCTTCTTCTCCGCTGTTACCAGACTCCTGAATGGCCCTCTTATGGACTGAACTGATCTCTTCAAACATCTTCACTACTAAGTAGCACTACACTCCGTATGCTTCACCCAATGTCTATGTATTTACATTGTGTATTTACGTAAGTCCTATGTTTTTCATGTAAGGAACGATCTGCCTGGACTGTACGCAGAACAATACTTTTCACTGTACCTCGGTACATGTGACAATAAATCTAAACCTAATCTAATCCTGTTTTCTTTCTTCTCCAACTCCTCAGCTGTCTTCTATTTTTTACTTGGATCTTATTGGTTATTTTTACAAATCCCACTATTTCTGAAATTCCACACGGAACCTTTTCCATCCACATCCAAGAAGGATTCTTCAGGTTCCACAATTTAAAAATAATGTAGACCTTCAGCAGTAAAAATGTCTCTAATCTCCTGTCTTTCCGAATGCTTTGGCTCAGTGCTAATCCATTGGTAATAGATATAGAAGACATAGACATAGAATTTACAGTGAGGAAGGAGGCCATTCAGCCCATCGAGTCTGCACAGGCCCTTGGAAAGAGCACCCCAGTTAAGTCCACACCTCTACCCCATACATGTAACCCAGCAACCCCACCCAGCCCCTTTGGACACTAAGGGCAATTTAGCATGGCCAATCCACCTAACCTGCACGTCTTTGGACTATGGAAGGAAACCGGAGCTCCCAGAGGAAACCCACTCTGACACGAGGAGAACATGCAGACACCGCACAGACAGTGACCCAAGCCAGGAATCAAACTTGGGGCCTTGGAGCTGTGAATCGACAGTGCTAACCACTGTGCTACCGTGCCATAGAGAGCTAAAATGCAGCCAGTGGACAAACTGCCAGAATAATGGAAATATAATTATTCCTAAATGTTTTCTCTCATATTTTTTGAATCATACCTTTGAAAATAAACTGAAATTGGGAAAAATCATTCTGATCTTTAGATAGTTGAATACTCGCAGTGACTACAGAATTCGCTTTGCCAAGATTAATTTAGCCAGAGAGCAAAACTATTAACCGTCACTTGAAATTTACTAAACTCTTTCATTGAGGAAGGTTTGCCAGACCATCAGGGTGCACAGTATCGCTGGCCTTGTACTTAAGTCAATTGATTCTGAGGTAATTTCTCATTCAGCATACATGTAGTGTACAATATTTACAACTGATCTGAGCAAGAGAAGGCAGGTTTCAGTGCTTAAACAATGTGCTGGATCACTGATTTGAGGTCTTATCAGTATGAGTTAATCAATCAGCTTTCAATGGTGCAGCAAGTGATTTTCTGGGCAGTAGAAGATTTCATAGAATCCTTTCAATGCAGAAGGAGACCATTTGGCCCATTGGGTCTGCACCGACCCTCCAAAAGAGCATCACTGGCCCATCCGATACCCACAACCCCGTAACCCCACCTAATCAATGCAACTTGGACACTAAGGGGCAATTTAGCATGGCAAATCCACCTAATCTGCACATCTTTTGGACTGTGGGAGGAAACCGGAGCACCTGGAGGAAACCCACGCAGACACGAAGAATGTAAACTCCATACAGTCATCCAAGGCCGGAATCAAATCCGGTCTCTGCAATGTGAGTTAACAGTGCTAATCACTGTGCCACCGTGCCACACCGAACACAACCTCATTCTCTTGCATCGCAAGATGGGCGAATATTCTTTTAATTTAATTAGACACAAATGTGTAAAATGGTAACTGGTTTTATTTTTCTGACTGAAGATTACATTGATTTATTCCTCTCCGATGAAAATTAATTAATCCCTCAAGTTACACCTTTGTTGTTCCAGTTTATTGGTGCTGATTCACTCCTGCACAATACCAATTCTACCATTGATGTAATGGCATGCCTTGCTAATCAAAAATCAGACAGTTTTTATTTAGTATGATCGATTCTTTAATTGACTATTTTACTATTGCCCGTCTTAATTTGACTAACTATTAGTGTCTTAAATTGCATAGCTAAATATATAGTACTCCCTTGTCAAGGTTGCCCACCTGGTAAAATAAAGTTGTTTCATTCCATTATTCGACAGGCAGCAGAAATTTCAGTCTCTACCATCGACCTCAGGTCTAATGTTGAAGATGTGAGTACAGTAAGTGGCTGTCTTGCAAATGAGTTCTCTCCAAAGTTATTAATCACCGTAGGTTAGACTGGCGACCTGTCTATGTGCCAGTGCCGCATCCTGTCAGCTTGTAGCGACGGAGCTGAACAAGGACTAGTGAAAAATCTCACTCGTTCAATTAGCAACACTCAAAAGATTCTGACCTCTCACCTCATTTACATAGGGCATCAACTCAATTCTGATCAACTCAAGGTAAAGATCAAACCAAGCAAGTGTGTCAATCAGAGAGGAATGCAAAACAAGTTGCGAGTGCGAACTGCACCAACACGTGCTCGACCTGTGCTAAATACTCAAATGTAGGATTGGGTTCTCAGAGGTGGGATGGACTCTGTACATTTGGCATGGGCTTGGTGGATTAGCTCCAATCTAAATGGAGTCCAGAATTAATTTCCTGGAGACTCAGCAACTTGATAAATCGCCTGATTTTGTGACTCAACAGAGGCACAGTAAGCTTCAGTGATCCTGAAGAAGAGTTTTTGTTTATATGAAATGACTGAAGAAAGCGAGGGCAAGATTATTCCCTTTGAGCTGGGGTCACGTGGGAGTCACAACCTCACACTGTGTGGGAAACAGGGAAGGCGTAGTGGTGTTGTCACTGGACTAGTAAACCAGAGATCCAGGGTCATGCTCTGGGGACCCAGGTTCAAGTCCCACCACTGCAGATGGTGAAATTTGAATTCAATAAAAATGTGGAATTTAAAAAAGCCTAATGATGACCATTAAACTATTGTTGATTGTCATAAAAGCCCATCCGGTTCACTAATGTAATTTAAGAAAATAAATCTGCCCTCCTTACCTGGTCTGGCCTACATGTGATCCAAACCCACTACATGGCAATGGGGTTGACTCTTAACTGCCCCCTCTAGGGCAATTAGGGAGGGGCAATAAATGCTGGCACAGCCTGCGATACCCACGTCCCATGAACGATTTATTTAAAAAGTCACCTGGAAATGATTTTTCCTGAATCGACGAATTGGTGTCCATGGAGAGCCTGCCCATCACCCTTAATTGAGCTCGTGAAACTGAAGGGAAAACAGGGGAACCCCTTAGTTTCGACGGAGATGATGCTAGGATCTCAGGTGAGAAATAAAAACGGCACCTAAATTTGGAAACGACCTCTCTCCGACTTTTTAAACTTTTAAATTAAAAATTAGAATCAGCAGCCGGGCCACCATTGTGGAGGAGAAGCAGGAGTGCCTTCTCTGGGTGGCCCGAGGAACAGCAGGGAACAGCTCCCCGGTGTCCTGGACAATATTTATCCTTCAATCAGCATTGCATAAAACACAGATTATCTGATCATTATCACATTATTGTTGGTGGGAGCTTGCTGTGTGTAAACTGGCTCCCATATTTCTAATTGATAACACTGACTACATTTCAGAAGTACATCATTGGGTGTAAAGTGCTTTGGGAAGTTCAGACGTTGTGAATTCAAACCTTTGGTGGGATTCTCCGTCCCGTCAGCCGGCCAATGGGATTTTCCATTGTTGGCAGCTCCCCGCTGTCTGGAAATCCCCGGGCGTGGATGCGTTTTCAGAGTAACGGAGAATCCCGACAGCAGGCTGGGTCTCGAATAAGGATGAGTCAGAATACAGGGGGGAGATAGAAAACCTAGTGGAGTGGTGCAACGACAACAATGCCAGCAAAACTAAAGAGCTGGTCTTTGACTTCAGGAAGCAAAGTACTGTGCACACCACTGTCAGCAACAATGGGGCTGAGGTGGAGGTGGTTAACAGCTTCAAATTCCTAGGGGTGCACATCACCAAAAGTCTGTCCTGGTCCATCCATGTCGACGCTACCACCAAGAAAGCACAACAGCGCCTATACTTCCTCAGGAAACTAAGGATATTTGGCATATCCACATTAACTCTTACCAACTTTTACAGTTGCACCATAGATGGCATCCTATCTGGCTGCATCACAGCCTGGTATGGCAACTGCTTGGCCCAAGACTGCAAGAAACTTCAGAGAGTCGTGAACACAGCCCAGTCCATCACAAAAACTGCCTCCCAACAATAGACTCTGTCTACACCTCCCGCTGCCTGGGGAAAGCGGGCAGCATAATCAAAGATCACTCTCACCCGCTTACTCACTCTTCCAACTTCTTCCATTGGGGAGGAGATACAAAAGTCTGTGAACATGCTCAAACAGATTCAAAAACAGCTTCTTCCCGACTGTTACCAGACTCCTAAACGACCCTCTTATGGACTGACCTGATTAATACTACACCCCTGTATGCTTCACCCGATGTCGATGTCTATGTATTTACATTGTGTACCTTGTATTGCCCTATTATGTATTTTCTTTTTATGTTATTTCCTTTTCATGTACTTAATGATCTGTTTGAGCTGGTCGCAGAAAAATACTTTTCACTGTACCTCGGTACACATGACAATAAACAAATCCCATCCATCCAATCCAATCCAGCCCCGTTTCTTTCCTTCATTCAATTGGGCAGCAATGGCAGATGTCAGCTGCAGAATTGAGGCCCAGATCTGTAAGGATCGCAATCTTGGCATGGAATGTTAAAAGCTTTTAAAATCAAGGGGCGGGATTCTCCGATCCTGGGGCTAGGTTTTGATGCCGACGTAAATGCCAGAGTGTATTACGACGGTGTCATCTGGCCCCTAGGATCAGCGATCCTGCACCACACGGGGGCCAGCATAGCACTGGAGCGCCCCACGCAGCTCCAGCTGCCAATATGGACACCAGCACGGCTGGCGCGAGCTCGTCCATGCGCGCCACGGCCGGCGCGAGATCAAACATGCGTGCTACGGCCAGCCCAAGTTTGCACATGTGCGCCACGGCCGGCGGGAATTTGCACATGCGCGTGGCTTGCCTTCTCTGCGCCGGGCCCCAGGCAACATGGCGGAGCCCTACAGGTGCCTGGCGTGGAGGAACATAGGCCCCCCGGAATAAGCCCGCCCGCTGCTGGGTAGGCCCCGATCACGGGCCAGGCCACCGTGGAGCCCCCACGGAGTCGGATTCCCCCTCCCCACACCAGGACGGCCCACCGCAGCATGAACGGCGAGGTCCTGTTGGGTAGGACCACAAGCGAACAGCGGCGGCGGGACTCGGCCGATCTCGGCTGGCATTCGACCCACAGAGAGTCACGCGGCCCCCGACCAGCGCCGTGCTAACCGCACCCGCGCCATTGCCGGTGTTGGACCGGCGTCGCATGATTCCCCCCCGCCCCTGGCGATTCTCCGACCCGCTGTGGGGTCAGAGAATCCCACCCAAGTTTTCTCTTTGCTGTTCGATTAATTTTTTGTGGCTTCGGTATGACAATTGCAAATGATAATAATAACAATAATCTTTATTAGTGTCACAAGTAGTCTTACATTAACACTGCAATGAAGTTACTGTGAAAACCTCCTAGTCGCCACACTCCGGCGCCTGTTTGGGTACACTGAGGGAGAATTCAGAATGTCCAATTCACCTAACAGCACGTCTTTCGAGACTTGTGGGAGAAAATCGGAGCACCTGGAGGAACCCCGCGCAGACACGGGGAGAACGTGCAGACTCCGCACAGATAGTGACCCAAGCCAGGAATCCAACCCAGGTCCCTGGTGCTGTGAAGCCACAGTATTATCCCCTATGCTACCGTGTCACCCATATCACCCATGTCAGCAGATACAATGACTTTTTCCACATGTCCATTTAATAAAATATGTGATTCAGCTAATAATTGGCAGAAGGGGTGGTGGGAGGTGGAGGGAGGAAAACTTGAATGGGACCAATAAATTAGAACAGGGATTGCAATGCCCAATGAACACAGGCCTGGCTGTAACAATGCTGATAGCACTCAAAGCTTGTGCTGCCTACTCATTGAAATTGCAATGGTGTGCAGCTCCATTCTTACCATGCTGAGAGTGAATGCACACTTTAGCAGGAGACCCAAGATCCTGTGAGTCGAGCACCACTTGAAGCTGGTCATTACTCTTACGAAGACAGCCTGCAGCAGGTGTGGCACCTGGTGAAAGAAGAGCTAATGAGCAAAAGGGACACTAAAAAATGGTCCAACCTGCCAAAACACATGCCAAATTCTGATGTAGCAGGAGGTGAACAGGAGGAAAAAGATCCTCTTCCTTCAGTGAGCCAGGAGGCCCTCCAGCCATATAAAATGAATATAATAGGAACAGGTAACCATCGATGCCAGCAGTTTGGCTTGAAGCAGCTGATTCAGAAGATTCAATGACCTCACACAAGTGGTCAAGGTAAGTGAATACATCTTCAAATGCCTTCTTGACAAATTAAGTCAAGTCACCTTATCAGATATCGAAGAACTGCTGCTTCTCCACGGGAAATGGTACACGGCTAAAGTACATGAAGAATAGAGGATCCAGATGATGGAACATCACAATTTGATCTGATGGCCATCAGAATCTAGCACTGCGTATACGTTAGAGTAGCATGGAGGTGGGGTCTGAACATGGTGAAACATTGGACATGATTGGCCTGCAGCTAGACTGGGGACATATGAGAGTATGTGTGCCTGCTCAGGCAGGAGGGTAAGGTTGCACACGAGTACTACTGCAGATGAGGCGATGGCATGGGGTACTTTGATGGGAATGCAAACAGAAATACAGGGCTGCCAGACAGCCTCAAAGAGAATGGAGGAGTCCAGCTCCAACTTCACACCAGGCTTTGCACAGAGCTTGAAACACATCCTTTCAAGAACGGATGCAGTGGCCATCTTTATGAGAACATTTATGGGCCCATTAATGATGTATCATCTAATGGTCACTGTCTTCCATTGCAGCACAAATAGGATCTCATGGAAACTTATAACATTCTAACATGATTAAGCAGGGTAGATTCAGAAAGAATGTTCCCGATGGTGGGGGAGTCCAGAACTTGGGGTCATAGTTTGAGGATAAGGGGTAAATCATAGAATCGTAGAATTTACAGTGCAAAAGGAGGCCATTTGGCCCATCGAGTCTGCACCAGCCCTTGGAAAGAGCACACTACTCAAGCTTACGCCCCCACACTATCCCCGTAACCCCGTAACCCCAAAACCCCATAACCCAGTCCCCCACTTAACCTTTTTGGACACTAAGGACAATTTAGCATGGCCAATCCATGGGATCCATTGGGATCAATTGTGTTCCCTGTGGCATTGGTGCTAGCCCCTCCACAGTCGCTGAATCGGTCCAGGACGGGTGCCAGTTTTACTGTTGTGTAAGTCCATGAGTCCTGTCCTGGCGTCAACACTTAGTCTCAGGAATGGAGAATCCCACCCACAATGTTTTGGCCTCAACTGCTTTCTGTCGTCGAGATTTCCACAGGCTCACCACTCTGGATGAAGACACGTCTCCTCATCTCAGTCTGAAATGGTTTACCCCAAATCCTTAGACTGTGACCCCTGGTTCTGGATTCCTAATCACCTGGAACATCCTTCCTGCATCTAGCTTGCCTTGTTCTGTTAGAAATTTGTAATTTTCTATGAGATTCCCCTTCATTTTTCTCAACTCCAGCGAATCAAATCCTAACTGACTCAATCTCTCCTCATATATCAGTCCTTTTTTAAATAATAAATTTAGAGTACCCAATTATTATTTTTTGAATTAAGGGCAATTTAGCATTGCCAATCCACCTACCCTGCACATCTTTGGGTTGTGGGGGTGAAACCCACGCAGACACGGGGAGAATGTGCAAACTCTACACGGACAGTGACCCAGGGCCGGGATTTGGACCCGGGTCCTCAGCGCCGTAGTCCCAGTGCTAACCACTACTGGGAAATTACTGGCCCCTGTTCTGCCCTCTCATATGTCAGTCCTGCCGCCCCAAGAATTAGTCTGGGAAAGAAACCTTCGCTGCACTCCCTCCCTTGCAAAAATATCCTTCCTCAGATAAGTAGACCAAACCACCACACAATATTCCAGGTATGGTTTCACCAAGGCCCTGTATAATTGCAGCAGGACACCCTTCCTCCTGTACTCGAATCCTCTCGCAATGAAGGCCAACATACCATTTACCTTCGTCACTGCTTGCTGCATCTGCAGGCTTACTTTCAGTGACTCATGTACACGGATACCAGTAATTTCCCAGAAAGTTTAACTTTTTCATCTTCCAGGAGTGTAGGTAATGTAACCCCAATAGATAAAACGGAGAGAAAAATAGGGAATTATAGACCAGTCAACCTGATGTTCATAGTGGTGAAAATGCTAGACTGCATTTCCCTCTTGCAATCAAGACCCATTCAGATAATAATCCTGTTTTTGCTACGAAAGTGGAGAACATCACATTTATCCACATTTATACCGACTCTGTCCAATTCTGCCACTGTTTTCTAAGTGCTCTGCTAGTAAATAGAATCTTGGAAAAGTTTTAATTTTCTAGGCAATTGCCCTGCACGTGAACAGGGCAGGACTTCTGAAGGGTCCCAAAATTCAACAGCGCCAAGCGTCTTAACATTTGCTGTTAACACTGTAAAATCCAGCCCTATGAAGTTTTTGCGCGTTGCTTTGCACGTCCAGCTTGATGCTATGCAGACTCAGGTGGCTGCCAGCACGAAAACATATTGCTCCTTGCTTGGGGTTGTAGGACCAGGTGATAGAGGGCTGGATTGTCCGGTCTCCCAGTTATGTTTTTCTTAGCTGCGCGCCGTTCACTGTCAATGGGATTTCCCATTGTAAATACCCCACACAACGGGAAACACATGGGTGGGGGTGCCCTGTCGACGGGAAACGTGAATTGCGACAACCGAAGAATTCTGGCCTGAGGCTGGTCATTAAGGGCTGAGATGGGGATGAACCACTTCAGTCAAATGGTGGGAAATCATTGGAATTCTCTGTCCCAGAGGGCTATGGAGACACATTATTGAATATGTTCAAGACAGAGATGACTGGATTTCTACACATTAAAACATCAAGAGTTATGAGAATAGTGCTTAAAAACTTTGAAGTAGAAGATCAATCATTTTTAAAAAATAAATTTAGAGTGCCCAATTATATTTTTTCCAATTAAGGGGCAATTTAACTTGGTCAACCCACCTAATCTGCACATTTTTGGGTTATGGGGGTGAAACCCACGCAGACATGGGGAGAATGTGCAAACTCCACACGGACAGTGACCCAGTGTCGGGATTCGAACCTGGGTCCTCAGTGCCATAGTCCCAATGTTAACCACTGCGCGTAGAATCTCAATCATGACCACATTGAATGACAGAGCAGGCACGAAGGGCTGAATGGCCTACTCCTATTCCTTATGTTCTAGTGTAGAAACTTGTGTTCAAAGGGACATCCAGGGTCTTACAGCAGATTACTCGGACCTCTGAGCGCTATCCCTGAGGAAGTGGCACTAGACTCCCTACAGTGCAGAAGGAGACTATTCGGCCCATAGAGTCTGCACTGACCCCTCAAAAGAGCGCCACACTCAGGCCCCCATCTTATCCCACAATCCAGCAACCCGATCCAACCTTTGGACACTAAGGGGCAATTTAGCTTGGCCAATCCACCTAACCTGCACATCTTTGGACTGTGGGGGGAAACCGGAGCACTCGGAGGCACCCACGCAGACACAGGGAGAAAGTACAATTCCACACTGACAGTCACCCGAGGCCAGAATTGAACCTGGGTCCCTGGAGTTGTGAGGCAGCAGTGCCAACCCCTGTGCCACCCAATGGCTGACGTTCAAGTGTTGTACACTGTCTGACATCTTCAGGACCACGCTCCTCATCCCTTCAACACCCTGACAAAGATGGGTCTCAGTAGAAGTGTGTAACACACTGTGAACACTAGTTTGGTACCAAAGTGGCACTCAGAGTGCTGAAACTGCACTCTTCGGAGCACAACTTTGTACAGCCTTGTTTTGAGCTGCTGACCATGAGAACCACAGTGGTGTGTGAGCTAACCACGCCATGAGTAAAACGACAAAACAAATTAATGGAAATGCAATTAATGATTATTTATTACGTTATACAGCAGAGTACAATGTATAATCTTTGCAAATATTGATTAAGCTTGCTTAATATTGAACATGCCTTTCAGAATTGTGTGGCATGAAGCTGCTCTTTCTATTTTTGAATATTAAATATTATCAGGGTGAAGGTTACTTTAAAATGTGCCTTGCAATTCAATTTTTCAAATGATCTTTTCTGCCCACCCTTATATTTAACACAATATGGGTTCCAGTTTTCTGCCAGAAAGCTGAATGAATATTATATTTTAATTTTTAGGTCATCTCTAATAAAGATTTAATTCTGAAGAAACGAAACTCTGTACTTTTAAATCTAAACTTTCAGGTTATTTCACAGTAATCATATGTTAACAATTCACTTCCACAGCAATGCACCAGTCCCAAAAAATACTGGTGTATTCAGCAGGCATTTAGTGGGTAAGGGCAGCAAATTTATATCCTTTTATGGATTTTGTTCGGAAGTCCATAATTAAGATACTTCTGCAGTGTAACTAATAGTAATAATCTTTATTAGTGTCACAGGTGTGCTTACATTAACACTGCAATGAATTTACTGTGAAAATCTCCTAGTCGCCACACACCGGCGCCTGGTCGTGTACACAGAGGGAGAATTCAGAATATCCAATTCACCTAACAAGCACGTCTATTGGGACTTGTGGGAGGAAACTGGAGCAGCCGGAGGAAACCCACGCAGTCACCGGGAGAACATGCAGACTCCGCACAGACAGTGACTCAAGCGGGAATCAAACCTGGGACCATGGCGCTCTAAAGCAACAGTGCTAACCCCTGTGCTACCGTGCTGCCCTTGAGAAGCAGGGCCAATCGGATTGCAAGTTCGGAATTTCCATATTTAACTATTCATTTCCTAACTCAAAGTTGTACCTGAATTACTACATAGTAGTGGTTTCAAATAAATTTTATATCATTTTTCCGAGAGAGAATTGTTTAATTTACGGGATGTGGGCATCGCTGGCTGGACCAGCATCTTTTGACCATCATTAGTTGCCCTTCAGGGGGTGGTGATGAGCTGCTTTCTTGAACCGCTGCAGTCCCTGAGGTGTAAGTACACCCACACTGCTGTTAGGGAGGTCCAGGGTTTTGATCCCGTGACAGTGAAGGAATGCATTTCCCAATCAGGATGGTGAGTGACTTGGAGGGGAAATTCCAGTTGGTGACATTCCCAGCTATTTGCTGCTCTTGTCTTCTAATTGGTAGTGGTCCTGGGTTCGCAAGGTGCTTCCTAAGGAACCTTGGCGTGTTCCTGCAGTGCATCTTGTAGATGGTGCACACTGTTCATTGGAGATGGATGGATTGAATATTTGTGGAAGGGGTAGCAATCAAGCGGGCTTCTTTATTTTAATGGTATCAAGCTTCTTGAGTGTTGTTGGAGCTGCATTCATCCAAGCAAATGGAGAATATTCAATTACGCTCCTGATTTGTGCCTTGTAGCTGGTGGAGAGTATTTGGGGAGTCAGGAAGTGAGATATTCACCATAGGATTCCTAGCCTCTGACCTGCTCATGTTGCCCCAGTATTAAATATGGCTAGTCCACTTCAGTTTCTATTAATCCCCAGGATGGGGTGGCACAGTAGCGCAGTGGTTAGCACTGCTACCTACGGCACTGAGGACTCGGGTTCGATCCCGGCCCTGGGTCACTGTCCATGTGGAGTTTGCACATTATTCCCGTGTCTATGCGGGTTACGCCCCCACAACCCAAAGATGTGCAGGCTGGGTGGATTGGCCACACTAAATTGTCCCTTAATTGGAAAAAAATAATTGGGTACTCTAAATTTTAAAGAAAACAGGATGTTGATACTGGAGGATTCAGCGATGGCAATGCTAGTGAATATCAATGGGTGGTGGTTCGATCTTCTCTTGTTAGAGATAGCCATTGGCTGGCACTTGCGTGGTGCGAACGGTACTTGCCACTTATCAGCCCAAGCCTGAGTATTGTCCAGGTCTTGCTGCATTTGGACATGGACTGCTTCATTATCTGAGGAATTATGAAAGGTGTAGAACATTGTGCAGTCGTCATTCCTGACCCTCTGATGGAAGGAAGGTCATTGCCGAAGCAGCTGAAGATGTTTGGGCCGAGGACACTACCCTGAGAAATGCCTGCAGTGATGTCCTGGATTCAATTTGTGTCTATGAACCTCAAAAGATTATGTTGAGAAAATCTGCTCCTCTCAATAGTTTAATTATCAAAATCAAGACATTGATTCAATTCTAAAACCAACTAATTATGTTACCTATGTTTTCTCAGCACAGAAGGCTAATGTTGTATTTATTGCAGTGGTGAAACACAGAGAGAGATACTGAGAGTGTATTTCCTCACGCTAACTTGATTTCATTCTGGAAAAGCAAGCAGCTGAGGAAAACAGATATGAAAGGAACATAGGAAGGGTGAGGAGGAAAACCAGTTGATGATGACACTTCTGAACTCTCATCACTGAGCAAGGGGTAAAGGATCGTAATAGGGATAAGGATGAAAATGAACTGATGGGAAAGTTGAAATTGAGAAGTTATGAATGCAGTTCAGAAAGCAAAGAGGTAGTTATAGTTATGGGGCCGAGGGCACGGTGGGATTACCAGGGATAAATGAAAGGTTAAAAAAAATTAGTGTGGGGAGCGTGTAAAATAAATGAGGGAAGGAAGGAGAGAAACATCCAAAGAGGCAGCCAAGGGAATGTCTCTAAGGGACATAGTTTCCCTGCAAAGCCTCATCCCCACCATCTCAAATTGCCTTCTGCAATTGGTGGATCCTTTCATCACCGGAGCTGCTACCTAAGAGGAAAGATAGTGAAAATTAAGAGAAGCAAAATGTTCAGGAGAGATCAAGAGGGAAAGTCAGTGAAGTAGAAGTGGAGTACTAGAGTAAGACAGCAAGAAAACAAGAACCTGGTAAACAGGCTTAACCTTCTGCAATAACAATTGGGACCACCTGGGAATATATTCCAAAGTCTTGTGTAGAATTTAAAATAATAATCTTTATTAGTGTCGCAAGTAGGCTTACATTAAAACTGCAATGAAGTTGCTGTTAAAATCCCCTAGGCGCCACACTCCAGCGTCTGTTCTGGTACACAGAGAGAGAATTCAGAATGTCCAATTCACAAAACAAGCACGTCTTTTGGGACTTGTGGGAGGAAACCGGAGCACCCGGAGGAAACCCATGCAGACACGGGGAGAACATGCAGACTCCACACAGACAGTGACCGAAGCTGGGAATCGAACCTGGGACCCTGGCGCTGTGAAACAACAGCGCTAACCACTGTATTACCGTGCCACCATATACTTTGTGCAATTGCTATATTTACATCCCATCACACATTTGGCACATTTAATTTTCTCTCCATAAACTTGAACTCAGATACTCGGCATGTGGTGCAGCGGATAGTACTGGGACTGCAGCGCTGAGGACACGGGTTCGAATCCCGGCCCTGGGTCACTGTCCGTGTGGAGTTTGCACATTCTCACCGTGTCTGCATGTGTTTCATCCCCACAACCCAAAGATGTGCAGGTTAGGTGGATTGGCAACACACTAAATTGCCCCTTAATTGGAAAAAAATAATAATTGGGTACTCTAAATTTAGAAAAAAAAGAATCTCGGCTGACACACGATACTGAAGGAGTTTCATTTGATACCTTTTACCAGTCTGTACTAACAGGTGGCCATAAAATGATTTGAACATGGGCAGGAGAGATCCCCCAGGGGTTTGGACAATATTTAGTCCTCCCAAGCAATAGTGTGAGTGTACTTATGGACTGCAAATGTTGAAGGCTCACCACCACCTTCTCAAGGGCAATGATGGGTGGGTAATACCTGCTGACCTTGCCAACGATACCCACATCGTGTGAACAAATGATTTTTTAAAAGATCAGATTGTCTAGTCATTATCAAATTTAGCATCTGTGGATTCTTGTGTGCATATTGGCAGCTGAATTTCCTCCAAAACCCAGGACTTCATTGCAAAAATACTTCATTGGATGTGCAGTACTTTGAGCAGCCTGAGGAGGAATTAGTCATTATATATCTTACTGCATTATTTCCTTCAAATCAGAACCTCACCTTTTTGTCACACTATTCCATCACAACGTAACTCACTTGTCTCTTTAACTTGGCTCTGAACAATTCCCCCGAGGTTTGAGTTTGAATGGTAGGCGGTGTTGCCACATATTCAACTCAAGAAATCACACAACTTGATCGCCAGTTTAGGTGATGTCATTGCCCCGAACGCAACTAACTGGCCTCCGTCCCCCACCAATAAAGCTGCTGCTATACCTGGGTGCCCTAATTCTCTTCCTGCCATCCTACGATACAGCTGCCACAGTCTCTGTTCTGCTGCTCGACTCTCCGTTGTGACAGGACTCCTCTACCCATTATCAGGTACCAATTGAACTCCTCAAAGACTGCTCCCTACACTGACAAGAGCTTCATTCCCACTTTCACATTCATCAATATTGCACCCCTTTTAATCTTAAAAAGAACAATTCTCAAGGCAATTCCCGATCACATCCATCATAAGAACATAAGAACATAAGAACTAGGAGCAGGAGTAGGCCACCTGGCCCCTTGAACCTGCTCAGCCATTCAATGAGATCATGGCTGATCTTTTTTGGACTCAGCTCCACTTTCCGGCCCGAACACCATAACCCTTAATCCCTTTATTCTTTCAAAAAACTATCTATCTTTATCTTAAAAACATTTAATGAAGCAGCCTCAACTGCTTCACTTGGGCAATGAATTCCATAGATTCATTACCCTTTGGGTGAAGAAGTTCCTCCTAAGCTCAGTCCTAAATCTACTTCCCCTTATTTTGAGACACTACCCCCTAGTTTTGCTTTCACCCGCCAGTGGGAACAATCTGTCCGCATCTATACTATCTATTCCCTTCACAATTTTATATGTTTCTATAAGATCCCCCCTCATCCTTCTAAATTCCAACGAGTACAGTCCCAGTCTACTCAACCTCTCCTCGTAATCCAACCCCTTCAGCTCTGGGATTAACCTAGTGAATCTCCTCTGCACACCCTCCAGCGCCAGTACATCCTTTCTCAGGTAAGGAGACCAAAACTGAACACAATACTCCAGGTGTGGCCTCACTAACACCTTATACAATTGCAGCATAACCTCCCTAGTCATAAACTCCATCCCTCTAGCAATGAAGGACAAAACTCCATTCGCGTTCATAATCACCTGTTGCACCTGTAAACCAACTATTTGTGACTCATGCACTAGCACACCCAGGTCTCTCTGCACAGCGGCATGTTCTAATATTTTATCATTTAAATAATAATCCCTTTTGCTATTTTTCCTAACAAAATGGATAATCTCACATTTGTTAACATTGTATTCCATCTGCCAGACCCTAGCCCATTCACTTAACCTATCCAAATCCCTCTGCAGACATCAGTGTAACTGGGTGGGGAAAGGGTGTGCCTCGAGCCTGGAGGATAAATCAGGATTGGGTCTCAGGTAAGGATGGCACTAATGGTAATAAGGGCAGGGAATTCTTAACTGCTTCCCCAGATATGACCTCAAAACTTCCTGACTCAGAGACAAGAATGCTATGTAACTGAACCCAGATAACCCATACTATATCTCAGTGAGGCTGATTATATATTGCGTGTTATTCAGCATAAGATAGCTTACCCAAGCCATCATGAGCAACACTGTAGCTGGTATATTCTGGCCTTTAGACCAGTGTGCATGTCACACGGCTGATCTTGTACTTCAGGAAGTAATAATAGAGAGAGAACTAAACCAGTCATCTCCTAGACAAAAGGGCAGCAGCTGGTAATTTACGAACTATTGTAAATGTCCCGTAATAATCACCTTCCAACTAACTCATCATGTGCCTATTTAGATGGACACACCACTAAACATGACACGAAAAGGATAGGCCAAGTTTAACGCAGATTTGTAAGAACCCTCAGGCGAGGTTTGCGGCCACCCCCTCAGAGGCAGCCTGCTATTGGCCGTCAGCGGGATGTTGCACTCCCGCCGCTGTCCACGGAGTGTTCCATTGTTCGCACCCTCCACTGCTGGGGAATCTGTGGCAGCAGCTCACCGTTGGGATGACTGGACGATCCTACCAGCAGGAACGGCCATAGAATCCTGTCCCTCGAGTCAGCTTTATCTTCCAATTAGATCAGGGATGATCTGGGTTACTTATCTGCCTCACTCCAAAGCCTTTGATGCCCTTACCCTTCCTGATTGGTAACAAACAACACCATGAAAGGTTGATTATTAAATCCAAATAAATTCACTAATTGTATTTATTATTTTTTTAAAAATATTTTTATTTAGCGTTTTCCATTATAAACAAAATAAAGAACAGTTAATTTAAGTTACAATGCAAAATGAACACAATAAACAATCAAGAATCCCAATTAACTTAACCTCCCCAACACTAAATTAAACCCCTTAACAACTGACGGTGACTTACTCTTTAAAAAAGGAAATAAATGGCTGCCGTATTGGGTAGAACATTTCTCCAAATGCAAGAACATAGAACATAGAACATACAGTGCAGAAGGAGGCCATTTGGCCCATCGAGTCTGCACCGACCCTCTTAAGCCCTCTCTTCCACCCCTATCCCCGTAACCCAATAACCCTTTCTAACCTTTTTGGGCACTAAGGGCAATTTATCATGGCTAATCCACCTAACTTTAATGTTTTTGGACTGTGGGAGGAAACCGGAGCACCCAGAGGAAGTCCACGCAGACACGGGGAGAATGTGCAGACTCCGCACAGACAGTGACCCAGCGGGGAATCGAACCTGGACCCTGGCGCTGTGAAGCCACAGTGCTATCCCCTTGTGCTACCGTGCTGTCCATGAACGACATGAGGTCACCTAGCCAAGCCGACACGCTGGATGGCGCAGAACTGGTTTCCGGGCTTTAACAAGGAAAAGTCAAGAACATCTGCCTTCACCACCGTCTGCAGCACCAGCGAGTATGATACCTTGAAAATGGTCACCGTCGTCATGGCTCCACAATGACATTAAGTATCTCTGACATGGTGCTAAACAAGGAGACCCAGAAGCTCATTAACTTGGCACAAGACCAGAACATGTGAGCGTGGTTAGCCAGCCCCCGAGAACGATGCTCACATGTGTCCTCCACCCCAGACAAAAACCTGCTCATTCTTACCTTCATCAAATGAGCCCTGTGCAGCATCTTGAACTGGATCAGACTAAGCCAAGCACAGGAGGATGTGGAGTTGACCCTGTGAAGAGTCTTGCTCCATACCTCATCATCTAGAATAGGACCCAATTCACCGCCCCATTTCATCTTTACCTCATCTAATGGGGCGGCACGGTTGGCATTGCTGCCTCACTGCGCCAGGGACCCGGGTTCGAATCCGACCTCAGGAAACTTAACCACTTCCTTACCTTGCAGGTCAGCTGTTCGGGAGAGAGAGGGAGCCAGGACCTTGGAAACAGCGCGGGAGTTTCAAAAAGCGCGGGAGCTGCGAGGCAGAGGGGACAGTTTAAAAGGGCGCGCTGTGGGTGAGGTAAGTACTGCTTAACCACTTCCTTACCTTGCAGGTCAGCTGTTCGGGAGAGAGAGGGAGCCAGGACCTTGGAAACAGCGCGGGAGTTTCAAAAAGCGCGGGAGCTGCGAGGCAGAGGGGACAGTTTAAAAGGGCGCGCTGTGGGTGAGGTAAGTACTGCTTAACCACTTCCTTACCTTGCAGGTCAGCTGTTCGGGAGAGAGAGGGAGCCAGGACCTTGGAAACAGCGCGGGAGTTTCAAAAAGCGCGGGAGCTGCGAGGCAGAGGGGACAGTTTAAAAGGGCGCGCTGTGGGTGAGGTAAGTACTGCTTAACCACTTCCTTACCTTGCAGGTCAGCTGTTCGGGAGAGAGAGGGAGCCAGGACCTTGGAAACAGCGCGGGAGTTTCAAAAAGCGCGGGAGCTGCGAGGCAGAGGGGACAGTTTAAAAGGGCGCACTGTGGGTGAGGTAAGTACTGCTTAACCACTTCCTTACCTTGCAGGTCAGCTGTTCGGGAGAGAGAGGGAGCCAGGACCTTGGAAACAGCGCGGGAGTTTCAAAAAGCGCGGGAGCTGCGAGGCAGAGGGGACAGTTTAAAAGGGCGCGCTGTGGGTGAGGTAAGTACTGCTTAACCACTTCCTTACCTTGCAGGTCAGCTGTTCGGGAGAGAGAGGGAGCCAGGACCTTGGAAACAGCGCGGGAGTTTCAAAAAGCGCGGAAGCTGCGAGGCAGAGGGGACAGTTTAAAAGGGCGCGCTGTGGGTGAGGTAAGTACTGCTTAACCACTTCCTTACCTTGCAGGTCAGCTGTTCGGGAGAGAGAGGGAGCCAGGACCTTGGAAACAGCGCGGGAGTTTCAAAAAGCGCGGGAGCTGCGAGGCAGAGGGGACAGTTTAAAAGGGCGCGCTGTGGGTGAGGTAAGTACTGCTTAACCACTTCCTTACCTTGCAGGTCAGCTGTTCGGGAGAGAGAGGGAGCCAGGACCTTGGAAACAGCGCGGGAGTTTCAAAAAGCGCGGGAGCTGCGAGGCAGAGGGGACAGTTTAAAAGGGCGCGCTGTGGGTGAGGTAAGTACTGCTTAACCACTTCCTTACCTTGCAGGTCAGCTGTTCGGGAGAGAGAGGGAGCCAGGACCTTGGAAACAGCGCGGGAGTTTCAAAAAGCGCGGGAGCTGCGAGGCAGAGGGGACAGTTTAAAAGGGCGCGCTGTGGGTGAGGTAAGTACTGCTTAGCCACTTCCTTACCTTGCAGGTCAGCTGTTCGGGAGAGAGAGGGAGCCAGGACCTTGGAAACAGCGCGGGAGTTTCAAAAAGCGCGGGAGCTGCGAGGCAGAGGGGACAGTTTAAAAGGGCGCGCTGTGGGTGAGGTAAGTACTGCTTAACCACTTCCTTACCTTGCAGGTCAGCTGTTTGGGAGAGAGATCAGTTTTGGGAGCAGGCCTATTGGCTGACTGTAAATCAGGAAGGATACAAAGGGTGTGGCTGAAGTGCCTTTAGAAACAGAGTGCTGAAGGCAAACAGAGTGTATCTGAGTTTGGGTAAGGCTGAGTTCGGGTAAGAGGGGAGTGACCCAAAAAAAAAAAATCAAGTTAATTAAGTAAAGTAATTAACTAGTTAAGGGAATTTGGTGCTCACCTGAAGGAGGTGCAGAGAAGTAGACCTGTGAGGGAGTCTCTGGAGCAATTGCATCACAGCCAGCAGGTAAGTGATTGGCTTGTAACTGGTAAGTGATTTCTCTCTCTTTGACTTTCTCCTAGCTGTGTAGTGTAGTTCAAATTTAACTTCAGGTTTAAGTCATGGCAGGAGAGCTCAGTCCCGTGTCATGCTCCTCTTGTGAGATGTGGCAAGTCAGGGACCCTTCTGGTGTCCCTGACTCCTTCATCTGCAAGAAGTGTGTCCAACTGCAGCTCCTGTTAGACCGCTTGACGGCTCTGGAGCTGCGGATGGACTCACTTTGGAGCATCCGCGATGCTGAAGAAGTTGTGGAAAGCACATTCAGTGAGTTGGTCACACCGCAGATTAAAATTACTGAGGCAGATAGGGAAAGGGTGACCAACAGACAGAGGAAGAGTAGGAAGGCAGTGCAGGGATCCCCTGCGGTCATCTCCCTCCAAAACAGATTTACCGTTTTGGAAACTGTTGGGGGAGATGGCTCACCAGGGGAAGGTGGCAGCAGCCAGGTTCATGGCACCGTGGCTGGCTCTGCTGCACAGAAGGGCGGGAAAAAGAGTGGCAGAGCTATAGTGAAAGGGGATTCAATTGTAAGGGGAATAGACAGGCGTTTCTGCGGACGCAAACGAGAATCCAGGTTGGTATGTTGCCTCCCTGGTGCAAGGGTCAAGGATGTCTCGGAGCGGCTGCAGGGCATTCTGGAGGGGGAGGGTGAACAGCCAGCTGTCGTGGTGCATATAGGCACCAACGATATAGGTAAAAAACGGGATGAGGTCCTACAAGCTGAATTTAGAGAGTTAGGAGTTAAACTAAAAAGTAGGACCTCAAAGGTAGTAATCTCAGGATTGCTACCAGTGCCACGTGATAGTCAGAGTAGGAATGACAGGATAGCTAGGATGAATACGTGGCTTGAGAGATGGTGCAAGAGGGAGGGTTTCAAATTCCTGGGACATTGGGACCGATTCTGGGGGAGGTGGGACCTGTACAAATCGGACGGTCTGCATCTGGGTGGGACCGGAACCAATGTTCTCGGGGGGGTGTTTGCTAGTGCAGTTGGGGAGGGTTTAAACTAATGTGCCAGGGGGATGGGAACCGATGTAGGAAGTCAGTGGGGACAGAAACAAAAGGCAGGAAGGGAGAGTGTGTAAAGCATGACCAGAGAAAGCAGGGCAGAGAGCAAGGAAGGTCTACATTAAACTGCATTTATTTCAATGCAAGGGGCCTGACGGGCAAAGCGGATGAACTCAGGGCATGGACGGGCACATGGGACTGGGATATAAAAGCTATGACTGAAACATGGCTAAGGGAGGGGCAGGACTGGCAGCTCAATGTTCCGGGGTACAGATGCTATAGAAAGGATAGAACAGGAGGTAAGAGAGGAGGGGGAGTGGCGTTTTTGATTAGGGAGAACATCACGGCAGTACTTAGAGGGGATATATCCGAGGGTTCGCCCACTGAGTCTATATGGGTGGAACTGAAAAATAAGTAGGGAGAGATCACCTTGGTAGGACTGTACTACAGGCCCCCAAATAGTCAGCGGGAAATTGAGGAGCAAATATGTAAGGAGATTACAGATAGCTGCAAGAATAATAGGGTGGTAATAGTAGGGGACTTTAACTTTCCCAACATTGACTGGGACAGCCATAGCATTAGGGGCTTGGATGGAGGGAAATTTGTTGAGTGTATTCAGGAGGAATTTCTCATTCAGTATGTGGATGGACCGACTAGAGAGGGGGCAAAACTTGACCTCGTCTTAGGAAATAAGGAAGGGCAAGTGATAGAAGTGCTAGTGAGGGATCACTTTGGGACAAGTGACCATAATTCCATTAGTTTTAAGATAGCTATGGAGAATGATAGGTCTGGCCCAAGAGTTAAAATTCTTAATTGGGGCAAGGCCAATTTTGATGGTATCAGACAGGAACTTGCAGAGGTAGATTGGGGGAGACTATTGGCAGACAAAGGGACGGCTGGTAAATGGGAGGCTTTTAAAAATGTGTTAACCAGGGTGCAGGGTAAGCACATTCCCTTTAGAGTGAAGGGCAAGGCTGGTAGAAGTAGGGAACCCTGGATGACTCGAGATATTGAGACTCTGGTCAAAAAGAAGAAGGAGGCATATGACGTACATAAGCAACTGGGATCAAGTAGATCCCTTGAAGAGTATAGAGATTGTCGAAATAGAGTTAAGAGGGAAATCAGGAGGGCAAAAAGGGGACATGAAATTGATTTGGCAAATAATGCAAGGGAGAATCCAAAGAGATTCTACAGATACATAAAGGGGAAAAGAGTAACTAGGGACAGAGTAGGGCCTCTTAAGGATCAACAAGGGCATCTATGTGCAGAGCCACAAGAGTTGGGTGAGATCCTGAATGAATATTTCTCATCGGTATTCACGGTGGAGAAAGGCATGGATGTTAGGAAACTAAGGGAAATAAATAGTGATGTCTTGAGAAGTGTGCATATTACAGAGGAGGAGGTGCTGGAAGTCTTAAAGCGCATCAAGGTAGATAAATCCCCGGGACCTGATGAAATGTATCCCAGGATGTTGTGGGAGGCTAGGGAGGAAATTGCGGGTCCCCTAACCGAGATATTTGAATCATCGGCAGCCACAGGTGAGGTGCCTGAAGATTGGAGAGTGGCGAATGTTGTGCCCTTGTTTAAGAAGGGCAGCAGGGAAAAGCCTGGGAACTACAGACCGGTGAGCCTAACGTCTGTAGTAGGTAAGTTGCTAGAAGGTATTCTGAGAGACAGGATCTACAAGCATTTAGAGAGGCAAGGACTGATTCGGGGCAGTCAGCATGGCTTTGTGCGTGGAAAATCATGTCTCACAAATTTGATTGAGTTTTTTGAGGGAGTGACCAAGAAGGTAGATGAGGGTAGTGCAGTAGACGTTGTCTACATGGACTTTAGCAAAGCCTTTGACAAGGTACCGCATGGTAGGTTGTTGCAGAAGGTTAAAGCTCACGGGATCCAGGGTGAGGTTGCCAATTGGATTCAAAATTGGCTGGACGACAGAAGGCAGAGGGTGGTTGTAGAGGGTTGTTTTTCAAACTGGAGGCCTGTGACCAGTGGTGTGCCTCAGGGATCGGTGCTGGGTCCACTGTTATTTGTGATTTATATTAATGATTTGGATGAGAATTTAGGAGGCATGGTTAGTAAGTTTGCAGATGACACCAAGATTGGTGGCACAGTGGATAGTGAAGAAGGTTATCTAGGATTGCAACGGGATCTTGATCAATTAGGCCAGTGGGCCGACGAATGGCAGATGGAGTTTAATTTAGATAAATGTGAGGTGATGCATTTTGGCAGATCGAATCAGGCCAGGGCCTACTCAGTTAATGGTATAGCGTTGGGGAGAGTTATAGAACAAAGAGATCTAGGAGTACAGGTTCATAGCTCCTTGAAGGTGGAGTCGAAGGTGGACAGGGTGGTGAAGAAGGCATTCGGCATGCTTGGTTTCATTGGTCAGAACATTGAATATAGGAGTTGGGACGTCTTGTTGAAGTTGTACAAGACATTGGTACGGCCACACTTGGAATACTGTGTGCAGTTCTGGTCACCCTATTATAGAAAGGATATTATTAAACTAGAAAGAGTGCAGAAAAGATTTACTAGGATGTTGCCGGGACTTGATGGTTTGAGTTATAAGGAGAGGCTGGATAGACTGGGACTTTTTTCCCTGGAGCGTAGGAGGCTTAGGGGTGATCTTATAGAGGTCTATAAAATAATGAGGGGCATAGATAAGGTAGATAGTCAACATCTTTTCCCAAAGGTAGGGGAGTCTAAAACTAGAGGGCATAGGTTTAAGGTGAGAGGGGAGAGATTCAGAAGGGCCCAGAGGGGCAATTTCTTCACTCAGAGGGTAGTGAGTGTCTGGAATGGGCTGCCAGAGGTAGTAGTAGAAGCGGGTACAATTGTGTCTTTCAAAAAGCATTTAGATGGTTACATGGGTAAGATGGGTATAGAGGGTTATGGGCCAAGTGCGGGCAACTGGGACTAGCTTAATGGTAAAAAACTGGGCGGCATGGACTGGTTGGGCCGAAGGGCCTGTTTCCATGCTGTAAACTTCTATGATTCTATGATTCTATGAAACTCTGTGTGGAGTCTGCACGTTCTCCCCGTGTCTGCGTGTGTTTCCTTCGGGTGCTCTGGTTTCCTTCCACAGCCCAAAGATGTGCAGATTAGGTGGATTGGCCATGCTAAATTGACCTTTAGTGCCCAAAAGGTTAGGTGGGTCACTGGGTTACGAGAATAGGGTGGAGGCGTGAGCTTAAGTAGGGTGCTCTTTTCAAAGGCGGTGCAGACTCGATTGATCAAATGGCCTCCATCTGCACTGTAAATTCTATGATTCTATGACTTGGCTTGATAGGATTTGGCCGTAAATACACAAAGACAAAGACAAAATCTTCATCAACAGGAAGGAGGGTGGTGCCGATGGAAAAGGCCTGTGTGAAAAATCGTGAAGCTGAAAATATCTCATCAGATCGCAACAAGGGAGTTGAAATTTTTCCGACAGCTCCTTAAAGCTGACAAACCTTTCCTCCATGAACAAACGTCGGCAAACCTCAATAAGCCCTTCCCCTCCCATGACCTAAACATCGAGTGTAAACCTGCTGACAAAAAGAGGTGATCACTGCAGATAGGGGCCAACAAAGACATGGAGCTCAGTTTAAAATGCTTCCAGATTCTCAGGGTGGACACCACTACTGGACTTGAGCAAAATCTTGCTGGAGAGAACGGCAATGATGCCGTTATTAATACACAGATGCTGGAACCCTTACAAGAACTCATCTCCATTTTTCCCACATGGAACCCGGATGATTAAACCACCCCAATACTTTCTCAATATTAGCTGCCCAATAAAATATTATAAATTGGGTAAAGTTAAACCTCCTGACTGGCTATCTCTCTGGAGAAATGCCAACAGATCCTTGGGGTCTTACCCACCCAAATAAAGGAGGAAACTAATTTGTTAATTCTGACTTCTTCACCCAAAGGGCTGTGAATCTATGGAATTCCTTGCTCAGTGAAGCAGTTGAGGCTCCTTCATTAAATGTTTTTAAGATAAAGATAGATAGTTTTTTGAAGAATAAAGGGATTAAGGGTTATGGTGTTCGGGTCGGAAAATGGAGCTGAGTCCACAAAAGATCAGCCATGATCTCATTGAATGGCTGAGCAGGCTTGAGGGGCCAGGTGGCCTACTCCTGCTCCTAGTTCTTATGTTCTTATGTTAAAGAAGGACTTGGGGAGGAAAGTGGGGAGACACTGAAAAATAATTAAAAATCTGAGGCGCACATTCATTTTAATAGTCTGAACCCTGCCCACCAAGGATAGGGGGAAGTTATACCATTTATGTAAGCCAGATTTGATCCATTAACCAGACTTTTGTACATCTTAATTTATGAAGCGAGGCCCAATCATGGGCAAACCCGGATACCCAGATAATGAAAGCTATCTCTGGCAAGGCGTAAAAGGTAATATCTCCAGATGGGCTCTCCTACCCTGGGGAGTTAACCGGGAAGTATTTGCTCTTATCCAAATTCAACTTATACCTTGAGAAGGGTAAAATTCACCCCTTGAACGTCACAGCTGGCCCACCACCTTACCTGTTGATAGTAATTCAAATTGTGTCTGCGTTTTTTTTCCTGCTTGCCAGTAACTCTGGGGTTGGGGCAAGTGAGCATTTATCGTAGTCCACCAGCCTCTGCTGCTTCACCCTCACAGTCCTTTTCATATGTGCTTTGTAGGAAATTATCTCCCCTCGATAACTACCTTAAGGACTTCCCACAAGGTGAGATGGACAGACGTTTATGAAATTTAATATATTCCCCAATGGCGGTGGACATGTGTTTGCAAAATCTTTTGTCTACTAACAATGCTGTATCAAATCTCCATGCTGGATATTGGGAGGGACCAGACTCTGGTGCCAAATCCATAAAATGTGGGGCAAGGTCTGAAATCACAATTGCCGAGTAATCCACTCTCTCCACCGACTGGAGGAGAGACCTATCTATCACAAAAATTCAATACGCGAGTATATCTGGTGGACATCCCCACCGCACCCCCCTCCCCAAACTGCTCCATGAAAACCAACAAAGCCTTTGACACCCCTGCTGAGATTTTGGCCTAGATCGATCCACCCTGCACTCCAGAATGGCATTTGAGTCACCCCCTCCAGGATCAGTTGATGCGAATCCAAATCAGGGATGGAAGCTAGCAGCTTGTTAAGAAATTCGCTATCATCCCAGTGTGGAGCATAGGTATTAACCAGGACCACCGAGGTGCCCGGAAGAGACCCACAAACAAATAACATGCGTATCATTGAGACCCGCCAAGGTCTTGGTGGCAGAAAATTGCACCCTGTTAATGATTAAAATTGCCATGCCCCAGGCTTTACCATCAAATCCTAAATGAAAAACCTGCCCCATCCACCCTCCTGCAACTTTATCTCGTCTCTGACCTGAAAATGAGTCTCCTGCAGAAACACCACATCAGCATTCAAACTTTTAAGGTGAGAAAATACCCTTGACATTTTCACTGGGCTATTCAACCCCCTAACATTTCAGATGATCAAACCGGCTGGGGGCAGTCCACCGCACCCCTCCCCCCCCGCTCTCTCTCCCCTCTCCCCCCCCCCCCCCCCACCAAATCCAGAGTCAGCCATTTCCACCAAGAGGGATTATAGAGGGATTGTTTCCATAAAAAGTGCAGCAACCGGAACACCCAAGATGGCTGTCAAACCCACTAGCAAGACTCAACTAAGAATTATCTGCAGTCACCATCAGCGTACTACCCCCGCCCCACCCTCTTCCCCACCCCCGAACAATACCACAACCAAATATTAATACAAAAACAGTAAGGCGAAGAAAAACCACTAAAACCTACTTCTAAAAAAACCGAACCCCAAACAGAACAAAAACACTAAGCTCATTATCTAAAACAAAACTACTATGCAGTCTCCCCCACTGCACCACTCCCTCGAGCTAACTCTTCGGCTAGCAGGGCAGCTCCCGCACAGAGTGAAGAAAAACAGATAAAGGTCAAAAAGTATAAAAATCCCTTAAATCATAGTACTCCAATAGGGAGCTATATCTTTTCACAACAATTATAACAAATAAACCAAAGCCCTCCATAGAATTAGACCCCCACCCATGTCCAACTTGCGAACATTCAACCCACACAAGAACAAAGAAATACAAACAAGAACATGAACAAGCAACCCCAACAACTCCCCAGATCCACATGCCCACCCCCAACATCCAGAAAAGCCTCAAAAACCTCAATCAACCCGCACCCAGCCCATGGTTATTACAAATGAATTCACCACCTCCGGCATATCAAAAAAATAGTCTTTCCCGTCAAACGTCATTCTCAGATGCGTCAGGTAAACCACCCCAAATCAGACTCCACTTTTATATAGTGCAGCTTTGAACCTTGTTGAACGCTGCCCTCTGTTTTTCCAGCTCCGCTCCCACATTCTGCTCAAACCTGATGGCGTGGCCTTCCCCATTTGTAGTCGCGATTCTCCTTTGCCCAACTCAGGACCCGCTCCTTTTCCTGAAAGCTGTGAAATTTTACAATAACTGCACACGGTGGTTCATTAGGACAGGGCTTCTATCAGAGTGTCCGGTGGGCTCCATCCAGCTCAGGAAGGGTTGTGAGTCCACTCTCCTCCACCATCTGCCCAAACATCTTCGCAAAATCCTCTGCTGGAGGAGGGTCTTCCATCCCCTCTGGCAACAACCAGACAACATGGATATTTTGCCTCCTTGAATGTTTCTCCACTTTGGCTTTCAGCGCTTTATTCTCCTCAGCCAACAGAGACATCTTCGCTTCCAGAGGCAACCTGGTCGCTGTGCCTCGAAAGGGCCACCTCCATGCCTTGTACTGCAATGCCCTGCGCCTTTACCGATTCGTTGGTCTTCTCCAACGCCAACCGATTGACTTGTGGAGGTCCCCCGGTACCTACCCGCTGTTGTTTCTCAAATTCTGCCGCCAGGGTGCCAGTAAGCATCTTGGTATTTAGTGGAGTGACCAGGGTCATAGAAGTTGTCTCCACCGACGAGCCCAAGAATCCTCTGATTCAGCTGACGATCCTCTGCTTTCAGGTTTTCTCCCCCTGGTCGTCCTGGGCATTTCCTCTATCGAGGTACCTTCTTTCATTAAACGAGTGGGTCTTTAAACACAAATACCCCCAAAAACTGGTCAAAAAGGGCTAGTACAGTACCCTAGTGGGAGCCATCTCGTGCACCTCTTTCCCCTACACAATGCCACCGGATGTCCCACTAAATGAATTCATTGTGCCATTTAAAAAAAATCATTAGATGACCCATTGGGTGGCATGGTAGCACAGTGGTTAGCACAGTTGCTTCACAGCGCCAGGGTCCCAGGTTCGATTCCCGGCTGGGGTCACTGTCTGTGCGGATTCTGCATGTTCTCCCTGTGTCTGCGTGGGTTTCCTCTGGGTTCTCCGATTTCCTCCCACAAGTCCCGAAAGACGTGCTGTTAGGTGAATTGGACATTCTGAATTCTCCCTCCGTGTACCCGAACAGGCGCCGGAATGTGGCGACTAGGATCTTTTCACAGTAACTTCATTGCAGTGTTAATGTAAGCCTACTTGTGACAATATTAAAGATTAACATTAACATCTTGGCGGATTTTGTTAATAAATCAGCAATGCACCGCGAGTGAAATGTCACACAAATTCAAACCATTCCCACAGCACTAAAGCCACTACGGCCTATTAAGGAAGAGCTACCAGCAAGAAGAGAAAGCGATACATTTACTGGCAAGACATGGAAGAGTTACAGAATGAATAATTTTCACTGAAGTGCAAAATTGGGCAGCTGGAGCAGGGCACAGGGGAAACACTCAAGGAGACACAATGCTGCAGCAGGGAAGGAAAGTGATAAGTCCACACAGCCGCAAGTGGGAACATGCTCGCTGACACAAGATGATCACCATCATGAAGATGCTATGACCTACTGCCTTGTGGAGCTGGGGTAAAAGCCAGGAGACATCGAGTTCATCAAA
The DNA here is from genome assembly GCF_047496885.1 of Scyliorhinus torazame. Taxonomy (NCBI): domain Eukaryota; kingdom Metazoa; phylum Chordata; class Chondrichthyes; order Carcharhiniformes; family Scyliorhinidae; genus Scyliorhinus; species Scyliorhinus torazame. The sequence continues at coordinate 94,580,796 of NC_092710.1, forward strand.
TAGCTAGCAGCAGAGCTAGAACTAGAGCAAACTGGAGAGAGACATTTAAAACAAAGAAACACGATGTACAGTGCCTCTGAGAAAATGCAAGAACTAATAATACAAAACACAATAAAGAGAAATTAATTGATAATAAGCTGTCACAGGCTTTCAAAATAAATGCAGATTTAAATACGAATAACAAATGCCTTATAATGAGAATCAGGGGAATGCCTCCAAATACAATGCAGCAAGTAATAAAACATAGAAAAGCAATACATTTGAAATAATAATAAATAATTGCAGGAACATTATCGAAATAGGTCACATTGAAGAGCTGGAAAATAAGTGGAGGGGAGAAATATTGCAGGAGAAAAGGGATTTAATTGCAGTCAGAATATGCCATGTAGCGTGGCAAATGAATGCCACAGGCATAGAAGTGTTAAAACAATTGGCAAAAGACATTCATTTTCAGTGTCTTGGCATACACCGTTGCCTGCTGGCATACCCATCAGGAACCTGGGCACATACTCAAATTCCTAATGGGCACTCTCCCCTGGGCAAAGTCCGAAACTAGATTGTTGAAAATAAAAATTGGCATGTCTTAATTTTTGGTTTGGCATCCACTGGCATGGTTTCTGATCAGATGGTAGCACCACCCTCCTTGCTACTTTGGATTTAATTGGTGAGATTTAAGGGCTCCAGAGAATGTGATTGTTATGACTGACTCTCCATGTATTGCTCTTGGACAGTCACAGGATACACTAAAGGACATCAGGATCTAAAGGATCGTGGGCAGCAGGGTAGCACAAGTGGATAGCACTGTGGCTTCACAGCGCCAGGGTCCCAGGTTTGATTCCTCGCTGGGTCACTGTCTGTGCGGAGTCTGCACGTTCTCCCCGTGTCTGTGTGGGTTTCCTCCGGGTGCTCCGGTTTCCTCCCACAGTCCAAGGACGTGCCGGTTAGGTGGATTGGCCATGATAAATTGCCCTTAGTGACCAAAAAGGTCAGGAGGGGTTATTGGGTTACGGGGATAGTGTGGAAGTGAGGGCTTAAGTGGGTCGGTGCAGACTCAATGGACCGAATGGCCTCCTTCTGCACTGTATGTTCTATGTTCTTCTATGTTCTATGTCAGCTGAAGACAGAGAGCAAAGCGGAGAGACAGGGTGAGAGCTCGCTATAGGAAGTGCATAATCATGTGCAATATACCCTGCTTGTAACCTTTTGCCATTCTCAACATTCATCAAAACCTCCCTCAATCTGCTCCATGTGTGTGAATGCAGCGCAATCTTTCCTTGCAACCTGGAACCATCATCAAATAAATCTTTACTACACTTTGACCAGGGCTATGATAACCGTGCTGTAGTGAGGAACCCATAGCCTTAGATGAAACCAGGGAAGGGAAAGCAAGTTGTGAGGCGATATTTGAGATACTGGAGCCAGTCCCAGTGGACTGAAAAATGCGCAGAAGAGATCAAGTCAAGTGTGAACCACTTTGATGGATTAATTTGGATGGAAGTTAAGTAATAAGGGGTCAGCAGTTTAATACCCAGTATTAAAGTGAAGACAGATTTTGGAAAAATTCCTTGGCAAGTCGTTATTAAAGCATAAAAGACCTATTCCTTTAAGATTGTATTTCCCACGAAAATTGCATGAGGTATTCCAATTAATGCAGCTAAGTGCCAGTCAGAACTGAACCTCAGATATTGATAATCTTGTCGGATGTCTAAAATAATTACTTCAGAGTTGCACAGCATATTTTATACCATTTACTGCATAATCAGAATATTCCCTCTCAAAAAGATTTTAAATTTCTTTTGGGCATTTTATGAAATCTTAACTGACGGACCATATAAGTTATGTATGCCACAGCTCCTGATCTGTACTTTCCACTATAGTCTAAACAAATTTCATTCCATTGGTTAAACTGGGCTTGCCTTTGTCGAAATCAATGTTGACCAACTCCAATAAATAGATACCCCTATTAACTTTTCAGTTATTTATGCCTTTGATAGCTCCAGGGTGTCCCAAAGCGGTTCGCATCTAATTAAGGAATTTTTAATGTTTTGCCTCCACTGGAATTCAAGACAATTTGCACGCAGAAGAAATGCAAAAACAGCGAAGTGATAAATGTGATGGTGGTTGAGGGATGGACATTGGGCAGAACACCAGGGAGGAATACCCTGCTCTTTTTCAAAATAAAACCTGCTAAGTCTGCCATAGAGGTTTAATATCTCAACCAAAAGGTGGATTATCTCTTATTCTGCACTCCCGTCTCTGGAGAAATGCAACAGTTGTAACCTCCCTGTCCCGACAAATCCTTTGGAAGCATTCCTATCACGAATAATTCTTTTACACTTTGGATTATACTTTACTACCGCCTGACTCACTACTTTTCGAATTTGGAAGTACCAGTCATCTGGCCTTTGATGCTCGATGTTACTTTATTTTAAGCACGCTCAGCCTTTTAAGATTTCTATATCGATGCATATATCTATTAACCACTCGTCTACTAACTCAGCAACGAACCTTCCAAGACTTCCAATCTTCGTGTCTGTAAAAGCTGAAGCAAAGTACTCATTAGGCAACTCTGTCATACATTTTGTTCCCATGGCAATCTTGTCACACTCTTTTTCAAGTGGCTTTCTTTTTCCCCTTAAATGATGCACTTTACTCTTAATGTGTTTACAAAAAGGGTTTTGAAAGAACCATAATTATCAGGAAAGTTGTGCAATGGGGCCAAGTGAAATATTGTGCACTGTAGTTTTAATCGCGGTTTTACTCTTTATTCTGTTAAATCTTTTTCAGAGAAAGTTATTGGAGGTGCCTGGTAATTTTACACTCCCTCTTGAACTACAAGTGACTTGTGGATCACAGCTGTGTTTAAAGATTGTTTTTTTAATTGTTTTTTCTTAACAAGAATAATTTAACCGAAAAGATATGTTTGGAATATTTCGGAGGGGACCAGGTACACCTCATTTCAATGCTGTTGATGGACTGTGTTGGATGCACAATTTAAAACATCCTTCAAGTACCAGGAGAAACAGAAAATATAAATAGCACTGTAGATAATACAGCTGGCACAGGGTCTGTGATAGGTGATCCAGAATAGAGACAATTACAATTATATGCGGAAAGGTCATTAAACTAAATAAAAAAAATACCTAATCTGCTTCTATTGCCTGGGATTTTTTATTGCTAACAATCGAAGATGAGACAAATAATGGCTAGTTGTTATTTTTTTTAAACTGCTAATTGGGTATCAATGTCAAATAAGCAGGATAAAAACAAGCAAGACAACCCTTGGGAGTCCATTATCCTCAAATATGGCAAGCAGGGTATTATATTAAGGAGATGACATTGCAGTCTTGCAATATCTGGTCTGTTTGTCTATGGAAATAAATAGCAATTTAGAAAGGTTCAGCTAAAGCATTTAAAGCCACCAAGCAGTGAGTGTATATTTAGCCAACAAGAAAATATGCATGAGAGATGCGGGAGAGATTGGGTGCAATATGACCCACTCTTGAATGAGCTTTGGAAAGGAATACAAGCTTGAGTAATTGAGTCTTCCATATTCACGGTGTTCCTCTTAAAAGTAATGTGAACCGATTTTAGACTGGCATACTGTCAAATTTGGTCAAAATTCATTTACTTCCACAGAGTTAAGATCAGGATCAGTGTAACTGGCGGGGATTTTAACATTGGTGATTAGGTGGGATTGGTGTAACTTGGGGTCAGATGAGAGACAAAAGAATGGAAGCATGTCAAGAAACTGGCTCTGACCTATTGACATTTTCGGGATGAGAGTTGGACAGCCAACCCATGCCCAGGAGGTGGTATGGTCATGTAAACAAGTTAATGAAACTGGAAGCCATGGATCTAATCTTACTTTTCAGGTTTCATCGTTTCAGGTCCATTTTCCCGGGCCTCAGGAAGGCGAGCATAGCCTCCGGGGATGCTCCATGTAGGTCAGAAAGAGCAAGAAGTGCTTACCCTCAGCTCTCCAAAGTCCTCCAACGTTAGAATGCACCCTTTCCACCTCCCAGGACAGAGGATTGAATGGGGATTGGACACTATGAATGCTAGGACTGACTTGGGGGTTAATAATGAAAGATGCACTCTGTGGTCTTAAATTTCCACAGCATGCAGAGAAATCCAGATTTCTGAGTTCCCCACAGCTTAATGGATCACAAAACATCAGAATTTAAAGCTCACATTGGGAGCTTAGAATCCATCGAATCTCTACAGTGCAGAAGGAGGCCATTTGACCCATCGAGTCTGCACAGACCCTCCGAAAAGCACTCTACCGAAGCCCACTCCCCCGCTCTATCCCCACAATCTCAAACATCGACCATAACCAATCCATGTACCTGCACATCTTTGGACTGTAGGAGGAAACCGGAGCACCCGGAGGAAACCCACACAGACATGGGGAGAACGTACAGACTCCACACAGACACTCAGCCAAGGCCAGAGTTGAACCCGGGTCCCTGGCGCTGTGAGGCAGCAGTGCTAACAAACCGTGCCACCTACTATTGTGCACTGGAAAATGGGAAACTAATTCCTGCTGCTGCAGGATTTGAAGGGTTTCAGCAATGCAAAGGGAAGTTGCCAATAAATGTTATAATACAAAGTAGTAAAATTATCAGTGATATGTCTGGAAGGATTAAAATGAGTTACCAAACAGCTCGCCAACAGCACCATGACAATTCCTGGGGTAAACGAGGAAGACGCTACAGTGGATGAGCAAAGTAGACTTTTACAGCACTGAAGGAGGCCCTTTGGCACAGCATGTCATGTGTTCTTGGGGCTCTGATGATACGGGAAGGTGGTGGTGTAGTTGTATTGTCGCTGGACTAGTAATCCAGAGACACAGTCATGCTCTGGGGATCTGGGTTCAAACCCCACCATGGTGAAATTTGAATTCAATAAAAATCTAGGATTAAATGTCTGAAGATGGCCAATACTGGATGGACAATACTGGAGAGAACTCTTCGAGACAGGATCTACTCCCATTTGGAAACAAATGGACGTGTTAGCGAGAGGCAGCATGGTTTTGTGAAGGAGAGGTCGTGTCTCACTAACTTGATAGAGTCTTTCTAAGAGGTCACAAAGGTGATTGATGCAGGTAGGGCCGTGTTCCGCAGGGATCAGTGCTGGGACCTTTGCTGTTCGTAGTATATATAAATGATTTGGAGGAAAACGTAACTGGTCTGATTAGTAAGTTTGCAGACGACACAAAGGTAGGTGGAATTGTGGACAGTGATGAGGAATGTCAGAGGATACAGCAGGATTTAGATTGTTTGGAGACTTGGGCGGAGAGTTGGCAGATGGAGTTTAATCCGGACAAATGTGAGGTAATGCATTTTGGAAGATCTAATGCAGGTAGGGGGTATACAGTGAATGGTAAAACCCTCAAGAGTATTCAAAGTCAGAGAGATCTAGGTGTACAGGTCCACAGGTCACTGAAAGGGGCAACACAGGTGGAGAAGGTAGTCAAGAAGGCATACGGCAAGCTTGCCTTCATTGGCCGGGGCATTGAGTATAAGACTTGGCAATTCATGTTGCAGCTGTATAGGACCTTAGTTAGGCCACACTTGAAGTATAGTGTTCAATTCTGGTTGCCACACTACCAGAAGGATGTGGAGGCTTTAGAGAGGGTGCAGAAGAGATTTACCAGAATGTTGTCTGGTATGGAGGGCATTAGCTATGAGGAGCTGTTGAATAAACTCGGTTTGTTCTCACTGGAACGAAGGAGGTTGAGGGGCGACCTGATAGAGGTCTACAAAATTATGAGGGGCATAGACAAAGTGGATAATCAGAGGCTTTTTCCCAGGGTAGAGAAGTCAATTACTAGGGGGCATAGGTTTAAGGTGCGAGGGGCAAGATTTAGAGGAGATGTACAAGGCAGGTTTTTTACACAGAGGGTAGTGGGTGCCTGGAACCCACTGCCGGAGGAGGCGGTGGAAGCAGGGACGTTAGTGACATTTAAGGGTCATCTTGACAAAGCCATGAATAGGATTGGAATAGAGGGATACGACGGACCCCGGAAGTGTAGAAGATTTTAGTTTAGACGGGCAGCATGGTCGGCGCAGGCTTGGAGGGCCGAAGGGCCTGTTCCTGTGCTGTACTTTTCTTTGTTCTTAAACCATTGTCGATTGTCGTAAAAATCCATCTGATTTCACTAATGTGCTTTGGGGAAGAAAATTTGCCAACCATATCTGGTCTGACCTCCATGTGATTCCAGATTCACAGCAATGTGGTCGACTCTTAATTGCCCTCAGGGATGGGCAATAAATGCTGGCCCAGACAGCGACACCCACATCCCATGAATTCTGTTTTTAAAAATGTGCTATAGCTCGCTTGGGGAACAGCCCAGTGGGAAATGGTCCATTTGAACATCACCAAGAACGTCTATTCCACCGCTAGACACATTGGAGAAAAACTTCAGGTACCGCATCAGAACAGCCAAGCTAAGTGAAGCTACCATGACCTTCCATTAATGCAATGTGTACAATGTGTATCATACTTAAAATTTCCTCCCTTTCAAGGTGAGGTGTGAGTGACTGCCAAAGCAATGTTTACTGAATGTGACATCAAGGATCCTCATTAAAACTGAGATCAATGAGAATCAGGGGAAAACTCTCCACTGGTTGGAGTCATACCTAGTATAAAAGAAGATGGTTTCTGAAGAGCAATCATCTCATTTCTGGACATCTTTGCAGGAGTTCCTTAGGGTAGTGTCCAAGGTCCAACCATCTTCAGCTGCTTCAACAATGACCATCTCTCTATCATAAGGACAGAAATGGGGATTCTGACTGATTATTGTGGATCCTAAGATATTAAATCAGTCCATGCCCAAATGCAGCAAGATCTGGACAATATCTTGGCTTGGGTTTACATGTGGCAAGGAACATTCACACCACACAATTGGCAGCGAATGGTCATCTCCAGCAAGAGAGGATCAACCAGTTCCCCTCGATTTTCAATGGCATTACTATTATTGAATCCCCTACTGTCACTATCCAGTACTGGACTAGCCACATAAGTATGGCTACAAGAGCAGGTTAGAGGCTGGGAATTCTGCAAGAATAGCTCACCTCCTGACTCCCCAAAGTCTGTCCATCAAGACACAAGTCAGGAGTGTGATGAAATATCCACACGTGCCTGATTGAGTACAGCACCAACAACACTCAAGAAGCTGGACATTTAGGAAAAAGCTGTCTGCTTGATTTGCATCACATCATCCACCATCAACATTTACTCCATTCACTAGAGTGGCAGCAGTATGTACCATCTACAAAATGCACTGCAACTACCAAGGTTCCTGTGGCAGCACCTTCCAAACCTGTGACCTCTACCACCTATAAGGACAAGGACATTACCCTCAAGCTCCCTTCGAAGCTACACAGACTTGGAACAAACCGTAGTTCCTTCACTGGATCAAAACCCTGGTAATGTCTCCCAACTTCATTGTATCTACACCACATGGACTGCACCGGCTCAAGAAGGCAGCTCACTACCACCTTCTCAAGGACAATTAGGAATGGATAATAAATGCCGTCCCTACGAGCATCATCTACATCCTACTGATGAATTTAAAAATTGACCTGGGACAACTGAAACCTTTCTTCAAATGTCCATAAAACAGTAGGATTCTCTTTTCACATTAACATTACAATGCCAGCAGTTCCTTCACTCACATACTTCCATGTATTCTGCCTGAAAGAAATCTGCCATGTCATTAAACTGATTGTTACGCTGTAACCTGCATGTGGATACTTGGGTACTTGTGAAAATCACCGTGACGTTTGGAACGTATTACTTCTTTCACGATACCTATATAAATGGGGCACTATCACTCATAAGAATACTCCTTAGCTCACCAAATCTTGATATGGAGATACGGGCATTGGACTGGGGTGAGCACAGTAAGAAGTCTTAGAGCATCTGGTCTTGCATCATTACTTTGTCTGCATGTTTATGTTTCTGGAACCTACCTCTTCATTCACCTGAGGAAGGAGCTGTGCTCCAAAAGCTAGTGATTCGCAACAAATCTTGTCCATTTAGAGCATGGAGCAGATAAGGAATTAGGAAGTTTTCAACCAGCTTGTTTCTCAAACTATTTCAGCTACTGTTTCTTCTTATCATATTTGCTAATTTGCTTCTCGCACGCATGAAGCCCTCTCTCATGACACTCCTCCCCTGGCAGAAATTTTTGAAGTACGGGTCAATAAGACAGACGCAAAATCCTTCTCAATCTGTCGAGGATGTCTGCAGAGCTGCAGTCCGTTCCCCGCTGTTCAGAGGGTCATCTCCAAATCTGGGGATCTCGGCCGTACAGGAATAGTTAAAAAAAATTCTCTCTGGGCATGAAGCTTGTTGAGCAGCATTAAGTATTATGTCAAATAGGCAGATATAATATAATACAGCGAAGTCTGAGATGATGCATTATGGCAGAAGTGAAAGGGGAAGACAATTGTCACGAAGCACGTTGATGTTATCTGTGAGGGTATCCCAACTTGGAACACCAGTTTGTGTGGGTGTATAGTTTTACTTTTGTTTTGGTGTGAGGAGACAAATAAAATCCCAGTGAGAATAAATAGCCCAGTTGTCGGGTAACAATTGTTAAAGACTATTTATTTAAGTAAAGGAAAGACAAATGCACACAAACCGGACGACTCTACACTCATGCAATTAAGATGTATGAATTATTAAACACAGACAGTTTCTAGAGCACGTACCCCTTGTTACAAAATATATCTATGACACCTGTACTTTGCAAGACAGCCCCTGTTCACCAACCAAAATCCTAATTGAATAACAAGCTGTAGTTGCCACACAGTACAGGGATGATCTGAGAACCATCTTTTCCTCGTCCAAAGTAGATATTTTAAAACTGCTGTTAGGAAAATTTTTTGCACTGCCTTGGCTCTAATCCTTCAGGTTTGGTGGCTGGAAAACTGGCCCATCCGGTTTCTGAGACTGCTCGATGAACTGCCTCCCTTCCTTTTCAGGGACTGGGCAATTATGCCTTTGTTGTTCTTTGATTATGCCTTCTGTGTATTCGGCTGTCTGCCCCCATCAACTTCCTTGACCATATATTAACATTTGTATATCTCAGGGACCTTCCCAATCGTCTATATTCTGTTTTTCCTCCATTAGCTATTCACGCTGGATTACAATCTAAACTGCCATTCTAAACTTATTACTGGGAGAGACGCGCACCAATTGAGGCCCTTTGAATGCTGTCCAATGCTGTCTACCAGCAGATTCATGACACAATAAATAATTAATGACCCAGCTCTAAAGATGGTGCAGGCGCAGAGCAACCTGCGTGTTCATGTGTATATATCTTTGAAAGTGGCAGGACATAGTGAAAAAGTGGTTCACAGAGTATTTAGCATCTTGGGCTTCATAAATAGAGGCATTGAGTAAAAAAGCAGGGACGTTCCACTGAATATTTACAAACCTTGGGTTAGGCCTCGAGAGTTGTGTTCAGTTATGGTCACCACACTTGTGGAAGATGTGGTGATATGCCTGTAAACAATATTGTAGGTCATACCTCCAACCAGCAGATGGCGGTACAGATTCACCATGTTGTCTCAAGACAGTGGTCATGTGACAAGGCACTCAGCTATACGTGCGGGCAGATCAGGTGATCCTGAGAACGTTATAAGACGTACATGAGTACAGTCATGCATAAGGGCAGTTCTAGGGGAGTATAAAGTAACTCCATGATTACTTGCTCTGTGTCAGTTCGTTATCTTACCACATGTATATTAATAAATATCCTGGTTTGGACAAACCACAAGAAGTTCTGTGAATTCCTTTGTAGCCATCTGGGATGGCCACTTACAGCAAGAAACATAGACGATTCACAAAGCTCAACGGGAAATATGGACAATGTAAGATTCAGGCAGGCACAGAGCCTGAATGTATATTTGTGAGCAAAGAATCCAGACAGCATTGAAACCCCCAACCTATTAGCATTTTGATGGCCCGTCTCCGTAAGACAAAGGACTGATACTTGAGTAACCGATACAATCCCAGACATTTCGGCGCCACTCCCTGTACTCAGGAAGCGTAAACAACAGGGTCAATGACCGCTTAGGACACGCCCAGCCATCAAGGCACCCGCCCCTTTATTGGCTCAGATCGAATACAGTGATCGGGAACTACCCAATTAATGAGGTGCAAACCGAAGGACCGCCTAAAAGAGCGCGAAACTCCCCAAGGATAAATAGAGACACTGCCATGTGTTTGATCTCTTTTGGACCTGGCGCTCCGGCAACGTCCACCTCCAATTGCCGTACCACCCGAAGAAAGTTCAAGTTCAACGCTCGCTACCAGACGGATGAGCCCAGCTGAGCAGCAGTTACTTCTCCATATCCAGTAGATGCAGATTCGAACAAAGGCCACTGTTCCTGTGACCCAAGCCGGGTGCCTGAAGTTAAGTACAGTTTGTCATAGTTATTAGGTATAGTTTAACTAGTAGTGTTTATGGTGCATGATTAATTGTGTGTGTAAATAAAGTACCCTTGATCTTGAACTAACTAACTGGTGTTTGGCTCTTTGATCGATATCTGGTTGAACCTTGTGGTGGTATCATTTGATACCTGGCAACTCTGAGCAATATAATAGCGAGATCTAAAGAAAGATTGTTTCTGTTTCGTTCACATAACGGTGGGCGGAAACAGAAACAATCTTATTGATTGCCATATTTATAGAGGTAAAAAAGGCAGCAGTTATTGGCGACATCTGACGGGACTCGACTCAGGAGTGACTGTGTCACTCTGAGAGAACCCACAAAACGTTTGAATTGGAAATCCAAATTGGAAAAGTAAAAAGAAACCACAAGCATAAGACCAGTATCGATCAAACCTCCAAGGTTCGGAAGTGTGCAATTTGCATGCGTACTAACAAGGGATATAAGGTATCCTTGATAGATTTTGTTGCGCGAAACTTTCGGGAGTTGTGTAAACCGGAAAATAGCTTAAGCTGTACCCACTGTTTGCACCACCGCTTTATTCCCCCCTGTCCCAAATTACCGGTAGAGAAACAGAGATAATCATAAAGATGACAATGAAGGCAATGGAACGCCTTATGCACCCACAGGAACCCGAGGTCGCAGCGACCAACAGAGCAGAACAGTGTCCCATATGGGAAGAGGAAATTAGGAAGTACCTAAAGGGGAAAGGATGGCCCCTATGGTCTGAATTTTGTGCGAATGAGGAAACAGATCCTGGTGGGATCTTGGTGGGATAACCTGACCGAGAACCACAAGAAGAATTTGAGTAGAGTTCGTAAACCGATGGCAATTGTGTCCTGCTTGGCACAATTGCGAGGCACAGAGGAGGTCGTGAGGACGCTCCATAGACAGCTTGAGGAGAAAGAGAGGAGTAGTGAGGGAAATGTAGGCGAGTGTGAGAGAGTAAATGAGCAACTTCGAGAGCAGCTAGCGGCGAAGGACAAGGAGATGGTGGATGTCAAACGGGGACACCAATCTTGTCTCGCTCACCTAAGTAGCTTTCAGATCCAATATGATAAGGCCTACCAGGACACGCAATGCGTGGTTTTGGTAAGAGAGGAAACAGAACAATTGAAAAAGCAATGTGAGGACTTAAAGGCAGCCCTACGAGCACTCCACAGTTCCACCACGGAACAGAGGCAGAGTTCGGTGGACCATGCCATGTGCAGGCAGCAAATTGCAAGATTGCAATCACTGCTCTCAGTTCAGAACAGGTTCAAAGATACCTTTGGCCCACCGTTAGATCAGGAAGATCGCCCCGATTGGCAGGAACTTAATGAAATGGCCCACCGATATGTGAACAAAACAGAAAGTCAGAATAGAGCCCCCCAGACCACAAAAAGGAAAGCACCCGCACCACCGACTGCACAGGCAGCACCCAACCCAATGAATTCCATCACCACGCAGCGTAGAGTAGCAACAGAAGACCAATCTGATTTTGTGTACACCACCCCACGAACCATTACCCATAAGGGATGCCCGCGATAAAATAGAAACCTTTCACCCCACATCAGACCCACACCACTTTTTCGAACGGGTTAGGCAACAGACCGTCATGAACGGTCTGGACGAGCAGGAAGAAGTAAAACTCATAGTAATGAGCCTTGACCCATCTGTTAGTTCAGCCCTTCCCGACCCACAAAATGTAGGAGGAGGTAGGCTCCAGGATATGAAAACAGCCATTCTAGATGCCATTGGCTACAATAGAGGAGATCCAGTAGAAGGACTCAACCGATGCAGACAGAAAAAGGGAGAGCATCCAATAGCATTTGCTGGACGCCTCTGGATCCACTTCACCGCAGTATTCGGTGATTTAACACGCGCCCATTTAGCAGCAGACAATACGACCAAATGGACCCGTAGTCTCCTACGCCACGGAGGCAGGACAAAAGGCATGTGCGAATTACGACCCCTCAGACCCAGCACACAACGAAGTGTGGGTACTGAAGTGACTAACTAGAGCTTGGGAACAATCCCTACAGAAAAAGGCAGAGCAGGAGAAATTAGACGCGAACTTGAACCCCGTAAGGGCACACCAAGACCCTGCATGGGTAGATTAAGGTAGAAATAACATGCAGCACCCTGAAGTGCAGGAATGCTACGATTGTAGACACGAGGGACATTAGGGCTAGATTTTATGAGCTCACACAACCTTCCTTTCGACACCGTAAATAAATGTGTGTGGAAAATGGCTAGAGCAGCCCAAGCCCCGCTATGCTCACAGTAGGAGACTACGCACACAGGATTAGCTCAGTGGGAGAGTACTGGTTTGATCCACAAACCATTACCACGGACAAGACAGTTAGGGAAGTCTTGAAGAGACACAAAGCATTGTTTACCCAGCGCAAGCGCGATTGCGGTAAAATTCCAGGAATGGCTAACATTACAGGTCCCGATCCTAAGCCCCAGAAACAATACGGTTTTCCACAGAAAGCCGAGGGAGAGATAGCTAAAGTAATCCAGAGTCTATTGGACCAAGGAGTAATTCGGCCCATAGCCTCAACGAACAATGCCCCAATTTGGCCCGTAAGAAAACCAGAATGTTCATGGCGACTGACCATTGATTACATAGAATTAAACAAAGTAACTCCGTGAGCCGCCCCCACCGTTGCCACGAGTTCCGAGACCATGTTAAAGCAATGACTTCAGTCAAAAGTGTTCACGGTTTGGGACATTAGCAATGGCTTTTGGTCCATTCCATTGGACAAAATGTGCCAGTACAAATTTGCGTTCACTTTCCAGGGACAGCAGTACATGTGGAGATGCCTTCCACAAGGTTTCCACAACTTCCCCTCCATTTTTCACAGACAATTGCCGAACGGATTAGCAAAATTTTCCCGACCTGAATGCCTCATTCAGTATGTGGATGACTTGCTCCTACTGACTGACACCAAGGAAGAGCACATTTCGCTTCTTTCGGAACTATTAGGACTCCTGAAAGAAATTGGATGCAAAATCAACCCCCAAAAAGCCCAAATTCTCCAAGAGAAGGTCACTTATTTAGGTACAGTAATTACATATTGTAAACGTGAGATAGAACAGAAATGGATCGATTCAATTGTAAAATTGCCCCTGCCCCAAAATGTTACAGCACTCCGGTCATTTTTAGGACTGGTCAGTTACTGCAGGAACCACATAGTTGGTTTCGCCACGAAAGCAGCCCCACTTTCCGAACTCCTTAAGAAACAGGCCCCATGGAAATGGCTTCCACAGCACACACGTAGATGCATTGAAACATGCCCTAAGCACAGCCCCCGCTTTACAGGCACCAGACCCACACTCCCCATACGCAATAGAGGTAGCGGCCACCGACCGAACCCTTTCAGCCGTACTCCGAGAGGAAAGGCACGATCGTTTATGACCCCTAGCCTATGCCTCACGAGCTTTAGATCCCGTTGAGCAGGGATTTTCAGCCTGCGAAAGGCACTTGCTCTCAGTTTTTGGGCGGTCCAATAATTCTCATACATAACAGGACTCAACCCTGTAACCATTTTGACCGAGCACACCCCGGCACAGCTACTATTAGACGGTAGACTAAAAGACGACACATTAAGCCAAATTTGCGCAGTGCGCTGGACCCTCCTACAAGTAGGATTTCAGTCGATTTCAGCGGGAGCGGAGCAGGCTAGTCAATTTCAGCGGGAGCAGTGCGCAAGTGATTTCTGGGAGGTAAGTTTCTCCTTTAAAAACACTTGTCTTTGCAGGAGCAGGCCAGTCGATTTCAGCGGGAGCGGAGCAGGCTAGTCAATTTCAGCGGGAGCAGTGCGCAAGTGATTTCTGGGAGGTAGGTTTCTCCTTTAAAAACACTTGCCTTTGCAGGAGCAGGCCAGTCGATTTCAGCGGGAGCGGTGCGTTAGTGATTTCTGGGAGACCTTCACAGGAACAGGCTAGTCAATTTCAGCGGTAAACACTTACCTGGTCCCGTTTTCGGTCCCTCTTTGCTGTTTTTTTCAAATTTTAGTGTTTAAGGCGGGAACAGAAAGTTCGACCCACGGACTTCTGGGAAGACCCTCACCAATAAATTCTGGTGGAGAGGAAACCCGAGACACTACACGTGTAGTGTCTCCCACCCGCCCTCCTCCTCTAACCTAATAATAAAACCCATTGGTGTGAGGTAAGTACCATATTTTATTATTATTATTGTTTGTTTTTTTAAAAATTTAATTTAGTTGTTAGCCAGATCTTGGTAGAAAGTTAGAGGGATGGCAGGGAAGGGAGTGCAATGTTCCTCCTGCAGGATGTTTGAGGTGAGGGATGCCGTTAGTGTCCCTGCTGATTTTACCTGCAGGAAGTGCTGCCATCTCCAGCTCCTCCAAGACCGAGTTAGGGAACTGGAGCTGGAGTTGGAAGAACTTCGGATCATTCGGGAGGCAGAGGGGGTCATAGATAGCAGCTTCAGGGAATTAGTTACACCAAAGATTGGAGATAGATGGGTAACTGTAAGAGGGACTGGGAAGAAGCAGTCAGTGCAGGGATCCCCTGCGGTCGTTCCCCTGAGAAACAAGTATACCGCTTTGGATACTTGTGGGGGGGGATGACTTACCAGGGGTAAGCCATGGGGTACGGGCCTCTGGCACGGAGTCTGTACCTGTTGCGCAGAAGGGAAGGGGGGAGAGGAGCAGAGCATTAGTAATTGGGGACTCGATAGTCAGGGGCACAGATAGGAGATTTTGTGGGAGCGTGAGAGACTCACATTTGGTATGTTGCCTCCCAGGTGCAAGGGTACGTGATGTCTCGGATCGTGTTTTCCGGGTCCTTAGGGGGGAGGGGGAGCAGCCCCAAGTCGTGGTCCACATTGGCACTAACGACATAGGTAGGAAAGGGGACAAGGATGTCAGGCAGGCTTTCAGGGAGCCTGGATTGAAGCTCAGAACTAGAACAAACAGAGTTGTTATCTCTGGGTTGTTGCCCGTGCCACGTGATAGTGAGATGAGGAATAGGGAGAGAGAGCAATTAAACACGTGGCTACAGGGATGGTGCAGGCGGGAGGGATTCAGATTTCTGGATAACTGGGGCTCTTTCTGGGGAAGGTGGGACCTCTATAGACAGGATGGTCTACATCTGAACCTGAGGGGCACAAATATCCTGGGGGGGAGATTTGTTAGTGCTCTTTGGGGGGGTTTAAACTAATGCAGCAGGGGCATGGGAACCTGGATTGTAGTTTTAGGGTAAGGGAGAATGAGAGTACAGAGGTCAGGAGCACAGATTTGACATCGCAGGAGGGGGCCAGTGTTCAGGTAGGTGGTTTGAATTGCGTCTACTTCAATGCCAGGAGTATACGAAATAAGGTAGGGGAACTGGCAGCATGGGTTGGTACCTGGGACTTCGATGTTGTGGCCATTTCGGAGACATGGATAGAGCAGGGACAGGAATGGATGTTGCAGGTTCCGGGGTTTAGGTGTTTTAGTAAGCTCAGAGAAGGAGGCAAAAGAGGGGGAGGTGTGGCGCTGCTAGTCAAGAGCAGCATTACGGTGGCGGAGAGGATGCTAGATGGGGACTCATCTTCCGAGGTAGTATGGGCTGAGGTTGGAAACATGAAAGGAGAGGTCACCCTGTTGGGAGTCTTCTCTCGGCCTCCAAATAGTTCTAGGGATGGAGAGGAAAGGATGGCGAGGATGATCCTGGATAAGAGCGAAAGTAACAGGGTAGTTATTATGGGAGACTTTAACTTTCCAAATATTTACTGGAAAAGATATAGTTCGAGTACATTAGATGGGTCGTTTTTTGTACAGTGTGTGCAGGAGGGTTTCCTGACACAATATGTTGACAGGCCAACAAGAGGCGAGGCCACGTTGGATTTGGTTTTGGGTAATGAACCAGGCCAGGTGTTGGATTTGGAGGTAGGAGAGCACTTTGGGGACAGTGACCACAATTCGGTGACGCTTACGTTAATGATGGAAAGGGATAAGTATACACCGCAGGGCAAGAGTTATAGCTGGGGGAAGGGCAATTATGATGCCATTAGACGTGACTTGGGGGGGATAAGGTGGTGAGGTAGGCTGCAAGTGTTGGGCACACTGGATAAGTGGAGCTTGTTCAAGGATCAGCTACTGCGTGTTCTTGATAAGTATGTACCGGTCAGGCAGGGAGGAAGGTGTAGAGCGAGGGAACCGTGGTTTACCAAGGAAGTGGAATCTCTTGTTAAGAGGAAGAAGGAGGCCTATGTGAAGATGAGGTGTGAAGTTTCAGTTGGGGCGATGGATAGTTACAAGGTAGGAGGAAGGATCTAAAGAGAGAGCTAAGACGAGCAAGGAGGGGACATGAGAAGTATTTGGCAGGTAGGATCAAGGAAAACCCAAAAGTTTTCTATAGGTATGTCAGGAATAAGCGAATGACTAGGGTAAGAGTAGGACCAGTCAAGGACAGGGATGGGAAGTTGTGTGTGGAGTCTGAAGAGATAGGCGAGATACTAAATGAATATTTTTCGTCAGTATTCACTCAGGAAAAAGATAATGTTGTGGAGGAGAATGCTGAGACCCAGGCTAATAGAATAGATGGCATTGAGGTATGTAGGGAAGAGGTGTTGGCAATTTTGGACAGGCTGAAAATAGATAAGTCCCCAGGTCCTGATGGGATTTATCCTAGGATTCTCTGGGAGGCCAGGGAAGAGATTGCTGGACCTTTGGCTTTGATTTTTATGTCATCATTGGCTACAGGAATAGTGCCAGAGGACTGGAGGATAGCAAATGTTTGTTGAAAAAGGGGAGCAGAGACAACCCCGGCAACTATAGACCGGTGAGCCTCACGTCTGTAGTGGGTAAAGTCTTGGAGGGGATTTGAGAGACAAGATTTATAATCATCTAGATAGGAATAATATGATAAGGGATAGTCAGCATGGCTTTGTGAAGGGTAGGTCATGCCTCACAAACCTTATCGAGTTCTTTGAGAAGGTGACTGAACAGGTAGACGAGGGTAGAGCAGTTGATGTGGTGTATATGGATTTCAGCAAAGCGTTTGATAAGGTTCCCCACGGTAGGCTATTGCAGAAAATACGGAGGCTGGGGATTGAGGGTGATTTAGAGATGTGGATCAGAAATTGGCTAGCTGAAAGAAGACAGAGGGTGGTGGTTGATGGGAAATGTTCAGAATGGAGTTCAGTTACAAGTGGAGTACCACAAGGATCTGTTCTGGGGCCGTTGCTGTTTGTCATTTTTATCAATGACCTAGAGGAAGGCGCAGAAGGATGGGTGAGTAAATTTGCAGACGATACTAAATTCGGTGGTGTTGTCGATAGTGTGGAAGGATGTAGCAGGTTACAGAGGGATATAGATAAGCTGCAGAGCTGGGCTGAGAGGTGGCAAATGGAGTTTAATGTAGAGAAGTGTGAGGTGATTCACTTTGGAAGGAATAACAGGAATGCGGAATATTTGGCTAATGGTAAAGTTCTTGGAAGTGTGGATGAGCAGAGGGATCTAGGTGTTCTTATTTCATAGATCCCTGAAAGTTGCCACCCAGGTTGATAGGGTTGTGAAGAAGGCCTATGGAGTGTTGGCCTTTATTGGTAGAGGGATTGAGTTCCGGAGTCAGGAGGTCATGTTGCAGCTGTACAAAACTCTGGTACGGCCGCATTTGGAGTATTGCGTACAGTTCTGGTCACCGCATTATAGGAAGGACGTGGAGGCTTTGGAGCGGGTGCAGAGGAGATTTACCAGGATGTTGCCTGGTATGGAGGGAAAATCCTATGAGGAAAGGCTGATGGACTTGAGGTTGTTTTCGTTGGAGAGAAGAAGGTTAAGAGGAGACTTAATAGAGGCATATAAAATGATCAGGGGGTTAGATAGGGTGGACAGTGAGAGCCTTCTCCCGCGGATGGAAATGGCTGGCACAAGGGGACATAGCTTTAAACTGAGGGGTAATAGATATAGGACAGAGGTCAGAGGTAGGTTCTTTACGCAAAGAGTAGTGAGGCCGTGGAATGCCCTACCTGCTACAGTAGTGAACTCGCCAACATTGAGGGCATTTAAAAGTTTATTGGATAAACATATGGGTGATAATGGCATAGTGTAGGTTAGATGGCTTGTGTTTCGGTGCAACATCGTGGGCCGAAGGGCCTGTACTGCGCTGTATCGTTCTATGTTCTATGTACAAGGACGCAACATTACGGTAAAAAGGACAAAGACGCACACGTTTTGGCCGACAATTTACAATATGCAGGAACCCCACATGAGTGTGAGATCATTGCAGCCAAGCACAACACAGGCCCCTTTGTTCCCAAATCGGTGCCGAAAAAGACAGGCATCCGACCACAGACAACCCAGCCCACAGATAAAGCTCTACAAAGTTATGTAGAGGCTCCTCCAGAGTTCTAAATGGTAAAAGGATCACAGGATGTGGTAGTTATGTAGAGGATGCGCCACGAAGCGCTTCAGAGGAAATCTCGTTAAAGTTGCCAGGACATTTAGATTCGCAGGCAGCCGAGTTAGCAACCGTTGCTTACATTGTGCAGCACCCAGATTCGTTCCCGACCCCAGCAGACATATATTCGGACAGTTTATATGTGTGCAACAGCTTGACAAATTCCTGCCCCTGTGGGAATCTAGAGGATTTATATCCGCTGACGGAAAACCCCTGCCCTCAGCGCCATTACTAAACACATTCTCCAGACAGCAAAAGGTCGAAAATACGGAATCATAAAAGTTAGAAGCCACCATCGTTCCTCCCCACCCGGTAATATGAAAGCAGACGCCCTAGCGAAAGCAGGCTCACGACATGGCCACTTTTGCAACCCCCCGAGAGTGGCCCAGTATACGCCGTCCAGGTATCACAGACCAATATTCAAGATTTAGCACAGGCACAGAAGGAAGATGACACGCTAAAGGAAATTTGAAAGGGAAGCTTCCCAGCTCCCTACACGATACAGGAGGGAATCATACTAAAGGATGGTATTTATGTGGTCCCCACCCAGTACAGGAACCAGATTATTTGTCAATTCCATGACGGACACGGACACCAAGGGATAGAATCCACCCTAGCCCACCTCAAACCTCTCTGTTGGTGGCCTGATTTAAAAACTGATGTAACCCACTACATTGAGAATTGTTTGATTTGTGCCCAGGACAACCCAGACAGATATGCAAAGAAAGGTCAGCTAAGACACACCCGCCCTGTTAATGGCCCTTGGACGAACTTGCTGTTAGACTATATTGGTCCCCTCCCCCCTGCAGAAATGGATTCAAATATGTGTTGGTCATCATTAACACCTTCATAAAATGGGTAGAAGCATTTCCTTCAAGAACAAACACGGCCAAAGCAACAGCAAAAATTCTGACTGAGCACATTTTTACTAGATGGGGACTCCCCCGTAGTATTGAGTCGGACCAAGGTTCGCACTTCACAGGCAGAGTAATGAAAAACATCCTGACGATTTTCGGAATAAAACAGAAGTTTCACATTGCCTATCACCCACAGTCCATGGGTATTGTGGAATGCATGAACCAAACCCTAAAACAAACACTTAGGAAGATGGTACAGCAGCACAATACAACATGGGGCACAGTGCTCCCATTGGAACTGATGTTTATTAGAAACACGGTGTCGAGTTCGACAGGATACACCCCCATGCCCTCATGACCGGACGACCCATGAAGGGTACCGAGTATTTATTTGGACTTGATTTGGCCAGCCCCACAGTCACCGCCCTTACCCACGAAAAAGCGGTCCAAAACATAATGGAGAATATTAAAGTAGCACAGCTCGCCGCAGCTGTTCGACTAGGCGCTAGAAGAAAGCAGAGTAAGGCTTGCTTTGATAAGGCAGTAAACCTGATAGAGTATACAGTCGGACAGCAAGTCATGATCTCCCGATACAATCCTAGTTCATTCCTCTCCCCCAAATTTGCAGGACCCTACTCAATTTCCGATAAAGTAAGCCCCTCCGTTTACAAGATTACATATCCAAATGGAAAATCAGGATGGTTCCATATAAACCATGGAATGCAGTGCAGCCATTCACACCACATTTCACTGGCAATGGCAGACAACAAAGACCCGCCCACTGGCAACCTAATCCAGCCCTTCCCCAGCCAGGACAGCACGTCCACAGACACGATCTTGACTCCGTCCCCAGAGACGAACTTCAGCCTCACACTTGATTCGGCCACTAGCGATAGCGACAGCGAAACCACAACGAACGCCCCTGATATTCCGACCAATGGAAAAACAGACCAGGCTACAGTCACTACAGCCCCAGTGACACCGACCACGATATGTTCGGCTCCTCAGAGACAATTTATTTGCCGTCACCAGAACCTGACCCACCGCCCGACGATAGCGACACCCCCTTGCCCCTACCACCCTACAGGATAAGAAACAATGGCACCGCAACAATTCTTTTTTTTAAAAATATATTTTATTGAAATTTTTTTTCCAAACAACAATTTTTCCCTCTTACAAAGCAAACGAAACAATAACAAAACAGAAATTTTTAACAATACACAGGTAACAAAACCCCATTGTCTATTGACCTAAACTAAACTAACCCCCCCCCCTCCCCCTGGGTTCCTGCTGCTGGTCATCTGTCTTCCCTCTAACGTTCCCCTTGGTAGTCGAGAAATGGCTGCCACCGCTTGATGAACCCTTGAGCCGATCCTCTCAGGGCAAACTTTATCTGCTCCAGTTTAATGAACCCCGCCATATCATTTACCCAGGCCTCCAGTCCGGGGAGTTTCGCCTCCTTCCACATGAGTAGGATCCTGCGCCGGGCTACTAGGGACGCAAAGGCCACGACATCGGCCTCTTTCGCCTCCTGCACTCCCGGCTCTTCCGCAACTCCAAATAGAGCTAACCCCCAGCCTGGTTTGACCCTGGCCTTCACCACCTGCGAAATCACTCCCGTCACTCCCTTCCAATACCCTTGCAGTGCCGGGCACGCCCAAAACATATGTGCGTGGTTTGCCGGGCTCCCGCCACACCTCCCACATTTGTCCTCCACTCCAAAGAACCTGCTCAATCTTGCCCCCGTTATGTGTGCTCTATGTAGCACCTTAAATTGAATCAGGCTAAGCCTGGCGCATGAGGAAGAGGAATTTACCCTGCTTAGGGCATCAGCCCACATACCCTCCTCTATCTCCTCCCCTAATTCTTCTTCCCACTTTCCTTTTAGCTCGCCCACCGACTCCTCCCCCTCTTGCCTCATCTCTCTATAAATCTCTGACACCTTGCCCTCTCCGACCCACACCCCTGAAAGCACCCTGTCCTGTATCCCCTATGTCGGGAGCAACGGAAATTCCCTCACCTGTTGTCTAGTAAACGCCCTCAGCTGCATATATCGCAAGAAATTTCCCCGGGGCAACTTATACTTTTCCTCCAATGCTCCCAAGCTCGCAAAAGTCCCATCTATAAATAAATCTCCCACCTTCCTAATTCCCAACTGGTACCAGCTCTGAAATCCTCCATCCATTCTTCCTGGGGCGAACCTATGGTTGTTCCTGATAGGGGACCCCACCAGGGCTCCCCGCACCCCTCTCTGTCGCCTCCACTTTCCCCAGATATTCAATGTTGCCGCCACCACCGGATTCGTGGTAAACTTTTTAGGTGAGAACGGTAGCGGCGCCGTCACCAGCGCCTCTAAACTAGTCCCTTTACAGGACTTTCTCTCCAGTCTTTTCCATGCCGCTCCCTCACCCTCCATCATCCATCTATGTATCATTGCCACATTGGCGGCCCAATAGTAATCACCCAAGTTCGGTAGTGCCAGTCCTCCTCTGTCCCTACTACGCTGAAGGAACCCCCTACTTACTCTCAGAACTTTGCCTGCCCACACGAAGCTCGTGATGCTCCTATCTATTTTATTAAAAAAGGTCTTGGTGATTAGTATAGGGAGACATTGAAATACAAATAAGAACCTCGGGAGGACCATCATATTAATTGCTTGCACCCTGCCCGCCAGCGATAGAGGCTGCATGTCCCACCTCTTGAAGTCCTCCTCCATTTGTTCTACCAGCCGTGTCAGATTAAGTCTGTGCAAGGTTCCCCAGCTCCTAGCGATCTGAATCCCCAGGTATCGGAAGTTTCTTTCCACTTTCCTTAGCGGTAAGCCTTCTATCTCTCTACTCTGGTCCCCTGGATGTATCACAAATAATTCACTCTTCCCCATATACCCTGAGAATTCCCCGAACCCCCTCAAAATTCGCATAACCTCTATCACCCCCCCCCCCCCGCTGGGTCCGACACGTATAACAATAGGTCATCTGCGTATAACGAGACTCGGTGTTTTTCTCCCCCTCTAATCACCCCTCTCCATTTCCTGGAGCCCCTCAACGCCATGGCCAGAGGTTCAATTGCCAACGCGAACAACAATGGAGACAGCGGGCATCCCTGTCTTGTTCCCCTATATAATCGGAAATACTCCGATCTATGTCGACCTGTAACTACGCTTGCCGTTGGAGCCCCATAAAGAAGTCTAACCCAGCTAATAAACCCGTTCCCAAACCCAAACCTCCTTAACACTTCCCATAAATACTCCCACTCCACCCTATCAAATGCCTTCTCTGCGTCCATTGCCGCCACTATCTCTGCCTCCCCCTCCACTGGGGGCATCATTATCACCCCTAATAGTCGTCGCACGTTAACATTCAGTTGTCTCCCTTTTACGAACCCTGTCTGGTCTTCGTGCACCACCCCCGGGACACAGTCCTCTATCCTCGATGCCAGTACCTTTGCCAGCAATTTGGCGTCCACGTTCAATAGTGAAATAGGTCTATAGGACCCGCACTGCAACGGATCTTTGTCCCTCTTCAAAATTAGCGATATCGTCGCCTCCGACATCGTCGGGGGTAGAGTCCCCCCTTCCCTGGCCTCATTGAACGTCCTCGCCATCAACGGGGCCAACAAGTCCACCTATTTTCTGTAATATTCCACCGGGAACCCGTCTGGCCCCGGGGCCTTCCCTGCTTGCATGCTTCCCAGTCCCTTAATAACCTCATCCACCTCAATCGGTGCCCCCAGGCCTGCCACCTCCTGCTCCTCCACTTTCGGGAACTCAATTGGTCCAGGAACTGCCGCATCCCCTCCTCTCCCTCTGGGGGTTGAGACCTATACAGTTCCTCATAGAAGGTCTTGAACACCTCATTTATCTTTCCTGCCCTTCGCACCGTGTCTCCCCTTTCGTCTCTAATTCCTTCTATCTCCCTCGCTGCTGCCCTCTTTCGCAATTGATGCGCCAACAGGCGACTAGCCTTTTCCCCATATTCATACCTCCTCCCCTGTGCCTTCCTCCACAGTACCTCCGCATTTCTGGTGGTTAGAAGGTCAAACTCCGTCTGGAGTCGTCTCCTCTCCCTGTACAATTCCTCCTCCGGGGTCTCTGCAAATTCCCTGTCCACCCTTAAAATATCCCCCAGTCATCTCTCCCTTTCCTTGGCCTCTGTTTTCCTTTTGTGGGCCCCAATATAGATCAGCTCTCCTCTGACCACCGCTTTTAATGCTTCCCAGACCACTCCCACAGGGACCTCGCCGTCGTCATTGACCTCCAGGTATCTCTCAATACACCCTCGCACTCTTGCACACACTCCCTCATCCGCCATCAGTCCCACATCTAATCGCCAGAGTGTTCTCTGCTCCCTGTCCTCTCCTGCTTCCAGGTCCACCCAATGTGGGGCATGATCCGAAACCGCTATGGCTGAGTACTTAGCTTCTTCCACCCTAGAGATCAACGACCTTCCCAACACAAAAAAATCTATCCGGGAGTACACTTTATGGACATGGGAGAAGAAGGAAAACTCCCTAGCCCGAGGTCTAAGAAATCGCCATGGATCCACTCCCCCCATTTGGTCCATAAACCCCTTAAGTACCTTGGCCGCTGCCGGCCTTCTTCCGGTCCTTGAGCTGGATCTATCTAGCCCCGGGTCCAGCACCGTATTAAAGTCCCCTCCTAAAATCAAGTTTCCTGCCTCCAGGTCCGGTATACGCCCCAGCATCCGTCTCATGAATCCCGCATCGTCCCAATTTGGGGCATACACATTAACCAACACGACCTCCATTCCCTCCAGCCTACCACTCACCATTACATATCTACCTCCGCTATCTGCTACGATGTTCTTTGCTTCAAATGCTACCCGTTTCCCCACCAAAATGGCCACCCCTCTGTTCTTTGCGTCCAGTCCTGAGTGGAACACCTGTCCCACTCATCCTTTCCTTAGCCTAACTTGGTCCGCCACCTTTAGGTGCGTCTCTTGGAGCATAACCACGTCTGCCCTTAGTCCTTTCAAATGCGCGAGCACTCGGGCCCTTTTTATCGGTCCGTTCAGGCCTCTCACATTCCACGTGATCAGCCTCACTAGGGGGCTACCTGCCCCCCTCCCATGTCGTCTAGCCATTACCTTCTCTAGGCCAGTCCCATATCCCGCCTCCGCGCTCCCGCTCGCTCCCCCAGCGTCGCACACCATCCCCGCCCACCCACTCTTTAGCCATTTCCTTTTGGATTTCCGCAGCAGCAACCCAGTTGTCCCCCCCCCTCCCCCCCGCTAGATCCCTATCTAGCATGATTGCTCCCCCCATATCACTTCCGTAAGTCAGCTGACTTCAACTGACCCCGGCTACTCCTGCTCACTCCTCGACCCCCCCCCCCGTGTGGGGGAACTCCCGCCTTGCGCCTGTCTTCCCGCCTTATTCTTTCTGGCGCGGGAACATCCCTTTACCTGACCCGCCTCTTATGGCGCAGCTCCCTTTCCCCTCCCCCTCTCCTTCCCCATTCACCGACTATGTCCCGTCTTTCCCCCCTCACCGGCGCCTACATTTCCCCAATGTCTCCCCCCTTCCCTGTTTACTTCTCAATTAACTTCCACCTTAACATTAACAAAAACAATAACAATAACATTTCCTGCAGCATCAGTCCCTCAGTTCCGGTCCAATTTCTCTTCTTTGATGAAGGACCATGCTTCCTCCGCCGTCTCGAAATAATAGTGTCTCTCCTGATATGTGACCCACAGTCTTGCCGGCTGCAGCATCCCAAACTTCACCTTCCTTTTATGCAACACCTCTTTGGCTCGGTTGAAGCTCGCCCTCCTTCTCGCCACCTCTGCACCCCAATCCTGGTATATCCGTACCACAGCATTCTCCCATCTGCTACTCCGCACCTTTTTAGCCCATCTCAGGACCTCTTCTCTGCCCTTAAGGCGGTAGAATCGCATGATTATCGTCCTCGGTGGTTCTCCCGCTTTTGGTCTTCTCGCCGGAATCCGATTTGCCCACTCCACCTCCATGGGGCCCGCAGGGGCCTCAGCACCCATCAGTGAGCTCAGCATCCTACTTGCGTACTCTCCACAGTCCACTCCTTCCACACCCTCAGGGAGACCTAGTATCCGAAGGTTCTTCCTTCGCGTTCCGTTTTCTAGGGCCTCGATCCTTTCAGTACACTTTTTATGAAGTGCCTCGTGCGTCTGAGTCTGAACCGCCAGGCCCAGGATCTCGTCCTCAATATCTGTCACCTTCTGCTCCACCACGCGGAGCTCAGTCTCCTGGGTCTTTAATGTCTCCTTGAGCCCCTCAATTGACTGTAGCATCGGGGTCAGCACCTCCCTCTTCAGCAGGTCCACGCACCGTCTCACGATTTCATCCTGCTCAGGCCCCCATGTCGCCTGCGCTTTCTCCGCCGCCATCTTGTACTTCTCTCTTTCTGACCCTTTGGTCGACGATTCCTCGCGCTGCAGCCGCCGCCGCCGGTTTTTTCCTCCTTCGTTTGGGGGGGACTCCCTTCTCACACACCTCACACCGGGTTGCGCGTCGAAAAATTCCCCGTTGGGGCTCTTAAAAGAGCCCAAAGGTCCGTCGGAGCTGGAGCCGCCGAAGCGTGCGGCTAGCTAGGCATCACCGCAACCGGAAGTCCCTTCAGTGGCCTTGATGAGATCTTTTCACAGTTGTTCCCTCTGCTGCTAGAATTCACCTTTGATACAGGCCCTCAGGTCAGCTTGCAGCTTTAAGCTTGCCCTTCCCCCGCTGCTGGAAGAGGCCCTGTTTATCCTGCAGTTGCAGCCAAATCTTTTACTGTTTCTGCCGTGTCTCGCAACCAAGAGACATACCCTTCCTGGGGGACACTGTCGGGGGAATGTTGCAACCTTCTTCCCACACCGGGAAATGGCAAACAAATGCCGTGGGGGCGCTGTAACGAGCCCAAAAGTCCGTTCCAAGCAGGAGCTACCGAATATGCGACCTAGCTCTGCATAGCCGCACCTGGAACTATCGCACCGCAACAATTCTTATCGACTGATAAGAAACAACAAGATGGATCCCACATCGGCCCACGCCACTTTGGCACAGAAACTCCAGTCACCAGTTTGGCAACCGGGAGATGGTGATGACTCAGAATCTGACTCCCACCATGCTAACCCCTTTAAGACCTTTTTTGGAATGGAACCCTGAGGTGTCCAGATGATGAGAGAAAGGAATCGATTGAGATTTATGGTGTCCTACTCCCTGATGGAACCTGCCCGCTTTCTTCTTTAGTTTTTAAAAAATGTTGAATGTTTCTCTCTTGTACGACTTTGTTTGTCGATCTCATGCAAATTTCTTGATATAGTTATGACTACTCCTTTGATGCCACATGCTAGTTAAAGGTACACGTTTGTCTGAAGTCCATAGCAATTCAAATTCTTACCGTTCTTGTAAGGTCACCCAGGCAGTGGAGTAACGGCACTTATCCCTGCCCTGCCTGAGGCCCCCCTATGTATTTGGTCAGCCAAGCTTGGGTAGTGGAGCAACGGCACTGATCATCGCCCTACCTGGGGATTCCACTCATTCTTGCCCTGCGTGGCTCATACGCACCCCATTCGGAAAGTTCTTTTCGAAACTCTTTTGCTGTTCTTTTAAAAATGTGGTTTAAAGAATGCACTTTGCCACAACTTTTGTTTCCTTTCCGGTGACCCTTCGGTTGCTCACCCCCACATGCTATTTACATGTTAAACCACTTGGTTGAAATGAATTGGCACTGGACGGAAAAGTTGTCCGCCCTCTCAGCCCATCAAACACAGGCTGCGAGAGTGTTCGCACTGTGACAGAATTAATTACTTTTCAGATGTCTTGTCTCCCAAATGGTTGTTTTTTAAAAAAAAATGAGGGAGTCACACATGGTGACGATTCTAAATGGGAAATTGACGTTAAGGAGAAACAGACAACAAACGAGATATTAAACAACAAGATAATAACAGATATTATGCTTGTATCCCCAGGAAGCTACGAATATACCAGAAGACAGAAGAAGATACAGACAAGATGAAGACAGACCTGATGATCTGCATCATGATCGTCGTTGGATCAATACAGTTGCACGCGTTATCCGCCCCTACATCCCTCACCACACAGGCCCTAAACCCGACCACCCAACACGATACCCCTAGCCTGGACACTACACCACACATAGACACAGCCACTGATACCCCCACATGGTGTGATAATATCATAAAGCGATATTCCCTTTCGTACACGGTAGAAGCCCTATTGATTATAGCTAAACTTTGCAGTGTCATCCAGACGATCAGACTTCGGAAATGGCGAAGGAGAGCCTCATGCCCTCCAGTATACATGCTCAGAGCGCATTTCTCAGACTTCAGCAGACCCCACACTCCTTTTGAACCTTTTTCTCCCTAATAAATTCCGCGTTTTTTAAATAAAATTACTTTCTCTGTAAATTGACGTGTTAGGTAAGAATGTGATGCTGCTATTGTTTATTTTGTACTGTAATATAAGTTCCTTTGATTATTAGATAGCAGCATGAGTGTAGTTTAGTTAAGGACAGTTAGAGGTTCCCCCTTTTTGTGTAAAAAAATTGAAATGTATGATTGAATGTTATAGTGCCCCCTTAGAATTTTTAGATATGTGTTGTATTGTGGAAAACTTAGGTAAATATTTTGACCCATAGGATAGAGTAAGATAGAACCTGTCCTTGATTGAGGGTGCCCGGCATGTCAGAGAACAGGAGAAGATTCAGCAGTGTGATCCTTCACACTTCGCGTTGAGGATCAAGAGGACGGACTGTAGCCATCTGGGATGGCCACTTACAACAAGAAACATGGACGATTCGCAAAGCTCAACGGGAAATATGGACAATGTAAGATTCAGGCAGGCTCAGAGCCTGAATGTATATTTGTGAGCAAAGAGTTCAGACAGCATCGAAACCCCCAACCGATCAGTATTTTGATGGCCCATCTCCGTAAGACAAAGGGCTGATACTTGAGCGACCGATACAATCCCAGACATTTCGGCGCCACTCCATTTACTCAGGAAGCGTAAACAACAGGGTCAATGACCGCTTAGGACACGCCCAGTCATCAAGGCACCGGCCCCTTTATTGGCTCACATGGAATACAGTGATCGGGAACTACCCAATTAATGAAGTCCAAATTGAAGAGCGCGAAGCTCCCCAAGGATAAAGAGAGACACTGCCATGTGTTCAATCTCTTTTGGACCTGGCGCTCCGGCAACGTCCACCTCCAATTGCCGCACCACCCGAAGCAAGTTCAAGTTCAACGCCCGCTACCAGACCGATGAGCCCAGCTGAGCAGCAGTTACTTCTCCAGACCCAGTAGATCCAGATTTGAACAAAGGCCACTGTTCCTCTGACCTAAGCCGGGGTGCCTGAAGTTAAGTACAGGTTGTCATAGTTGTTAGGTGTAGTTTAACTAGTAGTGTTTATGTTGCACGATTAATCTTGTGTGTAAATAAAGTACCCTTGATCTTGAAGTAACTAACTGGTGTTTGGCACTTTGATCGATATCTGGTTGAACCTTGTGGTGGTATCATTTGACTCTGAACAATATAATATCGATATCTAAAGTAAGAAGGGCAACCTTATTGATTGCCATATTTATAGCAGGTAAAAAAGGCAACACCTTGCTGGACATTGAACATTGAACACAACAGAAGGATATGAACGACCTTGAGAAATGCAAAGAAGATTAACCAGGATGGTTCCAATGATGGGGAAACTGACATTGTTCTCTTTGGAGCAAAGGAGATTGAGAGGAGATTTGATAGAGGCGTACAAGATTATGGCAGGATTGAATAAAATGAACAAGGAAAAACTTTTCTAGTTGGCTGATGATGCAAGTGTTAGGGGACAGATTTTGGCAGGAGCTCAACAACTTTTTGCGCAGTAAGTGATAACGGCCTAGAACTCACTGCTAATGAGGGTGATGGAAGCAAAGGTGATCAATAATTTCAAAAGGAAATTGGATGGGCACTTGAGGAAATTAAACTCACAGAGCTACATGTATAGATTGAGGGAATAGGACTGACTAGTTTGCTTCGTCAGAGAGCCAACACAGGCTTGATGAGCTGAATGGCCGCCTTCTTTGCAATAATTGACTCTCTGACTCTAAGTAGCATGCAATCTGGCTGCTGGACCTCAAGAGCTGCATGGATTCCGCCTTATGATGGCTTTGCAATACTTCAGGCAACCTTGAAGTATTGGTAGATCCATATGTATCACTCCTGATGGAGGCTTAAAGCAAGTTTGAGACTCCCCCATATCCGTTCCGAATGCTACCTTACAGGCCAAAGGTTGTAAATTGAAATGTGCAGTCTAATCTTCCTTTCAATCAACTTTGGAACTGGTTAAAGAGTATCATGGAACATGGAAAGAGTATCATGGAACATGGCTTTAGTCAACTCACAGGTGAACCCAAATTCACTGACACACCAGAGGCACTGTTGCATCTGACATCAATCATGGTGTTGTCTGTTAGCAGGCTTTTGTTACCTATTGAATATTCCAATGCTCCTGCTTGGTTTCCTGCCTTGCACCCTCCGTAAAGTTGAACACATCCGAAACTCTTGCAGCCCATAATCCTAACTCGTACCCATCATCCATGTGCTTGCTAACCCACATTAGATGAGGCCTCATATTTTAATTTTCTCCATGTAATTTTCAAATCTGTTCATAACTTAGCCCCTCCATATCTCTGTAGGCTTCTCCACAATAGTCCTCGATACAGGGCCCCCGCAAAGATGTGTGCTCAGTCCTCTACTATACTCCCTATACACACATGACTGTGTGACAAGATTTAACTCCAACTCATTCCATAGGTTTGCAGATGATATGACTGTGGTGGGCCGTATCTCAAACGACGATGAATCAGACTACAGAAGGGAGATAAATCACTTGGTTGCATGGTGTACCGAAAACATCCTCTCTCTAAATGTTGGAAAGACCAAGGAACTGATCATCGATCAATGGCTTTGAAGTGGAGATAGTTGATAGCTTTAAGTTCCTGGGGGTCACCATCAACAACCATCTATCCTGGTCCACTCACGTTGATGCAACAGTCAAGAAAGCCCAACAACATCTATATTTCCTACAGAAGCTAAAGATACAGCCAGGTAGGAAGCTTTCTATGGAGTACTGAAAGCTGGTGATTTCTTTTGGCTGACAGATTAAATCAAGGTCTCATCTATCCTTGCAGAAAAATGCACTGGAAAACACTTATCTCTCAATCAACACCAGAGAACTCATAACTCACAACACCATAACTTATCATTCAGCCCAGTGTTGTGTGCAAACTAAGTACCACATTTTCCTATGAAATAGGAACTATAGTGGGTGTTTTAAAAGTATTTTTACAGGCAGAAAGGCAGTTTGTTGATGTAGAAAATGCTACATAACTATAGTTTCTTGATTTAATATACCAATGCCATGATTATACCAGTGGATGGCAACACCTTAACATGGTCATGCTCTGTTTTGTGTTCCAGGTACAGAGGTGTCAAAAATCGAGTCAGTGAATAACCTGGATTTGTCAAGATGCACCTGGAGACTCATATTTATGAGGTACACAAAGTTGATATTGTGATCTTCTTCATCGTTCCCATCATGGCTAATGTCTGGCGAACAGGCAATGGCTTGGAGACCCCAGAGCTGAAAGTGAAAATCTTTCCTATTCTCAATAGTATTGTGGATTGGAGTCTCAGTGCAGCCTTTCAGCTCTGAGATTTTCAGAGATCCCGCAACTCGATAAAACTGCGGAGTGCTCACCGGTCTGTTGTCCTTTGTGAATGAGATTAAACAACTTCCGGTGGCGGCCATGGTGGAGTAGGTCGCACATTTGATAGATCCTGCCTGTAACGGACTTTTGGACCTTTTCCCCCCGTTTTTTTCTGGATTTTATGGTATAAATCGGTGAAGAGTGGGACAGTGAGGAGAAATCCCCCTCCAGTGTATGGCGGGGCAGCAGGGCCGTGGGGAGACGACACCGTGGTCAACGGATCAGCTGGTGAAGTTTTTCGAGGATTGCTTCGCCAAGCTGAAGAAGGACACGCTGGACCCGATTAAGGCTTTGATTGATCAAGTGGTTCAGAATCAGGGAACCCACGGGAGAGTGATCCAGGAGGTGGAACAAAAGTTGACCGAGCATGAGGAGTATATACCCATGCTGGAAAACAAGGTGGGGATGATGAACGGCAGCCAGAAAAGAATGCAGGAGAAGCTGGAGGACCTGGAGAACAGATCCAGGAGGCAGAATCTCAGAATTGTCTGCCTCCCTGAAGGCAGTGAGGGATCGGATGCGAGGGTTTATGTGACGGACATGTTGGAGAAGTTGATGGTGGCTGGGGAGTTCCCTTGGCCCCTGGAATTGGACAGAGCACACAGAGCCCTCGCGAGGAAGCCCCGAGCGAACGAAGGCCATGGTAGTACATTCTCACTGTTTCATGGACAAGGAACACGTTTTGCGGTGGGCCAAGAAAGAACGGAGCAGCAAGTGGGAGAACTGTGAGTTGCGCATCTATCAGGACCTGGGAGCGGATTTGTCCAAGAGGCGAGCTGGGTTCAATCGGGAAAAAACGAACCTCTTTAAGAAGGGGGTGAAGTTCGGGATGTTGTACCCAGCCCGTCTGTGATGTTATAAAATGTTTATTCATGTTGTGGGGGAGGGGAAAGAACAATAGGGAAACAGACTGTTTGATGCCAGGGGCAGGTGCTATCAAATCAGCATGGGTCAGCTGACTCTCGGAAGCGCAGTGAGGGGTGAGCAGGTGTTAAGCCGGAGCGTGACTTGGGGGATTGGATTTCTAGTGAAGTTGCTATGGGGGGAGGGGGGGAGCTGCTTTGCTGACAGGGGAGGAACTGGTACTAGGGGACAAATGGGAGGTCGGGAACGGCGACTGCCTGAGTTGGGACTCGAGGAAGCGTAGGATGCGAGTTTGAGGCTGGCCTAAAAAGGGTGATGGCTAGTCGGCAGGGGGGTTTGGGGGGGGGGGGCGGAAGCCCCCAACCAGGCTGATCACATAGAACGTGAGAGGACCGAATGGTCCGGTCAAGAGGGCTCGCGTGTTCGCACATTTGAGGGGGCTGAAGGCGGACGTGGCAATGCTACAAGAAACACACCTAAAGGTTACAGACCAGACGAGATTGAGGAAGGGGTGGGTCAGCCAAGTGTTCCACTCAGGGCTGGACTCAAAGACCAGGGGGGTAGCGATCTTGATCAGCAAACAAGTGGCATTTGAGGCAGGGAGAATCGTGTCAGACAATGGGGGTGGGTACATAATGGTGAGTGGGAAGCTGGAGGGGGTGTGGGTGGTACTTGTGAACATATATGCTCCGAATTGGGACGACGTGGCATTTATGAGGCGGGGTTTAGGTAAGATTCCAGACTTAGAGTCACATAACCTGATCATGGGAGGGGACTTCAAACAATCATTGATCTTGAATTGGATCGGTCAAAATCCAGGACAGGGAGGAGGCCGACTGCGGCAAAGGAATTGAAGGGTTTTATGGAACAGATGGGGGGAGTAGACCCA
The DNA here is from genome assembly GCF_047496885.1 of Scyliorhinus torazame. Taxonomy (NCBI): domain Eukaryota; kingdom Metazoa; phylum Chordata; class Chondrichthyes; order Carcharhiniformes; family Scyliorhinidae; genus Scyliorhinus; species Scyliorhinus torazame. Next base: position 94,614,030 of record NC_092710.1, read on the forward strand.
TGGAGTTTTGCACGGCCGAGGACAAAGGAGTTTTCCTTTTTCTCACATGTCCACAAGGTATACTCTCGCATCGACTTTTTGTTCTGAGCAGGGCACTAATACCGAATGTGGTGCATACTGAGTACTCGGCAATCACAGTGTCGGATCATGACCCGCATTGGGTGGATCTACGGGTTAGAGTGGAGAGAGGGCAACGCCCGCTGTGGAGACTGGATGTGGGGTTGCTAGCGGACAAAGCGATCTGTGGGCGGGTTAACAAGTCCATCCAGAACTACCTGGAAACAAATGATACGGAGGAGGTCTTTGTAGCGACGGTCTGGGAAGCTTTGAAGGCAGTAGTCAGAGGGGAATTAATCTCGATACGGGCCCACAGAGAAAAGGCGGAACGGGCCGAGAAGTCTAGATTAGTGGAGGAGATACTCCAGGTGGACAGGAGATACTCAGAGGCCCTGGACGCGGGGCTACTGAGGGAGCGGTGAGGTTATAGGCGGAGTTTGTGGGCTGTTGACCACAGGGAAAGCAGTGGGACAGTTGAGGAAGGCAAGGGGGTGATTTATGAGTAAGGTAAAAGACAAGCAGAATGTTGGCGCACCAGCTCAGGAAAACTGAGGCAGCCAAGGAGATAGGTAAAGTAAAGAGAAGAGACGGTAATACTGTCCTGGACCCAACAGGGGTAAACGAGATGTTTAAGGACTTCTGTAGTAAATTATATGAGTCGGAACCCCCGACTGGGGTGGAGGGGATGAGGTAGTTTTTGGATCAATTGAGGTTTCTCGAGGGGAGATGAGGACCTGGTGGAAGGGCTGGGAGCCCCAATTGATAATGAGGAAATAATCAAGGATCTGGAGGGCATGCAGTCAGGCAAGGCCCTGTGGCCTGATGGCTACCCGGTGGAATTCTAAAAGAAGTTTTCAGAGATATTGAACCCACTGCTGGTGAAGACATTTAACGAAGTAAGAGAGAAGGGAGTCCACCCCCCAACAATGTCGCAGGTCTCGATTTCATTGATTCTGAAACGGGAGAAGGATCCGAAGCAATGCGGGTCATACAGGCCGATTTCTCTACTGAATGTGGATGCCAAACTGCTGGCTAAGGCCAGAAGGATAGAGGACTGTGTCCCGAGGGTGATAGGAGAAGACCAGACAGGCTTTGTTAAGGGCAGGCAACTCAAGGCCAATGTTCGAAGGCTTCTAAATGTTATTATGATACCCTCAGAAGGAGAGGAGGCGGAGGTGGTGGTAGCGATGGATGCGGAGAAGGCTGTTGATCGGGTGGAGTGGAATTACCTGTGGGAGGCGCTGGGAAGGTTTGGGGTTGGTGAGGCTTTATTGACTGGGTGCGGTTGCTCTATCAGGCACCAGTAGCGAGTGTGTGTACGAACCGGCTGAGGTTGGGGTATTTTAAACTACACCGAGGAACAAGGCAAGTGTGTCCCCTCTCTCCATTACTGTTTGCTCTGGCCATAGAGCCATTGTCCATGGAAGGGGACTTTAAGAGATGGGACATGCTCCCGCTATCACTGGCGGGGAGGGTACAGACCCTGAAAATGACGGTTCTCCCCAGATTTCTGTTTGTCTTTCAGTGCCTCCCCATCTTCATCCCTAAGGCCCTTTTCTGGCGGGTGAATACGATTATTTTGGGCTTGGCGAGTAAAGCCCTGCGAGTGAAGAAAGTGTTGCTGGAGCGCAGTCGGGGGGAGGGTGGGTTGGCACTGCCAAACTTCTGCAACTACTACTTGGCAGCTAATATATCCATGATTAGGAAGTGGGTAGTGGGGGAGGGGTCGGCATGTGAGCGGATGGAGGCGGCGTCATGTAAAGACACCTGTCTGGGAGCATTGGTAACGGCACCTCTGCCATTCTCGCCGGCCCGATACTCCACAAGTCCGGTGGTAGTGGCAGCTCTGAGAATCTGGGGGCAATGGAGGAGATATAAGAGAGTGGACGGGAGCATCAATTTGGACCCCGATTTATAATAACCACAGGTTTGTGCCGTGTAGGCTAGATGGCGGCTTCTGGAGTTGGCAAAGGGCAGGAATTAGAAGGATGGGGAATCTATTTATAGATGGGAGCATTCCCAACTGGAAAGCTTTGGAGGATAAATTTAAATTGCCAGCAGGGAATGGTTTTTGGTAGGTGCGAGACTTCCTGAGAAAACAGATGCCGGCCTTTCCGCTGCTGGCGCCACAGGGGATACAGGATAGAGTAGTTTCCAGTACCTGGGTGGGGGAGGGGATGGTATCACATATTTACCAGGAGCTTTCGGAGGCGAAGGAAACCCTGGTGGCAAGTGGGAGGGTGAGCTAGGAGGATGAGCTAGGAGGAGAGGTTTTGGCAGGATTTTGCTAAATTTTGGCTTGGGTGAGCAGGTTTTTCGGGGTAGAGGACAGGTGTACGAGGTGCGCGGGAAGCCCAGCAAATCATGTCCACATGTTTTGGGCATGCTCGAAGCTTGGAGGGTTTTGGCAGGATTTTGCGAAGGCCATGTCCACGGTGCTTAAAACACGGGTGGTGCCGAGTCCGGAGGTAGCGATCTTTGGCGTGTCGGAAGATCCGGGAGTTCGGGGGGCGAAAGAGGCCGACGCCTTGGCCTCCCTGGTAGCCCGGAGACGGATCTTATTAATGTGGAGGGACTCGAAGCCCCCGAGCGTAGAGACCTGGGTTAGTGACATGGCTGGGTTTCTCAGTCTCGAGAAAAAAGAGTTCGCCTTAAGAGGGTCAATGTCAGGGTTCACCTGGAGGTGGCAGCCGTTCGTCGACTTTCTCGGGGAAAATTAAAATGTCAGCAGATGCAGTATTCCAAGGGGGACAGGTGGGTGGGACGGATTGTTGTTGTGTGGCTGAGGTGCGTGAAGAATGGGCTGGGGGGGGAATGTTTATTTTACCATGTTGATGTTATTGTTTATGTTACTGTTGTAAAAGTTTTCAAATACCTCAATAAAATATTATTTTTAAAAAAGTGAATGAGATGAAATTGCTTGCTGCAGCCAATAAACATTCTTCATCACATCTATGTTCAGCTGATTGGGTTACGTTGCTGCAGTTCCCAAGAGGAGCCTGCAAATATCAGAAGGCATGGAATTTCTAATCGATGGCCGCAGACCATTAATTTTAATGGCATGAGACTGTTGGGCTGCAAATTGGGGGCACCAACCTCCATGCTCAGTTCTTTGACCTGCGACCCCAGTCAGTGACGTCCTGTACCAGAAGCAGAATCTTGCAAATGTTGGGCATATTTGACAGTTCATAAAATGTTCAAAATGCTTTTCAGAAACACTAGCCCCAATTTTAACTGGGAAGAGGACTCAGGAGGCTGAGCGATTAACCACCGGTTTCCTCTAACCTACCTGCCGCTGCCAGCACTACGCCCAGAAGAATGTAACACCCAGTTTTCATCTGCATGCCCTCCTGAAATGGGTGAAATGGTAACTGGCCAGTGGGCGAGCATGACAGCACTGGCTGACAGCAAAGCAAGGCTTTCGCGATCACAATTTACTGCAGTACAGGATTGCTGTCTTCCAGATGAGATATTAAAAAAAGACGACATCTGCCTTCGGTGGACACGAAGAATCTAATTGCAGAATTTCAAGAGGGATTTGTTATCCCCAGTGCCCTGGCCATCATGTATCCCTCAACCAACATCCCAGATACAGAATATCTAGTCATTATCATCCTGCCGTTCGTGGGAGCTTGCTGTGCACTAATTGGCTGCTGTGACTACAACAGTACTCTATTGGCTATAAAGCACTTTGAGGCATCATAGAATCCCTACAATGCAGAAGAAGCCCAGTTGCATTTGGCCCATCGGGTCACCACCAACCCTCTGAAAAAGCATTCTATCTGGGTCCACTGCCTCCCCCGCCCCATCCAGCCCTACGTCATAACGTAACCTGCACATCTTTGGACTGTGGGAGGAAACCGCAGCACCCGGAGGAAACCCACGCAGACACAGGGAGAAAGTGCAAACTCCACACAGTCACCCAAGGCCAGAATTGATGTTGCGAGGCAGCAGTGCTAACCACTGTGCCACCATGCCGCCCTTCCATCCTGAGATTGAAATGGCATATATATAAGTGGCAAATCTTTCTGAGTGATATGGAGAAGGTTTTGGGAAGACCTTGTGCCTGTAAAGAGATAGGATGGCTAGAAGGTGCTTGTTCTTGTTGCGAAAAAAAATTTCTGCTTATCTTGGCTCCACATGAAACGTTGAAGGAAATATCTAGGGCGGGATTCTCCGACGTCCCGCGCGACACTGCTCCGACATCGGGACGCCATTCTCCGATGCGTGCCAAAACGGGCACCCGCGCATGGCGCCCGACCGCAAGGAGAATCGCCGAAAACGGCCGTGGCGGCGATTCTCCGATGGAGCAGGGATACTCCGGGGCGGATGGGCCTAAGTCCTGCCGGCGTGACCAGATGTCATGCCGGCGCCGTTCTAACATGCTATAATACAGCGTCAACATCTGGTTGACGGTCGGAGGATGTGGGTGACGGCGTGGAGCAGCCATCCGGGGGAGGGGGGGGGGGCGTTGGGAGGTGGTTGACGGCGTTGGGGGTGGGGATCCCGGGAGTGGGAGTGGCACGTCTGTGTCTGTGGGCGGTGTGGGGGAGGCTGCCGGGGGTGGGAGGGGGTGGTCCCACACGCCCGCTGCTGGGGGTGGGGGTGGACCCACACATCTGGTGGTTGGGGTGGGGGGGGCTGGGGGGGGGGCTGGGGGGGTGGGCCCACACATCTGCTGCTGGGGGTGAGGGTGGGGGGCCCACACATCCGTGGGTGGGGGTTGGGAAGGAGCGGTGGGGGCAGCAAAGGCTGTGGGCGGCCACGGTCCACCATGGCAGGGCGGATTCAACGGCCAGACCCCATGACGGCTGACACGCGGCTGTCCACCCAACCCGTGGCCCGGCCGTCCTGACGTGTGCCAGACCCCCCCACCCCGCACCCCAACCAAACTGGCGGCACCCACCAGCGGGTAGGTTCAGTGCGGCACATACGGCAGCCCCCCGGTGAGGGCAGTGCCACCAGACAGTGGCCCTGGCAGGGGGGACGGCCGAAAGGTCTCAGGGCACCGAGCGGGCAGGGGTGGGGCGCATGCTGGCAACCAGGCCGGCCATGTAGCCTGTCTGTCCCCTGTGTGCTGGTGTCCTGTGTCGCAGTGTCGTGCCGGTCTGTCCCCTGTGTGCTGGTGTCCTGTGTCGCCATGTCGTGCCTGTCTGTCCCCTGTGTGCCTGTGTCCTGTGTCGTCGTGTCGTGCCTGTCTGTCCCCTGTGTACTGGTGTCCTGTGTCGTCGTGTCGTCACTGGTCTGGGCCGGGGGGGCTGTTGTTGGAGCTGCCCTCCCCATCACTGCGGGAGTCCCTGTGGGCTGGCTGCCCAGGCGCTGGCCGGGGTCGGTGTAAGCGTGATGCGCCCGGTTGATCTGCGTCGTCTGGCCGTCCAGGCGCTGGATGCGGGTGGTGTCTGCCTGGTGCTCCGGGTCGGTCACCGCGTGGCCCTGCCACAACAATATACCGTCATGGTTAGGCAGGTGGAGGGGGTGTGGGTCACGGTACAGGGTGAGGGGGGAGTGCTGAGGGGAAAGGGCTGAGGGGAGAGGGCTGAGGGGAAAGGGCTGAGGGGAAAGGGCTGAGGGGAGAGGGCTGAGGGGAAATGGTTAAGGGTAAAAGAGCTGAGGGGAGAGTGCTGAGGGGAGAGTGCTGAGGGGAGAATGCTGAGGGGAGAGTGCTGAGGGGGGAGTGCTGAGGGGAAAGGGCTCAGGGGAGAGTGCTGAAGGGGGAGTGCTGAGGGGAGAGTGCTGAGGGGAGAGTGCTGAAGGGGGAGTGCTGAGGGGAGAGTGCTGAGGGGAGATGCTGAGGGGAGAGTGCTGAGGGGAGAGTGCCGAGGGGAGAGTGCTGAGGGGAGAGTGCTGAGGGGGGAGTGCTGAGGGGAGAGTGCTGAGGGGGGGAGTGCTGAGGGGAGAATGCTGAGGGGAGAGTGCTGAGGGGAGAATGCTGAGGGGAGAGGGCTGAGGGGAAAGGGCTGAGGGGAAATGGTTAAGGGCAAAAGAGCTGAGGGGAGAGTGCTGAGGGAAGTGTGCTGAGGGGAGAATGCTGAGGGGAGAGTGCTGAGGGGAGAGTGCTGAGGGGAGAGTGCTGAAGGGGGAGTGCTGAGGGGAGAGTGCTGAGGGGAGAGTGCTGAGGGGAGAGTGCCGAGGGGAGAGTGCTGAGGGGAGAGTGCCGAGGGGAGAGTGCTGAGGGGAGAGTGCTGAGGGGAGAGTGCCGAGGGGAGAGTGCCGAGGGGAGTGTGCCGAGGGGAGAGTGCTGAGGGGAGAGTGCCGAGGGGAGAGTGCCGAGGGGAGAGTGCTGAGGGGAGAGGGCTGAGGGGAGAGGGCTGAGGGGAGAGTGCTGAGGGGAGAATGCTGAGGGGAGAATGCTGAGGGGAGAGGGCTGAGGGGAGAGTGCTGAGGGGAGAGTGCTGAGGGGAGAATGCTGAGGGGAGAGGGCTGAGGGGAGAGTGCTGAGGGGAGAGGGCTGAGGGGTGAGGGCTGAGGGGAGAGTGCTGAGGGGAGAGTGCTGAGGGGGGAGTGCTGAGGGGAGAGGGCTGAGGGGTGAGGGCTGAGGGGAGAGTGCTGAGGGGAGAGTGCTGAGGGGAAAGGGCTGAGGGGAAAGGGCTGAGGGGAGAGGGCTGAGGGGAGAGGGCTGAGGGGAGAGTGCCGAGGGGAGAGTGCCGAAGGGAGAGTGCCGAGGGGAGAGTGCCGAGGGGAGAGTGCCGAGGGGAGAGTGCCGAGGGGAGAGTGCCGAGGGGAGTGCCGAGGGGAGAGTGCCGAGGGGAGAGTGCCGAGGGGAGAGTGCTGAGGGGAGAGTGCCGAGGGGAGAGTGCCGAGAGGGGAGTGCCGAGGGGAGAGTGCTGAGGGGAGAGTGCTGAGGGGAAAGGGCTGAGGGGAAAGGGCTGAGGGGAGAGGGCTGAGGGGAGAGGGCCGAGGGGAGAGTGCTGAGGGGAGAGTGCCGAGGGGAGAGTGCCGAGGGGAGAGTGCCGAGGGGAGAGTGCTGAGGGGAGAATGCTGAGGGGAGAGTGCTGAGGGGAGAGTGCCGAGGGGAGAGTGCCGAGGGGAGAGTGCCGAGGGGAGAGTGCTGAGTGGGGAGTGCCGAGGGGAGAATGCTGAGGGGAGAGTGCTGAGGGGAGAATGCTGAGGGGAGAATGCTGAGGGGAGAATGCTGAGGGGAGAGTGCTGAGGGGAGAGTGCTGAAGGGGAGAGTGCTGAGGGGAGAGTGCTGAGGGGAGAGTGCCGAGGGGAGAGTGCCGAGGGGAGTGTGCCGAGGGGAGAGTGCTGAGGGGAGAGTGCCGAGGGGAGAGTGCTGAGGGGAGAGTGCTGAGGGGAGAAGGCTGAGGGGAGAGTGCTGAGGGGAGAATGCTGAGGGGAGAGGGCTGAGGGGAGAGTGCTGAGGGGAGAGTGCTGAGGGGAGAATGCTGAGGGGAGAGGGCTGAGGGGAGAGTGCTGAGGGGAGAGGGCTGAGGGGTGAGGGCTGAGGGGAGAGTGCTGAGGGGAGAGTGCTGAGGGGGGAGTGCTGAGGGGAGAGGGCTGAGGGGTGAGGGCTGAGGGGAGAGTGCTGAGGGGGGAGTGCTGAGGGGGGAGTGCCGAGGGGAGAGTGCTGAGGGGAGAGTGCTGAGGGGAAAGGGCTGAGGGGAAAGGGCTGAGGGGAGAGGGCTGAGGGGAGAGGGCTGAGGGGAGAGTGCCGAGGGGAGAGTGCCGAAGGGAGAGTGCCGAGGGGAGAGTGCCGAGGGGAGAGTGCCGAGGGGAGAGTGCCGAGGGGAGAGTGCCGAGGGGAGAGTGCTGAGGGGAGAGTGCCGAGGGGAGAGTGCCGAGGGGGGAGTGCCGAGGGGAGAGTGCTGAGGGGAGAGTGCTGAGGGGAGAGTGCTGAGGGGAAAGGGCTGAGGGGAGAGGGCTGAGGGGAGAGGGCCGAGGGGAGAGTGCTGAGGGGAGAGTGCCGAGGGGAGAGTGCCGAGGGGAGAGTGCCGAGGGGAGAGTGCTGAGGGGAGAATGCTGAGGGGAGAGTGCTGAGGGGAGAGTGCCGAGGGGAGAGTGCCGAGGGGAGAGTGCCGAGGGGAGAGTGCCGAGTGGGGAGTGCCGAGGGGAGAATGCTGAGGGGAGAGTGCTGAGGGGAGAATGCTGAGGGGAGAATGCTGAGGGGAGAATGCTGAGGGGAGAGTGCTGAGGGGAGAGTGCTGAAGGGGAGAGGGCTGTGGGGAAAGGGCTGAGGGGAGAGGGCTGAGGGGAAATGGTTAAGGGCAAAAGAGCTGAGGGGAGAGTGCTGAGGGACGTGTGCTGAGCGGAGAGGCCTGAGGGGAGAGTGCTGAGGGGGGAGTGCTGAGGGGAGAGTGCCGAGGGGGGAGTGCTGAGGGGAGAGTGCTGAGGGCTGAGGGGAGAGGGCTACGGGGAGAGTGCTGAGAGGAGAGTGCTGAGGGGAAAGTGCTGAGGGGAAAGGGGCCAGGCGCAGGGGGGGGGATCTCACTTGGTGGCGCGCCCCCGATCTCGGCATGGGCAATCTCCCGGCCCTCGGGTGCACCAGGTATGTCCAGTGCCCTCTGCTCGTGCACGGTGAGGGGCCGCAAGTCTGGTTCAGCCCCTCCGGTTCGGGCTCGCTCTCTTCTCCTGGTGGGGGGGGGGTGAAATTACAGCATTGTTAGACGGTCCGATGCATGTGGTTGGATCTATGTTGGCAAGGGTGCACAGGGCACACGGCCAACGTGGCTTGCATGGGTGGCTGCAGCCATGTGGGTCACGGCTGTGGTTGTACCGTCCCCCTGGGGAAGGGGTGGGTGCCACACATGTGGGGGGTAGGGGGGTTGGTGCCCTGGGCACATTGCTGGCTACTCACTCGGCTGCCCTCAGTAGGTAGTTGAGCTTTTTGCGACACTGCGCGCCAGTCTAGGGCGTCAACGCGATGGCACTGGCGGCCGCGCCCACCTCCCTCCACAGATGCCGGGCCATGTTGGGTGGGACCCTCTGGCCAGGTCCAGGTCCTCTCCTCGAGGGCGTCCAGGGCCGTCTCCAGGTCATGGTCGGTGAACCGGGGCGCTGCTCGACGTGGCGCCATGTTGCTCCATCGGCGGCCTCTGCGCTCGCGTCGCCTTATGTGCGATGCGGCGCCACGTCGATTGCGTGGCGCCACCTCTCCGACGCTGCTCTGAGGCCGCACCAACATTTTCTCGCTGGAGAGAGGCTGATCACCTGCTTCCACTGCGAGAAGGGATTTGCTCATGTCTCCAATCTGAGACGCCAGCAAGTTCACCCTGGGGAGAGACCAATTAAACATCTCCCGCCACGTCCCTGCTAGCCCCCTTGTACGGCGCAGAATGGGGTCCCGGAACGGGCGCCGACCGCGGAGTGAAACACTCCCGTTTTGAAGCCAGCGCCGACAGTCTGCAGTCCGAGCAGAGAATTGTGCCCCTCATTTCTTCTGATGCCAGATCCTACTCTTATGGCGGGAATACTTCAACCGTTTTACCTTCTGGCTAAGAGTGAAAATTACAGTGGACTCTCAGTGACAATGTTGGACTCCAACCTGCATGTTAAAATTAGTCTACTTCAGGCAGTGACATGGCTATCTGCTTTGAATACAACAGGGTCTATGCCAGAAGTTGGCGGGTCGGATTAAAACCATTCCTCTAGCCATGCGGGCATGCAGAAGGTATACACTGGGGTGTTTAGTGTGACAATTCTGAGACATCCCTGCATTGGATTGGAGATGTGCTAGAAAGAGTCTACAACATGCACAGGCCATTCAATCCAATACCGGTGCTCATATAACAACATGGCTGAGCTGAGATAAATAGCGTAGATGCATTTAAGATGATGGATAACCGCCCGAAGGAAAAAGAAGACTCTGATTATAAGGTGAGATGACAAGGAGTAGGAGGCAGCTTGCGCGGAACAATAACAGCATCAGAGACAAACAGGGACAAATACTTGTCTTTGTGCTGTAGACTCAACTCAATATTCATTGGTGAATCACTCCTACCATAAAATATAGCTCATTTTAGTCTATTGATTGCAAAGAAATGTATCTTTGTTCAGTGGAAATTCCATTTAGAAATTCATTCTGTCAGTTAATGAGCTTCTGTGGTGGAGGTAATATCATTGAATAGAACGGTATAAAAATTGACATGTAACTTCAAGGTATGTCAGACTGTATAGGTACTATACCTTGTAGCAATATATCAAAGCCACATGTTAATTTTTATTTTGCTTTGCATTATCATTTGATTATTTTCTTTCCTTATCATAGGGTAATGAAGAAATTGGAAATATGTTGATTTAACTAGAGGCAGAAATATTAAATTGGGAAAGTATGTGTGTATTCTTTTTTCCTGTCTGTATTAAGATTGAGAGCATAAGACATTTTTGTAACTGAATGAATAACATCCCATTAAATTTGCAGGTTAACATGGGCTTTTTAATTTTAATATGCATTCATTCATCTCCTAAATATTAGAACCAAAGACTTCCTACAGTGCAGAGGGAGGCTATTCAGCCCATTGAGTCTTCACCGACCCTCATCCTATCCCCGTAACCCCATAACCTACACATCTTTGAACATTAAGGGGCAATTTTTAGCATGGCCAATCCACCTATCCTGCACATCTTTGGACTGCGCGAGGAAACCGGAAAACCCAGGGGAAACCCAAGCAGACACAGGGAGAACGTGCATACCCCCACACAGAGAGTCACCCAAGGGAAAATTGAACCCAGGTCCCTGGCCTGTGAGGTTGCAGGGCTAACCACTGTGCGACTGCGCCGCCCTCAAATATTAATATGTACAAAAAGTAAGTCTTAAGTCGCCAGATGACCATTGACTGTTTTCCCCTTTGACAGGGGAGCTGACTGGTGCTGATTTAACATGTCGATTTGGAGTTGGGCACCAAGCCAAGTGCAATGTGTCCAAGTTTGCAGACGACACTAAGCTGAGTGGTAAAGCAAAAAGTGCAGAGGATACTGGAAGTCTGCAGAGGGATTTGGATAGGCTAAGTGAATGGGCTAGGGTCTGGCAGATGGAATATAATGTTGACAAATGTGAGGTTATCTATTTTGGTAGGAATAACAGCAAAAGGCATTATTATTTAAATTATAAAATATTAAAACATGCTGCTGTGCAGAGACATGCGTGTCCTAGTGAATGAGTCGCAAAACGTTGGTTTACAGGTGCAACAGGTGATTAAGAAGGTGAATGGAGTTTTGTCCTTCATTGCTAGTGGGAGGGAGTTTAAGAATAGGGGTCGCGATTCTCCGCTCCCGCGACTAAGTGCCCACGCCGTCGTGAATGCCGTCGAGTTTCACGATGGCGCGAAACGGCCCCGATCGTGATCTATTCAAGGCCCGAAAATGGGGAGCGGGGCCGCGAGGAACTTGGGGGGGGGCGTGGCACGAAAGCAGCGTCGTAAGTGCGCAACGCCCGATTGATGCGGCGCTGCGCCACAAATGGCGCGGTCCGTGCACGGAAGGACCCCAGAGGAGGAGAAGGAGGAGAGATGGCTGAGCCCCGACGAGCCCCACCAAGGTTCCGGGACACGGACCTGGACACCCTCCTCGATGAGGTAGAAAACCGAAGGGCCACTCTCTGCCCAAGACGTGGGCATCGCCAGCCATCCAGCACGGTGAGGCATTGTTGGCATGAGGTTGGCACCGCTGTGAGTGCTGTGGGGCACACCTCCCCGGTCCGGGGAGCAGTGTCGGAAGAAGCTGCACAACCTCACTCGGGCTGCCAGGGTAAGTGCCATGAGGGTACCCCCGGGTCACAACCAACCCGGGCACGAGGGGGGGATGTGGGGTGGGTGGGTGGGTGGGTGGGGGGTTCAGGGTGCACAATGTTGTACTCGAGCCACATGAGCACCGGGACCACCCCCTGGAGAGATGCCATGGTGTGGCTCCAACTGTCTCCTCACCCAGCATTAATATAGCTGATATCTTCATGCCCTGATGATACCCGCCGAATTGTGATGCTTTATCCAACCCCCCCCAGGACAAGATAGCGCACAACCATCGTGAGCGTATGAGAACCGGAGGGGGTTCTCCTGTGCTGCACCCTCTAAACGTTCACAAGCAGAGGGCCCTGGACCTCACTGGGGGATCCACCACCCGGGAGGTCGCGACATGCCAGGTCGGAGGAACAGAAGCAAGTGGGACAACCGTGCATATCCTCACCCCCCCCCCAACCCGTCATCGCCTCCCTCACACTCTGGCCACTGCAACCTCGATTCCCCTCTCCCCTCACACTGGCCACTGCACCCATGATCCCCTTCCTCCTCAACTCTGGCCACTGCACCCTCGATCCCCTCCCCCACTCACACACTATGTGCTGAGTGCCTCACTAAGATAGTGCTAGGGCTGGGTCCACAGGTTAGCTGGTGAAGTATGAACCAGAGCCAGAAGTTAACAGTTATTATTGTACAGAATAATAAAACAGAGTTGTACCTGTGGTGTTGGGTGTTCTGACACACAGATGAGCCAACACGGTTGCATATGGTACAACGCTACTTTATTTAAACTTACTATTTACAGTTTGGTCTTTGCACTCTGCACGTGGGGGTTCCCTGCTTGTGATGTTTTAACAGCTCTTTCTTGTTCCCTTCTCCCCAGACCTACTGACCACCAGGTGTCGTGCTCGTGCTTTTTATGTGGTTGGTGTTCTTGTCTGTGATTGGTTGTGGTGTTGTGTACTCTGATTTGCCTGTTAGTGTGTCCATCATGATGTGTGTGTTTGAATATCATGACATCCCCCCCTTTTTACAAAGATATGTGCCTACGTGGTAATAAATATGATCGTGTCGTGAGTGCATCTAAGAGTGTGTGTGTGTCGTGTGCAGCATGTGCATATGACGGAACTATGTACATGGGGCGATGTCGGGTGCGTCACATGAACCAAGTTGTACCATAACATAACATAAATGCGAACGAGAGAAGAAGAAAAAAAAAAAACTTGAACAGTTGTCCAGTCAGACGACATCTGGAACGATAAACAACAACAGGTTATCATGTAAAATTGTGCAACTTGTTAAACATATGAACGGTATTATAAGTCCAGTCTAATGGGCTTGCGACGAGTTCGGGTTGACCGTCTCAAGGGTGGATCAAGAACCACCGGCTGCTGTGCAGGCATGGCCATGGGTGGCGATGGAAAGGGCGTGATGTGCGGCAGCTCCACAAAGTCATCCTCGGAAGCCTGTTGAGGATCTGGCGTGTGCGTGCTGTGTGGCTGTGAGCGTGGAAGTCGGCGAAGGGCGCGCCGATTGCGGCGACGCACGGAACCATCCGGCATGCGAACCAGGAACGAGCGGGGAGCCACTTGTCGGAGGACTTCGGCCGGTGCTGACCAGCCACCATACGGTTGATGGACGGGTACTTTGTCTCCGGAGGACAGGGGGGGCAGGTCCGTCGCTCGTGTGTCGTACCGACTTTTCTGGCGATCACGCTGCAGTTGCATGTTCCGAAGAACCGCCTCATGGTCTGTTGTTGGTGCCAGGATGGAAGGTACCGTCGTCCTGAGGGAGCGACCCATTAGTAGCTGCGCTGGCGAGAGACCCGTGGATAGCGGGGCCGATCGATAGGCCAGCAAGGCAAGGTTAAAGTCCGATCCGGCAGCAGCCTTGCACAGGAGCCGCTTGGCGATGTGGACACCCTTTACAGCCTTCCCGTTCGATTGTGGATGCAGAGGGCTGGATGTCACATGAGTGAAACCATATGCTGCGGCAAAGGACGACCATTCACGGCTGGCGAAACAAGGTCCATTGTCTGACATGACAGTCCTTGGAATGCCATAGCGAGCAAATGTTTCCTTGCAGGCCCCAATGACTGCGGACGACGTCAGATCATGGAGAGGCATGACTTCCGGGTAGTTTGAGAAGTAGTCTATAATAACAATGTAATCTCTGCCGAGCGCGTGAAATAGGTCAACACCCACCTTCGCCCAGGGGGACGTCACCATCTCGTGTGGTAGAAGTGTTTCCGGAGGTTGCGCCGGCTGAAACCTCTGACAGGTTGTGCAGTTGAGCACCATGTTGGCTATGTCTTCATTGATACCCGGCCAATATACCGCCTCCCGGGCCCTTCGTCTGCATTTTTCGACGCCCAAGTGGCCTTTGTGTAGTTGATGAAGAATCATCTGGCGCACGCTGTGCGGAATAACGATCCTGTGTGATTTCATAAGGACCCCGTCTATGTTGGTGAGATCATCTCGCACATTATAAAACTGGGGGCACTGCCCTTTTAGCCACCCTTCCGTCATGTGGCGCATCACTCGCTGCAGAAGGGGGTCAGTCGCCGTCTCTGCGCGTATGTGGGCCAGACTAGGATCATCAGCTGGCAGATTTGCTGCTGTCAGAGTTACGTGTGCCTCAATTTGACGCACGAACCCCTCCGCATCTGGTGGTGTGCTCACTGCTCGGGAAAGAGTGTCCGCCACGATGAGCTCCTTCCCCGGAGTGTAGATCAGTTCAAAATCGTACCTCCTGAGTTTAAGTAAGATGCGCTGGAGGCGAGGAATCATGTCGTTCAGGTCTTTGTTAATGATGTTGACCAGGGGGCGGTGGTCAGTTTCGACCGTAAATCGTGGCAGGCCATACACATAGTCGTGGAACTTGTCCAGTCCAGTTAACAAGCCCAGGCATTCTTTTTCGATTTGCGCGTAGCGCTGTTCGGTAGGGGTCATGGCTCGTGAGGCATATGCAACCGGGGCCCATGACGACGTGCTGTCTTTTTGCAGGAGTACCGCTCCAATACCAGATTGGCTGGCGTCTGTTGAGATCTTTGTAGGGCGAGTCGTGTCAAAGAAGGCCAGCACTGGTGCCGTGACCAGTTTGTGCTTGAGCTCCTCCCATTCCCGCTGATGCGATTGGTGCCAGTTGAATTCTGTCGATTTTTTTACGAGATGGCGCATATTTGTTGTATGAGAAGCCAGGTTGGGAATGAACTTCCCAAGGAAGTTGACCATGCCCAGGAATCTTAAGACAGCCTTCTTGTCAGCCGGTCGTGGCATGGCTGTGATGGCGCTAACCTTGTCTGCATCGGGACGGACCCCTGACCTTGAAATGTGGTCCCCGAGGAATTTCAGCTCCGTCTGGCCGAAAGCACACTTCGCACGGTTGAGACGCAGGCCATTTTGTCGTATGCGGGTAAAGACACGTCGTAGACGATGCATGTGTTCCTGCGGAGTGGTGGACCAAATGATGATATCGTCCACATATACACGTACCCCTTCGATGCCTTCCATCATCTGCTCCATAATGCGGTGGAAAACTTCAGATGCCGAAATGATGCCGAATGGCATCCGGTTGGAGCAGAATCTGCCAAAAGGGGTGTTGAATGTGCATAGTCTTCGGCTGGCCGGGTCCAGTTGGATCTGCCAGAATCCTTTGGACGCATCCAATTTAGTGAATATTTTGGCTCGCGCCATCTCGCTGGTGAGGTCTTCTCGTTTCGGGATGGGATAGTGTTCCCGCATGATGTTGTTATTCAGATCTTTTGGATCTATACATATACGGAGCTCGCCAGAGGGCTTCTTTACACAGACCATGGAGCTGACCCATGGCGTGGGCTCCGTGACCCTGGATAGGACCCCTTGGTCCTGAAGAATCTGCAGTTGTGCCTTGAGGCGGTCTTTGAGTGGCGCATGAACCCTGCGAGGTGCGTGAACGACAGGGATGGCGTCCGGTCTGAGTCGAATCTTGTACGTGTATGGCAATGTCCCCATGCCTTCAAAAACCTCCTGGTTGTGAGCAAGGAGGGAATGGAGATTTGCGTGGAACTCAGCATCCTGGAAGTCGGATATCTCATCTGGAGAGAGAGACATAATGCGCTGTACCAGGTGAAGGACCTTACACGCCTGTGCGCCCAGTAACGAGTCCTTTGATGAGCCGACAACTTCGAAGGGGAGTGTGGCCGTGTACATCTTGTGAGTCACCTGTAGCTGGCAAGATCCTATGGACGGGATGACGTTCCCGTTATAGTCAACCAACTTGAGCCGGGATGGCGTGATGGGTGGTTTGACCTTCATGGCCTGGACTGCAGAGTAAGCAATCAGGTTGGCGGATGCGCCGGTGTCCAGACGGAAGGCGACGCGCGATCGGTTGACCGTCAGGGTGGCACACCACTCATCGGCTGGATTGATGGCATTGACCTTGTTGACATCAATGACGGAAACGCGGAAGGCATCCTGGTCATCTGCATCACTTAACTGGAAGTCTCGATGCGTGGGCTGGACGGTCCTGACTTGTCTGCGAGATTGTCGAGGATGCGCCGGATCCATGGGTTGAGCCGAACGACAGTGGGCTGCGTAGTGGCCCATCTTGCCACATCTGTGGCACTGTCGGTTTTTTGCAGGACATTGCCCTTTTAAATGTAGAGCTCCACACTTGCCGCACGTCATGACGTCACGGCGTTCGTTGCGCCACTGCGCATGCGCAGTGCGATCTTGCGGTGGGCGCGCCTGCGCAGTGCGTCCCTCGTTGTGGCCGTTATTTTTGGCGCGCACCTGCGCGGGAGACCGCGAAAAGCGCGGGAAGCGGCCGCTGTCGTCCGGGCCGTGGGTCGGGAAGTAATCGACGGCCTGGATGCGTTCGACGTCGTGGGCGGCCTGGCTTGCCGATTCGACGGCTGGGGACCCCCTCCGTGCCAACTCGGACGCCTGAAATCGGGCAAAACGGCAGGTAGCATTTTCGTGGAGGACACAGGCTTCCACAGCAGACGCTAAGGTGAGGCTTTTCATTTTAAAAAGCTGCTGGCGTAGGCCACTAGAGGCAACGCCAAAAACAATCTGGTCCCTGATCATGGACTCTGTGGTGGTGCCGTAACCGCAGGACTGCGCTAGAATCCGGAGGTGCGTCAAAAAGGGTTGAAAAAGCTCCTCCTTACCTTGCAGGCGTTGCTGAAAGAGGTATCTTTCAAAACTTTCATTTACTTCAACTTGAAAGTGCTGGTCCAGTTTGAGGATGACCGTGTCATATTTGGCTTGGTTTTCGCCTTCTTCGAACACCATTGAGTTGAAGACGTCGGTGGCGTGCGGACCTGCGTAGAAGAGGAGCATTGCAATCTTCGTGTCATCCGAGACATTCTGTTTTTCGGTGGCACGGATGTACAGGTCAAATCGCTGCCTGTAGAGCTTCCAGTTGGTACCTAGGTTCCCCGCGACTTGCATCGGCTGCGGTCCGTCGGTGTGGTCCATGTCCAGAATGGCAGGTTAGTAGGCAGGTATCGATCCACTCCTGTACCATGTGGTGTTGGGTGTTCTGACACACAGATGAGCCAACACGGTTGCATATGGTACAACGCTACTTTATTTAAACTTACTATTTACAGTTTGGTCTTTGTACTCTGCACGTGGGGGTTCCCTGCTTGTGATGTTTTAACAGCTCTTTCTTGTTCCCTTCTCCCCAGACCTACTGACCACCAGGTGTCGTGCTCGTGCTTTTTATGTGGTTGGTGTTCTTGTCTGTGATTGGTTGTGGTGTTGTGTACTCTGATTTGCCTGTTAGTGTGTCCATCATGATGTGTGTGTTTGAATATCATGACAGTACCATCTACAACCGTGTTGGTTCGTTTGTGTATCGGAACACCCAACACGACAGGGGGGTCAATGGTCCCCTCGGCATCCCCCTGGACATTCCTGCCCTGAGCACCTGCGACCTGCGCGGTGACAATGGGCCACTCCACGGCCATCCCCTCTGCTGCAGCAGCAGCCGCTGCATCTGCAGCCACTGTGGGCCGTCGCAGTCTACGCTGCCGGATGGCTACCTGCAGAGCTGCGGCTCCAACCACGGCAGTGAACACCGCTGTCTGGTTGGCATACATGGTGACCTGCAGGAAGGGGATGGGGGGCAGAGAAACAACATGTTGCACGGAGGTTCTTCCACACCTCGCCAGCCGGGCTGCATGGGATCCCTGCGTGCCCTAGTGGCCTGGTCGGGCTGCAGATACGCAGCCAGCCTGATACCTATCACTGTCTGCGTCTAACGGTCAGTTCACACCGTATTCCTCACCAGTGTGCCAGTCACCTGTGCCCATCAGCCACACGACAACCTGCGGCCATGTCCTCGTCACCGTCCTGCAATATCAGGGCGGTTGACATGTGGCATCCGCGGATGGACGACGCCCTCCACGCTCTCCCTCACCCCTCCCACCTCCACTCCCTCCCTCCCCCTCCCACCTCCACTCCCTCCCTCACCCCCTCCCACCTCCACTCCCTCCCTCCCCCTCCCACCTCCACTCCCTCCCTCACCCCCTCCCACCTCCACTCCCTCCCACCTCCACTCCCTCCCTCCCCCCCCACCTCCACTCCCTCCTTCCACCCCACCTCTACTCCCTCCCTCACCCCCTCCCACCTCCCTCACCCCCTCCCACCTCCACTCCCTCCCTCCCCCTCCCACCTCCATACCGTCCCTCCCCCCACCTCTATACCCTCCATTCCCCCCTCCCACCTCCCCCCCTCCCTCCCCCCCTCCCACCTCCACACTCTCCCTCACCCCCCCTCCCACACCCCCGTTGGCCGCAGCGTTCTCGGAGAAGCCGACCCGGGCTGCAGGAGCTCCGGGAAAGTCCGCTCACCTCCTCACTGCTCAGCGTCAGCCAGCACGACTGGCTGACGACATTATTTACCAGGTGAGAACGGCGTCGGCATGAACTGGGGTCACGCCGTCGGGGCTTCGGCCCATCCGGGCCGGAGAATAGCGGGGATAGCGGAGAATCGCCATTTTGGGTGTCTCGGGCGATTCTCCGGCCTGCGCCGCGCAGAACACGACGGGGCCGTTCTCGCCGCTTGCGTGAATCACGGGAGGGTGTCGGACCGGCGTCGCGTGGAAAAATGGCACACCAGGCGATTCTCCCAACCGGCGCGGGAGAATCACGCCCACAGAGTTTATGCCGCAACTTTATAAGGTGCTGGTGAGGCCACACCTGGAGTACTGTGTTCAGCTTTGGTCTCCTTACCTGAGAAAGGACCTACTGGCGCTGGAGGGTGTGCAGAGGAGATTCACTAGGTTAATCCCAGAGTTGAGGGTGTTGGATTATGAGGAGAGGTTGAGTAGACTGGGACTGTACTCGTTGGAATTTAGAAGAATGCAGGTGGATCTTAGAGAAGCATATAACATTTTGAAGGGAATAGATGCGGGCAGGTTGTTTCCACTGGTGGGTGAAAGCAGAACGAGGGGGCATAGCCTCAAAATAAGGGGAAGTAGATTTAAGACTGAGTTTAGGAGGAACTTCTTCACCCAAAGGGTTGTGAATCTATGGAATTCCTTGCCCAGTGAAGCAGTAGAGGCTCCTTCATGAAATGTTTTCAAGAAAAAGATAGATAGTATTTTGAAGAATAAAGGAATAAATGGTGTTCGTGCGCGAAAGTGGAGCTGAGCCCACAAAAGATCAGCCATGATCTCATTGAATGGCGGAGCAGGCTCAAAGGGCCAGATGGCCTATTCCTGCTCCTAGTTCTTATGTTCTTATGATCACCACACCTCAGGTGAGAGGCAAGGTTGAGCAGGCGGGCCTTCATCAATAACCTCAACTGGTACGGGAATTGAACCCACACTGCTGGGGTCGCTCTGCATCACGAGGCCGCTGTCCAGCCAAGTGAGCTAAACCAACCCTCAAATCTAGGCATGTATTTATGGATGTTTTTCTCAATGCATGCACCCATTTCCAACATATCTCAGGCACCCTGCCTAAGTGTTCCTTTATATAATCCTTTCCCCTCACACTTTCCATAATGTAAGGGTCTGGTACATATAGGGATAACATGGAACTGAGTAAAGTACTGACCCCACAGTGATGTGTGGGAACACATAATAATAATAATCTTTATTGTCACAAGTAGACTTACATTAACATTGCAATGAAGTTACTGTGAAAAGCCCCTAGTTGCTACATTCTGGCGGCAGTTCGGGTCACAGAGAGAGAATTCCGAATGTCCAATTCAGCTAACAGCATGTGTTTTGGGAGGAAACCAGAGCACCCGGATGAAACCCACGCAGACAGGGGGAGAACGTGCAGACTCCGCACAGACAGTGACTCAAGGCGGGAATCGAAATCGGGCCCCTGGCCCCTGAAGCAACAGTGCTAACCACCCTACTACCATGCCGCTTCAAGACCTGCACCTCTGGGTCAGCTCAGTGCTGGACAGAGCTGTGTGCACAAGCAAGCATGGAGACACCTCCTAGCTTGCACCCTTTACTGTTGTTCCTGTAGTTAATAAATACATACAGTTAACATAGAGATGAGGAGCAGGAGTAGGTCATTTTATTTTCAGGTTGTCCACCTTCTTTCTTCAATGGCATGCCAGCGTCATTTCAACATGGCATCAGAACATGATGGCAGACTATGGGGCGAAATTCTCCGTTATCGGCGGAAAGTCCGCCGATCGGCGCAAAAAACGGCGCAAATCCGACTTACGTCACGTCGGAAAAATGGGTCGATAGTCTCTGGCCCGAAATGGGCTAGCAGCGACGTAACGGGATCCGCGCTTGCGCAGTGGTTCACGCCGTGCAGCGTAATACGCGCTGCACGGCGTGACGGCTCATAAGGCCGCGCTGCTCCCCCCACCCGACCGCAACACCCGACCGCAACACCCGACTGGATGGCTGGCTGTCGCTCAGCCCCGCGGTTCGAGTCACGCGATGTGGAGGCGCTCCTGGACGCGGTGGAGCAGAGGAGGGACGCCATGTATCCCGGGCACGGCCGCAGAGTTGCCCCACGCCACAGCCGGCATCTGTGGAGGGAGGTGGCAGAGGCCGTCACCGCTGTGGCCCTGACACCACGGACAGGCACCCAGTGCCACAAGAAGGTGAACGACCTCGTCAGAGCAGTCAGGGTGAGCCTCCCCATATCCCCCCCTCCCCCATATCCCCCCTCCCACATATCCCCCCCTCCCCCATATCCCCCATATCCCCCCTCCCCCATATCCCCCCTCCCCATATCCCCCCTCCCCATATCCCCCCTCCCCCATATCCCCCCTCCCCCATATCCCCCTTCCCCCATATCCCCCATATCCCCCCTCCCCCATATCCCCCATATCCCCCTCCCCCATATTCCACCCTCCCCCATATCCCCCTCCCCCATATCCCCCCTCCCCCATATCCCCCCCTCCCCCATATCCCCCCTCCCCATATCCCCCATATCCCCCCTCCCCCATATCCCCCCTCCCCCATATCCCCCCTCCCCCATATCCCCCCTCCCCATATCCCCCCTCCCCATATCCCCCATATCCCCCTCCCCCATATCCCCCATATCCCTCCTCCCCATATCCACCCTCCCCCATATCCCCCCTCCCCCATATCCCCCCTCCCCCATATCCCCCCTCCACCATATCCCCCATATCCCCCCTCCCCCATATCCCCCCTCCCCCATATCCCCCCTCCCCCATATCCCCCATATCCCCCCTCCCCATATCCCCCATATCCCCCATCCCCCATATCTCCCCTCCCCATATCCCCCCTCCCCATATCCCCCCTCCCCATATCCCCCTCCCCCATATCCCCCATATGCCACCTCCCCCATATCCCCCATATCCCCCCTCGTCCATATCCCCTATATCCCCCCTCCCCCATATCCCCCCTCCCCCATATCCCCCTCCCCCATATCCCCCATATCCCCCTCCCCATATCCCCCATATCCCCCCTCCCCCATATCCCCCCCTCCCCCATATCCCCATCCCCCATATCCCCCCTCCCCCATATCCCCCCTCCCCCATATCCCCCATATCCCCCCTCCCCCATATCCCCCCTCCCCCATATCCCCCCTCCCCCATATCCCCCCTCCCCCATATCCCCCATATCCCCCTCCCCCATATCCCCCCTCCCCCATATCCCCCCCTCCCCCATATCCCCCCTCCCCCATATCCCCCATACCCCCAAGTGAATCCAGCCCTAACCTTAACCTCTGCAATGCACGCGCAACCGATGGCGTGCATTCATATACCTGCCTAACACTGTTGCCTTTTACCCCTGCCACCACCCCCCCCCCCCCACAGGAGAAGCGCGCACACAATAGGGAGCATGTGAGGACTGGAGGAGGGCCCGCTGATGAGAGGCCATTGACCGTACACAAGGAAAGGGCCCTGGAACAGGCAGGCGGACCTGAGGACCGGGAGGTTGCTGATGCAGAGGTCGGGGGCCCACCAGCAAGTGAGCCACCGACAGCCCATCCCCGTATCCCCCCTCCCCTATATCCCCCTCCCCCGTATCACCTGATCACTGCCTGATGTCTAACCATGCATGCTTCATTGTGTATCGCAGGACCAAACATCCAGGCACCCATCCCCGCAGATGCACACCGCCCGCAGGATGCCCCTCGGAGACCACGGGAGACGGAGAGACCCGGACCCTCCAGCATGCGACGCCCGCAGGATGCCCCTCGGAGACCACGGGAGACGGAGAGACCCGGACCCTCCAGCATGCGACGCCCGCAGGATGCCCCTCGGAGACCACGGGAGACGGAGAGACCCGGACCCTCCAGCATGCGACGCCCGCAGGATGCCCCTCGGAGACCGCGGGAGACGGAGAGACCCGGACCCTCCAGCATGCGATGCCCGCAGGATGCCCCTCGCACACCATGGGAGACGGAGAGACCCGGACCCTCCAGCATGCGACGCCCGCAGGATGCCCCTCGCACACCACGGGAGACGGAGAGACCTGGAGCAACAGGGAGACGACACCCCCGTCACGTGCGGGAGCGACCACCCAGCGATGAGGGGGGCAGCCACAGGCCCCCGTCACATCCGAGCCAGGACACCACTACCCAGGACACCACTACACAGGTCACCACTACCTAGAACACCACTACCCAGGACACCACTACCCAGGACACCACTACCCAGGACACCACTACCCAGGACACCACTACCCGGGACAGCACTACCCAGGAAGACGAAATACCGGACAGTGACTCAGAGTGGATGGGTGGAGACGAACCCCCACCCCAAAGTGCCATGGAGTCAGAGTGGGACGAAGAGCACGACACAACGCCACTGCTGTCACCAACACCCTCCACCATCGCAGAAACACTCACCACGGTTGGGCACTTTAGTGATGAGGCGTCTGGTACACTCACTGGTGCGCACAACACAGCCGCCCCGGTACAGCAGGTGGAGGTAGGAGCAGCAGAGGGACCGGGCGGTCGGAGGGCAGCCCAGGCCAAGCGAACATCTGCCGCCCAGATGGATCCAGGGTTCCTGCAGTTACCACACCCACCCATAGATCCGATGCAACCACCGACCCGGAGACGAGCGAAGAGGGTGACGGGCGGCTTGCGGCGGCTGCGGTCGCAGGTGGAGGAGTCCACCCGCGTCCAGGAGCTGGGAGTGGTCCCGATCATGCGTGCCACCCAGGCTGACACCGCACGGGTGGCGTCCGCGGTGGAGGCAATGGTTGCGACGGTGTCAGACATGGGGAGCGGTTTGCGAGGCCTGGGGCCTTCCGTGCAGGTGGCGTCTGTGGCCCAGGACATGACTGCACTCTCACAGGAGGCCATGAGCCAGTGCCAGTGCCAGATGGCAGAGGCGCTCAACGCCATAGCCCAGTCTCTGCAGGCCATGGCCCAGTCTCTGCAGGCCATGGCCCAGTCTCAGAAGGCCATGGCCCAGTCTCAGCAGGCCATGGCCCAGTCTCTGCAGGCCATCGCTGAGGGCATCGGCGCCAGTGGCCATGTGCGAGCCGGCGTCGCACTGTCACAGACAGGGTTTGCCAACACCCTGGGCTCCATGGCTGCAAACCTGCAGACCCCTGTCGATACCAGCACGGGCCTCCAGGACTGGCAGCGCCAGATGTCGGGGGGGCGTCGGATGGCCAGTCCGTTCGCATCCCCCACCCATGTAGAGGCCTGGGGGCCATCGGGCACCCCGAGCGAGGAGGAGGTGGTGTGGTCCGTCCCGGCTCCCTCTGTAGGGGAGGTCCCGGTACACCGCGACACCTCGGACTCCCCCCCCTTCCGTCCCAGGTGCATCGGGTGGGCAACGGGCAGGACAGGCTGGCAGCTCGCCATCCCAGTCGCCCGGGCCGCAGCCTGGCCCATCTAGGCCAGGAGGCCCCAGGAAACGGCCGTTAAAGGGATCCAGTGTCAGAGGGCAGGAATCACAGGAGTCCACCTCCAGTTCTGCTGTACCGTCTGGGGAACCACGTAGATGTAGTCAAAGGGCCCGTAAGGCCAAACAATTAGACACTGAGCAAGTTGGCACGGGTGCAGGGCACAGATGAGTTTTAGGGGCTAGGGAACGTGCATGAACTCCTTTGGTTATTAAAGTCAATGTTACACCTACCGAAGCTGCCTTTGTGCTCTGTCCAAAGTGTGCGGGCGTGTCATGTACGTTGAGCGCAAATGTGTGTGTGAGGGGTGGTCTTACCTCAGCCCCAGGTGAGTCTGCCCCCTTCCCCCTGGGCCACCATCAACATCCCCCGGGCAGAGGACGGGACCGTGCGCTGCAGTGTCACAGCCGCATGCAGGGATGGTCCGGGTGGATGGTGGTACTGTGGCCATGGGTCAGGCCTAGTCCAACGATATAGAGCCAGGAGCTCATCGCAGGGCGGGTTGTCATCATCCTCCATGGCCTGCGATAGACACGCGTCCACCCGCAACTGTGTGAGCCCGGCCCGTTGTGCCGCCGATGGATCGGCAATGGGGGGTGGGGTGCATGCGGGTGGGGTGGGTGGGGTTGGGGAGGGGGGTGAGGGTGCTGGGTGGGTGGATGGGTGGGGGGTGTGGGTGGTCGGCTGTTGCCATGGTGTGCGGTCTGTGGCCATACTACCCGATTCCCACGCCCATCTAGTCAGTGAAGCGGGCGGCTATCAGCCTGTCCCGTGCCCGCTGGGCCAGCCGGTAACGGTGGACAGCCACCCGTCTGTGTCTACCCCGTCTGCCCTGACCATTGCCCCCATCCCCCTCATCTGGGGAGGACTGGGCCTCTTCCTGCTGCTCCTCCACTCCGCCCTCCTCTGCCTGCGGCACATCGCCCCTCTGCTGGGCTATGTTGTGCAGGACGCAGCACACCACAATGATGCGGCCGACCCTATCTGACCGATACTGGAGGGCGCCCCCAGAGAGGTCCAGGCACCTGAAACGCATCTTCAGCACTCCAAAGCACCTCTCGATCACTCCCCTTGTCGCTACATGGGCATCATTGTAGCGGTTCTCCGCCTCATTGCGTGCCCTCCGTATAGGCGTCATCAGCTACGATCGCAATGGGTAGCCCCTGTCGCCCAGCAACCAGCCCCTCAGCCGGGGATGGCGTCCCTCGTACATGCTGGGGATGGATGACCGCGACAACACGAATGAGTCGTGTACGCTGCCTGGGTGACGGGCGCAGACGTGCAGGATCATCATGCGGTGGTCGCAGACCACCTGTACGTTCATCGAATAGGTCCCCTTCCTATTAGTGAACACGGCCCTGTTATCTGCAGGTGGCCGCACGGCGACGTGCATCCCATCGATCGCGCCCTGGACCATGGGGAACCCGGCCACGGCAGAGAAGCCCACGGCCCGGGCATCTTGGCTGGCCCGGTCCACGGGGAAGCGGATGTAGCGGTGCGCCATGGCATAAAGGGCATCTGTCACTGCCCGGATGCACCGGTGCACCGATGTCTGCGATATGCCGTACAGGTCCCCACTCGGTGCCTGGAATGACCCCGTTGTATAAAGGTTCAGGGCCACCGTAACCTTGACGGACACGGGGAGAGGGTGTCCCCCGCCAGTGCCACGCGGTGACAGGTGTGCCAGCAGGTGGCAGATGTGTACCACGGTTTCCCGGCTCATCCGGAGTCTCCTCCTGCATTCCCGGTCCGTGAGGTCCTGGTATGACTGCCGGGGCCGGTACACACGGGGCGC
Organism: Scyliorhinus torazame; assembly: GCF_047496885.1. Lineage (NCBI taxonomy): Eukaryota > Metazoa > Chordata > Chondrichthyes > Carcharhiniformes > Scyliorhinidae > Scyliorhinus > Scyliorhinus torazame. Next base: position 94,639,857 of record NC_092710.1, read on the forward strand.
CCTCGGGTGCCTCCGTTGCCGTGGGGCCGCGACGTCCTCCTCCCCCTCCTCGTCCTGTCGGTCAGGTGTCCCTCCAGCCTGGGCGGCTGCCGCCTGCCCCTCTGCGGCAGCCTGCGCCGCCTCTCTGGCACGCTCCTCCTCCTCCTCCTCCTCCTCATCCAGGGCAACATAGACATGAGCGGCTGCCACCACGGCGGCCAACATCGCTGGATGATCTGAAAACATGACGGCCTGGTGGGGGGGAGGGGAACGACGACATGTCATCATTGCCCATATCCCCTCCTCCCCCCAGCCAGGTGGCATGGACCGCATGGGTCCAACTGTTGGAGGCTGGCACCTGGCCAGGTGGACCAACTCACTTGCCCTCCCAACCCCCTCCTCGGCACGGACCCCCCCCCCCCCCAACCTCCACCCCGGCACGGACCCCCTCCCCAACCTCCACCCCAGCACGGACCCCCTCCCCAACCTCCACCCCGGCACGGACCCCCTCCCCAACCTCCACCACAGCACGGACCCCCTCCCCAACCTCCACCCCAGCACGGACCCCCCCCAACCCCCAACCTCCACCCCAGCACGAACCCCCTCCCCAACCTCCACCCCGGCACGGACCCCCTCCCCAACCTCCACCCCAGCACGGACCCCCTCCCCAACCTCCACCCCAGCATGAACCCCTCCAACCCCCAACCTCCACCCCAGCACGGACCCCCTCCCCAACCTCCACCCCAGCATGGACCCCCCCCAATCCCCAACCTCCACCCCAGCACAGACCCCCTCCCCAACCTCCACCCCAGCACGGACCCCCCCAACCCCCAACCTCCACCCCAGCACGGACCCCCCCCAACCCCCAACCTCCACCCCGGCACGGACCCCCCCCCCAACCTACACCCCGGCACGGACCCCCCCCCCCAACCTCCACCCCGGCACGGACCCCCACCCCCAACCTCCACCCCGACACGGACCCCCTCCCCAACCTCCACCCCAGCACGGACCCACCCCCCCAACCTCCACCCCGGCACGGACCCCCTCCCGGCACTCCCCCGGAGCCCAGCCTACCCTAACCACCCCCACCCCACCCCCCACTCCCGCCGCACACACACGCACACAAGCCCACAAGCTGAGACACACCTTTCCTCACGTAATCAGTCTGCGGCCACGCCATTTCCTGCCCAGAGCCAACCCCCCAGGCCGTCACTCACCTCCACGCTGGTCGGCGTGAGCCTGGAGCACCGGGTCACGCCAATGAAAAGGAGGTTTGATTCACGTCGACGTGAACGGTCATCACGTCGACGGGACTTCGGCCCATCCGGAAGGGAGAATATCGGCAGGTCGAAAATCGGCTGCCTTGCGCAGACCCGTGACATTCTCCGCGGCAGCGGCGCCATTAACGCCCCGCCGACTTTTCTCCCTTTGGAGACTTCGGCGGGGGCGGGGGCGGGATTCACGGCGGCCAACGGGCATTCTCCGACCCGGCGGGGGGTCGGAGAATGACGCCCTATGCACCATCTCAGCCTGCCCCGCCACAAAATACAGAGTAAAACACCCGGGTGGATAATTAATGAGATCGGGGCTGGAAAATTTGGCATGTTGCCTCGTCAGCCTCTACAGCAGGAAAGACTCCATGGGCGTCATTCTCCGACCCCCCGCCGGGTCGGAGAATGGCCGTTGGCCGCCGTGAATCCCGCCCACGCCGAAGTCTCCGGTACCGGAGATTGGGCAGGGGCGGGAATCGGGCCGCGCCGGTTGGCGGGCCCCCCCGCTCAATTCTCCGGACCGGATGGGCCGAAGTCCCACCCAGAAATTGCCTGTCCCGCCGGCGTAAATCAAACCTGGTATTTACCGGCGGGACCAGGCGCCGTGAGCGGGCTCCGGGGTCCTGGGGGGGGCGCAGGGCGATCTGACCCCGGGGGGTGCCCCCACGGTGGCCTGGCCCGCGATCGGGGTCCACCGATCCGTGGGCGGGCCTGTGCCTTGGGGGCACTCTTTCCCTTCCGCCTCCGCCACGGCCTCCACCATGGCGGAGGCGGAAGAGACTCTCCCCACTGCGCATGCGCGGGAAACTGTTGTCGGCCGCTGACGCTCCCGCGCATGCGCCGCATTTCAGCGCCAGCTGGCGGGGCAACAAACGCCATTTCCGCCAGCTGGCAGGGCAACAAACGCCATATCCGCCAACTGGCGGGGCGGAAATCCCTCCGGCGCCGGCCTAGCCCCTCAATGTTGGGGCTCGGCCCCCAAAGATGCGGAGCATTCTGCACCTTTGGGCCGGCGCGATGTCCGTCTGATTGGCGCCGTTTTTGGCGCCAGCCGGCGGACATCGCGCCGTTGGGGGAGAATTTTGCCCCTGATTCCTGCCCCGCCACATAATTTAGTTTCAAAATCGGAAAATTCCACCCAATGTCCCACGTGTAATACCAGTTTGCCATTTTTATGACCTTTTCTATTTGCACTCGCTCGCATTAAAGGTTCCCAAACCTCCATGCTTCCTACTTAATCAAAGTGTTGGGCACAGGCGATTTACAAAAGGAAACCACTCACTGATTCTGTGATAGCTGCAGCAAGAATATATGAACACACCACAGGAAATAAAGAGGGAGAAGTCCATTTTGCAATCATGGAAGTAACAGAGACAAAGAGAAGCACTGCAAAGAGTAAATATTACAAACCCACTCTGTAAATAATTGAAAGTAGTAAGCTTTTGGAAGAAATGCATTTGCTGCTGTCCTCAGCGACTTCTCTGAAGTGGTAGGTAAATTATCTACCTTCTATTTGTGAGTTCTTGCCTCCATCTTTATCAGGGAAGTGAGCAATATATTTCCCTTCAACTTCAGATGTGATCTACGGTTTCAGTAAATTTGCTGTATTACAGTAATGGGCAGCCGGCCACTGCAGTAAACATTGGAAATCCGACTTCAAATCCCAGCCTACTCATCAGCAGTATGGTAGAACGTCCACAACTTATATAGAATACCACACTCTGGAGTGTGTTTCAAGTGCTCACACATCTCAATTTGCAAAGACACTAATAAACTTCATCAGTTCATGGTGTCAGCTTAAATCCTTTATGTGTTACCGCCTCATAACACACAGCAGATGGTGTGTTATCGTCTGTATTTTTGTAATCTCAAAATTACATTATGTGTATGCCGATGTCAGCACACAAATAAAGAAGTGTGAAAATTTTGCTTCAAATGATCATTTATGGAGAGACCTCATGATTGTGTTCCCCCACAGTAAAGAAGTCATCCTTTTCATGAAATTTTAAATGTCACTTCACCGATACAGATGATTTTAGACAATCTGACTGGAGTGGAAGGTGGTCTTGTGGCACAGTGGTTTGCACCCTGGTCTCTGAGTCAGAAGCTCGAGTTCAAGACCCAATCCAGGACTTGCTGCCCCAGGAAAGTATGTTCATTACACTGCCAAACAGGCTGAATATAAACATGCAAATCCTTTTGACATGGTGGCACAGCAATTAACGCTGCTGCCTCACAGCACCAGTGACCCGGGTTCAATTCTGCCCTTGGGTGACTCTCTGTGTAGAGTCTCTACATTCTCCCCGTGTCTGTGTTGGTTTCCTCCGGGTGCTCCCGTTTCCTCCCACAGTCCAAAGATGTACAGGTTAGGTGGATTGGCCACGATAAAATTGCCCTTAGTGTCCAAAAGTTGGTTAGGGTTGTGGGGATGGAGCGGGGGATTGGGCCTAGGTGGGTCGGTGCTGACTTGCTGGGCCGAATGGCCTTTTTCTGCATTGTAGGGAAGCTATGATTCTATTTTTTAAAACAAATGTAAAGTACCTAATTCATTTATTTTTCCAATCAAGGGGCAATATAACATGGGCAATCCATCTATCCTCCACATCTTTGGGTTGGGGGGGTGTGACCCACGGAGACACGGGGAGAATGTGCAAATTCCACATGGACAGTGATCCAGGGCCAGGATCAAACCTGGGTCCTCAGCGCCATGGGACAGCAGTGGTAACCATTGCACCACCATGTTGCCCTGATTCTATGATTCTATGATGTCACTAGCAGGCGGTTAAAATGGGAGAGGTCCCTACCTATGCGATGGAAAGAATGTTAGAGCCTTTGCCATTACCATCCATAGCTCCAGACTACAACACGCATGTAAAACACATGTTGCTACATCAGCTCATTCACTGAGTGAACTGTAACACAGTATCACCATTGGAGTAAAAATCTATTTCCCCACATTGCTGCTGCAGTATATGTCGATAATAAAAAGCACCATTTGATTGTAGTCAGTAATAAAAACCAAAGGCAGGTTTTTCGAGTCATGACACTGGCAGCATGGTCATGGATGGAGAATTTGAAGTGCCGTAAAAAAGTCAATGGATCTCCAAATTTTCCCTTTCCCACGATGATGCCTGCTGGTATCAGGGCTGGAAAATCCTGTCCCAGAAATTAGTGCCTTCCATAGCTAACAAGACATTTTTGAAGTGTGGTCACGAATGTAAGATAGGGAAGCTGGCAGCCTATTTGCAAATATAGTGCCCTTGAATCATCAAAGTGCAAGTCCTTTCTAGTCATGAGAAAGTCCATATATTCAGACTGGACCTAAGCTCTGGAATTTCTTCCTAAAAACCTCTTGTTCCTCCTTTAAAATGTTCCGTAAAACTTAACTATTGGAGGAAGCATTGGCCTTCTGCTCCAGTATAGCCTGATCTGGCTCGGTGTTAAATTGTGCTTCATAATGTGCCCATGAACACCTCAGAACTTTAATTTTCTTCATATCATATCATATTCATATCATGTCGATGGGGAGACTGAAAACACCTCCTCAGTTCCCGTAACAAGCCCCATCCCTCTCCCTGGAAACTGTCAAAGACTGAACCAGATCGTTTCCAATATTGGTGTCATATTTGACCCCTAGATGAACTTAGGAACATTCAGCCCATCGAGCCTGCTCCACCATTCAATAGGATCACGGCTGATCATCCACTTCAGTGCCTTTTTCCCACACTAACCCCGTATCCCTTTATGTGGTTGGTAACAATGTACACCCAGGTTCATTTGTACATCTACATTTTCAATTCTCTCACCATTTAAGAAATACTCTGCACATCTGTTCCTCCTACCAAAGTGGTTAACGTCACATTTATTTCACAGTATCTTTCACCTCCCATGTTCATGCCCACTCACTAAGCCTGTCAAAATCCTCTTGAAGCCGCATGGCACAAAACATACATTCCCACCGAGCGTTGTAACATCCACAAACTTGGAAATATTACATTTTGTCCCCACATCCAAATAATTGATATGGATTGTGAACAGCAGGAGCCTGAGTACTGATCCCTGCGGCACCCCACTAGTCAAAGCCTACTGATGTGAGAATGATCCTACTCTCTGTTTTCTACCTGTTAACCGATTCTACCTGTTAAGCAATCTTTAATCCATACCAGGATACTACTTTCTATCCCATATGCTTTAACTGTGTTAACTAACCACCTGTGGGAGACTTTCTTAAAAGCCTTCTGAAAATCCAACTATACTAAGTCATTGACTTCCCTTTAGCAATTCTGTTCGGAACACCCTCACAAAGCTTCAACAGGTTTGTCAAACATGATTTCACATTCCTAAATCCATATTGACTATTCCCAATCAGGGGTGAAATTCTCCCGAAACGGCGCGATGTCCGCCGACTGGCGCCCAAAACGGTGCCAATCAGACGGGCATCGCGCCGCCCCAAAGGTGCGGAATGCTCCGCATCTTTGGGGGCCGAGCCCCAACATCGAGGGGCTACGCCGGCGCCGGAGGAATTTCCGCCCCGCCAGCTGGCGGAAACGGCCTTTGTTGCCCCGCCAGCTGGCGCGGAAATGACATCCCCGGGCAGCGCATGCGCGGGATCGTCAGCGGCCGCTGACAGTTTCCCACGCATGCGCAGTGGAGGGAGTCTCTTCCGCCTCCGCCATGGTGGAGATCGTGGCGGAGGCGGAAGGGAAAGAGTGCCCCCACGGCACAGGCCCGCCCGTGGATCGGTGGGCCCCGATCGCGGGCCAGGCCACCGTGGGGGCACCCCCCCAGGGCCAGATCGCCCCGCGCCCCCCCCAGGACCCCGGAGCCTGCCCACGCCGCCTTGTCCCGCCGTTCAAAAGGTGGTTTAATCCACGCCAGCGGGACAGGCAATTTATCGGCGGGACTTCGGCCCATTCGGGCCGGAGAATCGAGCGGGGGGGCCCGCCAACCGGCGCGGCGCGATTCCCGCTCCCGCCGAATCTCCGGTGCCGGAGACTTCGGCAACCGGCAGGGGCGGGATTCACGCCAGCCCCCGGCGATTCTCCGACCCGGTGGGGGGTCGGAGAATGACGCCCCAGATCATTATTTTCCAAGTGTCTATTTATCACATCCTTTACTGTAGTTTCTAGCATTTACCCTACTACTGATATAGTTGTCCGACCACAAATCCTCACCATCACTAAGACCACATCTTTTCCAACTCTATAACATCATCCAAACCTACGTTTGCTTCAGATCATCTGCTGCTTAAACTCTCGTCCATGTCTTTGTTAATTGGAGAATTGGCTATTCCAGTGTACTCCTGTCTGGCGTCCCCATTCTACCAAGCATAAGCTTGAGGTTATCCAAATCTTTGCTGCCTATGTCCTAACTTGCACCAAGTCCCATTACCGCAGTGCTCACTGATCTAGTTAAACAATTCTCATCCTAATTTTCAAATTTCTCTGTGGCCTTGCCCTTCTCTATCTCTGTAATCTCTCCCAGTGTCTTAACTCTCCGCGATTTCTGCTTCTGGTCTCGTGAACATTGATGATTTCAATTTCTCCACAACTGGCAGTTTTCCAGCAGTTGGGCCGTAACCTCTGATATTCCATCTTAACCAACTTTGTCACTTACTCTCTATCTCTCTCTTCCATTAAGGTGGTTCTCAAAACCTATTTCGTTGACCAAGCTTTTGGCCATCTGGTCTAATATCTTCTTATGTGGCTTGGTGTCAAATTTAGTTTCCTAATGTTCCTGTGAAGCACTTTGAGATGCTTTATTACATTAAAAAGGCACTAGAATAACTAGGAGTCGTTGTTGATATTACGGGCAAGTCTTAACACATCAGTCACTTGCAGAAATCTTGCCCTCCTGAACTGAAAGATTTTCTTTGAATTCACCATGAAAAACAGTCGGCAGCAAATAAATCTCTGATCCTGTCAAAAAATGCATCAGTTTGATACAGTTGTGACCTATGACCTGCGATGAAAATCTTCCAGATGTGCTTGGAAAGAAATTGTAGAATAAGCAGCTTTATAGCTGACAGTCACTGACAGACCCTGTGCTGAAAATAGACTACAGCTCTGGCTGATGGCTTCCTTCGCAAATCTAAATTGGCACTGGCAGCCTTCTTTGAACAGTTCTCGGTAAGAACCTTGACCCCCCAGCAGCCACAAGAATCAATGTAAAGGCCTAGCTATGTGCAGCAGGTAACATTGTAGCATACACATTTCCTCCAGAACCGACAATTCATCTGTAAACCCACGAAGAATTAAAAATGGATCTTGAGAGCATTACAGTGAGCAAGGCAGGGGGAAGAATAAAAACCTAAATGCTTTGTAAGAATTGTGGTTCTTTTTTTGTCATTTCGTTAGAACACTTCTGTTTACTTGTTACAAAAATGCTGGAAATGGGAACATGTCTGATTGACAATCAAAAATTAACAGGTTGCATAATCTGCTTTCCAATTGGTTTACAAAGGTGAATCATTGTGCATGGACATGTTAGCTGACCAATGGCAGTGACCAGTAGGGGAAGGGAAGTTAGCAGCAGGAGATCATGTGATGGCGAGTCCTGATATAGCTACGGCCAGTCAACAATTTCTGTCTCCAGTTGCACGTACACTTGAATACTAGATGCTGCGCAGCTTAAACCATTGGGATGACTCTGGTGAGTTTTCACAACTTGTCTGTCTGCACTGTTGCTGAATCATAAGATGCCAAGAGATACAACAGCAATGCACGATTAATAACAAGGAGCCAACAAAAAGGAGTAGGCCTCCTTCCTTTGTGGAAGCTCAGTCTGTCGGGCAGCGCTTCCACAACGTGTTCTTCTGGTGCAGAGAGCCCCACATTTTAATAAAAATGTATCATGCAATGTTTTTTTTTGTATAAATCAACTTTAATGACAACCGTTGAGAAGGTCCTCCTACGATGTGTTGGTATGCTATACAGCTCAGGTGCTGAGTACTCGTTAACCGCCCGCCGCCCTACCCCAAAATAAGGAATGCGCTTCAAAATCACATAATTGGTCCCATTGTGCTAGAGCAAATCTCTTCATATGAAGTACAAACTCTTTTTTTTTTTAATGTACTCTTCCACAGGATGGGGGTGTCCCTGGCAAGGCCAGCATTTGTTGCTCATCCCTAACTACCCTTGAGCTGAGTGGCTTGGGAGGTCACTTCGGAGGGCAATTACAGGTCAACCTCATTGTTCTCGTTCTTGAGTCAGGTAAGCCAGTTAGGAAAGATCTGGGGCGTCATTCTCCGACCCCCCGCCGGGTCGGAGAATGGCCGTAGGCCGCCGTGAATCCCTCCCCCCGCCCCCGCCGAAGTCTCCGGTACCGGAGATTGGGCGGGGGCGGGAATCTGGCCGCGCCGGTTGGCGGGACCCCCCGCTGGATTCTCCGGCCCGGATGGGCCGAAGTCCCGCCCAGAAATTGCCTGTCCCGCCGGCGTAAATCAAACCTGGTATTTACCGGCGGGACCAGGCGGCATGGGCGGGCTCCAGGGTCCTGGGGGGGGGGGGCGCGGGGCGATCTGACCCCGGGGGTGCCCCCACGGTGGCCTGGCCCGCGATCGGGGCCCACCGATCCGCGGGCGGGCCTGTGCCATGGGGGCACTCTTTCCCTTCTGCCACCGCCGCGGCCTCCACCATGGCGGAGGCGGAAGTGACTCTCCCCACTGCGCATGCGCGGGAAACTGTCGGCGGCCACGCATGCACCGCATTTCTGCGCCAGCTGGCGGGGCAACAAACGCCATTTCCGCCAGCTGGCGGGGCAACAAACGCCATTTCCGCCAGCTGGCGGGGCGGAAATCCCTCCGGCGTCGGCCTAGCCCCTCAATGTTGGGGCTAGGCCGCCAAAGATGCGGAGCATTCCGCACCTTTGGGCCGGCACGATGCCCGTCTGATTGGCGCCGTGTTTGGCGCCAGTAGGCAGACATCGCGCCGTTGGAGGAGAATTTCGCCCCAGGTAAGGACAGTGGATTTCCGTCCCTGAAGGACATTAGTGAAACAAGTGGGTCTTTACAACATGCAATGATAGTTTCGCGATCGCCATTGCTGTGACTAGTTTTAGACTCCAGGTTTTATTGACAGAATTCAAATTTCTCCCGCTACTGCAGATGGGATCTGAACCCAAGATCGCAGAGCACTGGCGTGGGGTTTATTAATTCAGTGATATTCCCACCAATGCCCCACAAGTTCATTTAACAGTAAAGTAGTCATTCGAAAACAATTAGCAATAGTTAACAAGCTGGTAAACAAGAAAGAAAAACTTGAAAACAGCTCTGCTGATAAATTGCTGCATGATGTTCTATATAAAAGCTGATTTTGCACGCTTGTTGTGAAAAGCAAATGATCAGTTATTGTGCTTGCATCCCATCTGTACTTGTGTGTTCTCATACATCAATCTATTAATCTCTCATACAATACCGAGAAGGCAGAGGGGTGACCTAATAACTTTTAAGATGTTCATAGAACTCATAGAGTTCCTACAGTGCAGAAGAAGGCCATTCGGCCCATCGAGTCTGCACCGACCCTCTAAAAATCACCTTACATCGGCCCACTCCCTGCCGTATCTCCATAACCCCACCTATGGTTATGGTTATAACCATCTCTGGACATCTCTGGATATTAAATGGTAATTTTAGGATGGCCAATCCGCCAAAGCTGCACATCTTATTTAACAGCACCTTCCCAGCCTGTGACCTCTGCAGAAGAACAAAGGCAGCAGGCACAGGGGAACCACACAGTCTACAAGTTCCCCTCCAAGCCACTCACCATCCTGACATGGAAATACACCGCCGTTCCCTCACTGTTGCTCGGTCAAAAATCCCAGAATGCCCTCTCTAACAGCACTGTGGGTGTACCTACACCACACGGACTGTAGAAGTTCAAGAAGGCAGCTCACCACCACCATTCTATGGTTCTCAAGGGGAAATTAAGGATGGGCAATAAATTCTGGCCTTGCCAACCTTCCCACATCCCATGAATTAATAAACAAAATGTTGCAGGATAAGACAAAGAGAGGATTTTTCCACTTGTCTGGGTTGTGGATAAAGCCCATTTTTAAAATTGGGATACATCACTTTTCCCAGAGAGTGATTAGAATGTGTAACTCACTACCACAAGGAATGATTAAGACAAATACACTGATTATTTTAAAGGGAAGCTGGACAAAAACGGGCAGCACGATAGCATAGTGGTTAGCACAATTGCTTCACAGCTCCAGGGTCCCATTCGATTCCCGGCTTGGGTCACTGTCTGTGCGGAGTCTGCACGTTCTCCCCGTGTGTGCGTGGGTTTCCTCCGGGTGCTCCGGTTTCCTCCCACAGTCCAAAGATGTGCAGGTTAGGTGGATTGATCGTGATAAATTGCTCTTAGTGTCCAAAATTGCCCTCCGTGTTGGGTGGGGTTACTGGGTTATGAAGATAGGGTGGAGGTGTGGGCTTGGGTAGGGTGCTCTTTCCAAGAGCTGGTGCAGACGCGATGGGCCGAATGGCTTCCTTCTGCACCCTAAATTCTATGAAACTTCTATGCGAGAAAAAGGTAATAGAATGATAAGCTGATACAATTCGATGAAGAGGGATGGGAGGATTATCTTGTGGAGCGTAAGCACCAGCATAGACCAGTTGGGTTGAATGGCCTGCAATTGTGCTATAAATTCTCATGTGATTCTCCGTAATATAATTGGCATTGCTAAAGTGCAGAATTACAGTAAGGTCACAGCAGGAAAAGGCCATTTGCCCATCAAACCAACTCCAAGTGCATCACCATTGGCATCCCTTGCCCCAATATCAAGCCGTTTGCCAATTTTAAGGAACATGCTTTCCCTTTGCTTCCAAATCTGTCTAAACAAATGAGCTGTGACATTAGTATTGCGAGAACCTTTTATCTCTTTGTTGACTCAGATCAATACAGTGGCCTATAATGGTGTGGATCAACTATCGTCTCTGGAAGCCAGTTCCAAATGCTCACTACCTAGGGTCTGTGTGGATGGGATGAAAGAGACAGATTGTAATTTTTCCTCATGTTTCCTTATCACTTGTGAATGTTTCGCTTTGTGTTCATTTGTCCACTGTTATAACCTGTCTGCTTACCATTGGCTGGGGACTAATGACAATCCCACAATCCTGTGGGAGTATGAGCTTCTCCAACGAGGGGGGCGGAGAAACCATTAGTAAACTCTAAGTATAAATAAAGCTGGCCAGTTTGGAACCAGCAGGAAGGGGTGTGCAGCAAGTGAAGTTGCTGCTGCTGTTATATATATATGTTATTGTAAATAAATGTTATTACTTTGTATCCTTAAAACTCGAGCTGGATTCTTTGTGGCCCTCACAAAATCCACATTTAACAGCATAGTTGTTTTAGACTTACGTAAGGATTCCTTAAAACTCTCTCAATCACTTTTCCTCCAGTAAAACTAAATCTGCGTCCTTTCTTCACAACTTCATCATATATCATAAAATTTGCAATGTAGAAGGAGGCCATTCGACCCACCTACTCTACACCAGCCCCTGAAAGAGCGCCCAACCTAAGCCCACACCTCCACCCTATCCCCAGAACCCAGCAACCCCATCTAATTTTTGGACACGAAGGGGCAAATTTGCGTGACCAATCCCCCTAACCCGCACATCTCTGGATGTCCGGCATTATTGTGGACATTCTACTCTAAATCCCTTCAATATACTTTTTTTTTGATGTACCAAAATGCCATGCCACTATAACCTGTTCTGACTTTTAACGTAGGGTCTGATTAGTCTGATCAATCATTGGTTGAACCAACTTCAGAACAAGATCAGTAATCACTCAGATCACTTCTCTTTTCAGCTTCGGTCAGTACAGAATGATTCAGGTTATATATGTGTTTATTATTACCTGATTCTATGTGCATTAACTTAACTCACTGCACATAAAATCCATTTGCCTTATCTCAGTTGATCTATGTGATTGATTCAAGTCTGTTGTCAAAGGTCAGTCTCCTTTCTATTTATTATCTATCCATAAAGCTTTGCATCAATGGCAAATTTAATGCGAACACACATATACCATCTTCCAAATTACCCAACAATGTATAGTGAGCAATGATTACAGAAAAATCTGTCAAATATCAAATGGGTCTTTTTGTCTCCTAAGCCAGAGTATTTTCTGTTCAGAACCACCCTTTATATTTGACTCTCTACCCATCGATTCGGCTTATCATTATTCCATGAGCCTCAAGCTTATCCTATTACTTTCTGAGCAACTTTTCCAAATGCCTTTGAAAAGGCACGGGAGCATCCAGTGTTCGATCCATGATCCTGTAGGGAATGCATCACAAAATGTAAAATTGCAGGCCAACAGCTCAATGGAAATCTTGACAAATCCACTCTTTCCCATGTTGCATTTCCAGGGTGCATTTCATTGTGGGGGTCAGGCCTTTCATTTACTAAGTTAGCTTAATTACTGAAAGAATTCTAATAAACATGTATGGCATGGCAGATTATATCTGAAACCATAGAATCATACAATTTACAGTGCAGAAGGAGGTCATTCGGTCCATCAAGCCTGCATCAGCCCCTGGAAAGAGCAACTTAGCCAAGCCCACGCCTCCACCCTGTGGTGATATGCATCACTGTAAATACACAAGGGGTTAATGTAAATACACTACAACTACGTAAACACTAGAGGGAGCACCAGAGACGTCATGACATGCAGACATACAGCTAATGAACACACAGAATAGGACACAACCAATGAGCAGTTAAAACACCCAGAGTGACACTACCACAAGGGGGCATTACAAAACCCATATATAAAAGGACAGGACACACATGCTCTTTCTTTTTGCACAGGCGACACTTAGAGAGTAGGACAGGGGCAGATCAGAAGCATCACACCCACCACGTGGGTTAGAGCAGACTGGTTAATTAGACTGAGTTACTAGAGCAAGATTAGCAGGAGAGTCGAACTCATAGAGAACTGTGCTATTGGTTCAATAAATCGCATTGAACTTACTTCAAAGTCTGGAGCATCTTTTGGTCAAAGCTGCATCAAGTTGCAGCCTGTGTTATCCCAGAGTACATAACACATCATGGTCCTATCCTGTCTCTTGGCGTCAGGCCGCAGTAGAATCCGGTACGCATGCGTCGGGATGTCATCTATGCTGGTCTGAGGATCCTCAAATCCGAAGAACTCGTCCACGACTGTGTCGGATGCCACAATGTACAACACATCTCGTTGCGGTCCGGATTTGGTACTGAGGTCGCCACGTCCAATGATGAAATCATCGTCTGAGTCGTAGTCTTCAAGGACTAAATCATCTCTTAGGGCGGTGCTAACTGCTTGTTGCAGGGTTCTGCAGAGGGTACTTTCAGCTACTGGTCAAAGTTCAGGCATTGTGCTGTTGTTCCAGGTGAAAGAATTGTGTTTTCTGGTTTTAAACATTTTTTTCACTATTTTCGGACATTTCCCCTTTAAGTGGCCGTGGTTCGGGGCCTCTGACATCATGACGCTTGTGACGTAGAATTGCGCATGCGCAAATCGCTTTTCCTTTACTGTGCGCTCTTTGCGCAACTGTGCATCCGTGGCTTCTTGCGCATGCGCAAAACACCATTTTGCTGGTTTACATCTTCTTGGGAACTGCGCATGTGCGGCTCCTTGCGCAAGATGGCTGCCTATCAAAACTGCCATTTGCCTCTGCTGCAAGCCTACCTTTGCCTCGTGGTGAGTATAGGCGCCACTTTTGTGAATGGTAGAACCCTCAAGAGTATTGAAAGTCAGAGAGATCTAGGTGTACAGATCCACAGGACACTGAAAGGGGCAACACAGGTGGCGAAGGCAGTCAAGAAGGCATACGGCTTGCCTTCATTGGCCGGGGCATTGAGTATAAGAATTGGCAAGTCATGTTGCAGCTGTATAGAACCTTAGTTAGGCCACACTTGGAATATAGTGTTCAATTCTGGTCGCCACACTACCAGAAGGATGTGGAGGCTTTAGAGAGGATGCAGAAGAGATTTACCAGGATGTTGCCTGGTATGGAGGGCATTAGCTATGAGGAGCGGTTGAATAAACTCGATTTGTTCTCACTGGAACGACGGAAGTTGAGGAGCGACCTGATAGAGGTGTACAAAATTATGAGGGGCATAGACAGAGTGGATAGTCAGACGTTTTTCCCCAGGGTAAAAGGGTCAATTACTAGGGGCATAGGCTTAAGGTGCGAGGGGCAAGGTTTAGAGGAGATGTACGTGGCAAGTTCTTTACGCAGAGGGTAGTGGGTGCCTGGAACTCGCTGCCGGTGGAGATGGTGGAAGCAGGGACGATATTGACAATTAAGGGGCATCTTGACAAAGCCATGAATAGGATGGGAATAGAGGGATTACGGACCCAGGAAGTGTAGACGATTGTAGTTTAGTCGGGCAGCATGGTTGGCACGGGCTTGGAGGGCCGAAGGGCCTGTTCCTGTGCTGTACTTTTCTTTGTTCTTTGTTCTTTTTACCGATTTTTTTTTTTTGTGTTTACCTCGCAGTTGTTTTTAAACTTGTCCAGGACTGTCGGGAAGTCTCTCTTGTCCTGCCCTTTGGAGTACTTGAAGGAGTTGAAGATTTCTGTTGCACTTTCACCCGCAATGTGAAGACCTATCTTCTCAGCATCGGCCATGTAAATCTCAAATCTCTGCTTGAATGCACACCAGTTGGTGCTGAGATTGCCGTGGTACCTGACCTGCTGAGGAACCGGAATCTCGATCATCTTGCCTGGGTGCTGTTGCTGGTAGTCACGGATCTTGCTGAGTTGAACTATACAGATTCAACAGGCACTACTGGTACAATGATGTGTTATGTACTCTGGGATAACACAGGCTTCAACTCGATGCAGCTTTGACCAAAAGATACTCCAGACTTTGAAGTAAGTTCAATGTGATTTATTGAACAAATAGCACAGTTCTCTATGAGTTCGACTCTCCTGCTAATCTTGCTCTAGTAACTCAGTCTAACTAACCAGTCTGCTCTAAGTCACGTGGTGGGTGTGATGCTTCTGATCTGCCCCTGTCCTACTCTCTAAGTGTCAAAAGAGAAAGAGCATATGTGTCCTGTCCTTTTATAAAGGGGTTTTGTAATGCTCCCTTGTGGTAGTGTCACCTCTGGGTGTCTTAACTGCTCATTGGTTGTGTCCTATTCTATGTGTTCATTAGCTGTATGTCTGCATGTCATGACGTCTCCGGTGCTCCCTCTAGTGTTTACTTACTTGTAGTGTATTCATATTAACCCCTTGTGTATTTACAGTGGTGCATATATCACACACCCCATCCCCATAGACCAGTAACCGCACCTCACCTTTTGGACACTATGGGGCAAATTTGGAATGGCCAATCCACCTAATCAGCACATTTTTGGACTGCGGGAGGAAACCGGAGCACCCGGATGAAACCAACGCAAACATGGGGAGAAAGTGAATGGTAGCACAGTGGTTAGCATTTTTGCTTTACACCTCCTGGGTCCCAGGTTCGATTCCCGGCTTGGTCACTGTCCGTGTGAAGTCTGCACATTCTTCCCGTGTCTTGGCTGCGTGGGTTTACTCCGGGTGCTCCGGTTTCCTCCCATAGTTCAAAGATGTGCAGGTTAGGTGGATTGGCCTTGCTAAATTGCCTTTTGTGTCCAAAAAAAAGGTTAGATGGGGTTACTGGGTTACTGGTTTCGGGTGGAGACGTGGGCTTGGTGCTCTTTCCAGGGGTTGGTGTAGAATCGATGGCTGAACATGTGCGACATTCCTCTGTTCAGCTCATTACTGAAGGAGCTCGACGAATCTTGTGGCGGGGCAGGCAGGAGGTTGCGTCACTTCATGGAGCTGAAGGTTCTGCCGTCATATTTAAATCACACCCAATCAATCACTCAGTGCCGGCCAGGAGCTCTTCATTTCTCCGCCAGAGTTCTAGAGAAGTTGACCAACCACATCCCGGGGCATATGAGGGTGCCTCTAGCATTGATTTTCACTCATCTTTGGATAAGAGCACCATTTTTGAATCAATGCTCACTGTTGAACTGGACCCTGTTCATCAGCATATTGACCTCATTGAGGCCGCGCTGCCTCAGGCTGCTCAGGTCCTTGACCCTCATGGCCAACCAGCAATGCTCCTTCTCAACTGGATGAGAGCCATTAACAAGGCAGGATTTCCTGGAGCCTGAATTGTCGACCCCTCAATGGATGTGTGAACGAATCGATACCTTTAGTGAGCATGTCCTTTACAGGTTTCCCTCCATCTCAATGCAGCAGGCAAGTGCTAAGCCCTTCGTCTAGCCCCCATCTAAACATTACATCACACCCCATCTCTTTCGGGTGAAGGACATCAGAAGGACCATGTGCTGTTCTGTGTTTCTGTGTGATTCTTGTTCTCAGGATGTTGTACTGTTCACAAAGACCACATAAGCTAAGATCATAAACAAAGCTATGTAAAGCTAACATTTATTTACAGTGCTTAATTAAGCTCTACCACTTACTCCTAAAGTAAACAATAATCTCATCTACAATCTATACTAAACTACACTAGTCTCAACACTCTATCTAATACTGTACTGAACTCTCTATCACTGCTCTCTCTCGCTCTCATCTCCAGCTCTCTCCCAGAGGTCTGTGAATCACTGCTTTATATAGTCCTGCAACAAGCTCTATCTAGTGGTTAATTATGATATGACATTAACCCTTTGTCATATGTACATTTCCTATAATGTCACAGACTAGAGACGAGTGTCCCTCCTGTTCATACATGACTGTGCATGGAGGCATTGCTCCATGACCAGGGAGATGAGAGCCATGTGCAAGAAATCTCAAACAGACACCTTTCCACTTGTCTCTACTACCCTCGAGACTCTATAAAGAGACTGTAGCCAGTTAAAATGGCTAACTCCTGATTTAGAATGGCTAACCCCAATTTAAAATGGCGAACGGAAAAGGCGGATGGGAAAATCAGCCAACAGGACTAAAACAAGCAGCTTCAGGTAAAACTGTATATTCGCCTCTGGGAGGCCAGACAAGATCGATACCTGCAGCCATTAGCATAACAAAACGCCAGCCATCTGAATACTAATTAGCAATCCCCGGGAACAATGTGCAACAAATTAGACACACAAAGCCAACCCAGACTTTCCGGCACTAACAGGAGCCTACACAAAGAGAGGTGAACGACCACCCGAAAACCGCCCATCGATCAAGGAATCGCTCCAGCATTGGAGAATATCGAACCAAGTGATTGGGACGAAGTCCAATCACTTGGAACCAGGTACAGGGTCCGCCCTGAAAGGCGGGAAGCCCCTGGGGACTATAAGAATAGAGTCCAAGTTCAAATCGGCCCTTCTGCCACCCTTCGACACCCTTCTGCAACCCCTTCTGCTGACCTTCTGCAACAGCCGCTCAAATCGTAAGTCTTACTTCAACGCTCGCTACGAGATAGGTGCTCCTAGCTATCGAACTGTACCAGCTTCGAATCCCGCAGGCTCAGAACCCAAACAAAAGGCCATTCGTTTCCCTGACCTGGTGGGTCATTTCCAAAGTTAAGTATTGGCCTGTTAGTTGTAGGAAGTAGCTTAGAAGTAGAATTTATGCATAAGTATTGATTACTGTATATAATAAATGTGCGTTGATTTAACTCTCACTAAGCGGTGTGTTGGATTTTTGATCATTACTCGGACTTGAACCACGTGGTGGTATCAGAAAGATACCTGGCGACTCAAGAGCAAAGGTGATAGAACAAGAGCAATTAAACTAAAGCTAAAGTTCACAACAACAAGGCCATTGCCTTGGCAGCATAGAAAGACTAACTGTATGATCCCTTGTCAGCCATAGTCATTCACCTGCGATAAGGGACGTTTGGAGTGACGAGTTGGCTGTAATCCACCTGCTCCAGCTGTGCCCCATGAAGGCAACCACTTCCCTCCGCCCCTCCCTCCCTTCATGCCTCTGACTGCAGCCGATGGCATGAACGGTAGTTTCACACCTTACTGGGACCTCGATGTTATGGGTTTATTGAGTCGGAAACAAACCAGTTGGCATGTGGGCTTCACCACAGAGAGAACACAACTGAGCATCTTTGACATCCAGTCGCCTCAGAATTATCAGTGTGGCCCTTTCGTCGGCCACGTGTGCTGAATTTGAGCTCTACCCACCCAAAAGACCGTCCCCCCACTTCAAAGGGTCTCACGAACTGATTAACTGCGTGTTTGAGGTCAGAGTTGAAGAATGGTAAATGTCACCTTCCAGACTTGGTCCCCCAGTTTCTACTCTCCCATTCACCCAGTAAACACACCCCTCCCCCCATCACTGTAGGCTCACCCAATAATAATAATAAAAATCAAGTAGGCTTCAATAATGTTACTGTGAAAAGCTCCTAGTCGCCACATTCTGGCGCCTGTTCGGGGAGGCCGGTACGGGAATTGAACCCGCACGGCTGTCTCGTTCTGCATTACAAGCCAGCTGTTTAGCCCACTGTGCTAAACTAGACCCTCACAACTCCTCTCCCCTCAGTCACCCTTAAACGTCCCCCGTGTTACCCTGGACCCTATAACGACCCACTTCCACATGCTTTCCCTCTCCTC
Organism: Scyliorhinus torazame; assembly: GCF_047496885.1. Taxonomy (NCBI): domain Eukaryota; kingdom Metazoa; phylum Chordata; class Chondrichthyes; order Carcharhiniformes; family Scyliorhinidae; genus Scyliorhinus; species Scyliorhinus torazame. Next base: position 94,658,652 of record NC_092710.1, read on the forward strand.
AGAACAGACACCTATTACCATCCCATTGCTCATCCTCACCCTGTGCCCTCCCATTATCTGAGCCACCTATCCAGACCCTCTGTCTGAGACCCACCTCCATGAGACTTTCACCGACCTATCTCTCACCCCGGGCAAGCCACGTGTTCACACCTCACTACCCTGCCCTGACTGTGACTGTTTCCTCCTCTAACCAACACCCTGAGTTCACCCATCAGGTCCCGAACATCAACGCCACCCTCTAAGACTATCTCTTCTCCCCTCCCCCAGATTCTCTTTCCCACCTCCTCCCTGGACACTGTCCCTCACACCCCCTCATAGCGTCCCCTGTCAGATCTTGTGCTACCGGCAGTCGCTTTGAGTGAAATTATGTGCGGTCCCCAAGAAGATGAAAGCAGCATCTACTAACCTCATGGTTAGTGAAGAGGTTAAAGCTTGTCAGGTGCGCGCCACTTACATAAGCAGTAAAACTGAACGTTTTAAACTCTCGCTGGCAGAGCATTTAATTTGGAGGGTGAATTCAAGAGAGTTGGCTTTTAATGAACATGCATGAGATGCTAATGCATGTAAATTGGAGTTCCCAATATTGCTCGGCAGGAAGCTCAACTCGCCTTTAAACCTGCCTTCAAAGTCGAGAGACCAGAATTCAAACAGCTTATCCCATCGCTAGGAAACAGATATTTTGTCGCCCGCCAAATTAAGTGCCCCCGCCGGCCTCAATTCCTGCTACTGGCAGGACTGGGAGATACCGCCCATTGTTTCCTCTGCAGTTAAAGTTGAACACAAATTTTTATCCTTCCAAGAAGTGTGTGCCAAATATAACATTTATAGATAGCTGTCAAGGTTAGGATCACACACCATGGAATTGCGTATTTGTATCTTTATCCTTATGTTTTTAAGTATTTCAATTTAAAATAGGAACTGCACCTCACAGATTCAAAGATTCAAAATGGAGGGAGTCGGCTCTGTCTATGGTTTCCAAACAGGTATTTTCCTCATTCCACCATTACTTTGCTTAATGAAAGAACTTACTTGCAATGTTTGTTTGTCCATCTTTATAATAATCTTTATTAGTGCCACAAGTAGGCTTACATTAACACTGCAATGTGGTTACTGTGAAAAGTCCCTGGTCACCACATTCCGGCGCCTATTCGCGTACAGTGAGGGAGAATTCAGAATATCCAATTCACCTAACAGCACGTCTTTTGTAGGAGGAAACCGGAGCACCCGGAGGAAACCCACGCAGACATGGGGAGAATGTGCAGACTCCGCACAGACAGAGACCCAAGCCGGGAATCGAACCTGGGTCCCTGGCACTGTGAAGCAACAGTGCTAACCATTGTGCTGCTATGCCGCCCATGTTCAGATGGGTTTGTACTTTCAATTGTTGTTAAGGGGTTTAGACTTCATTTCCTTCCATTCCCAGATGCCTTTATTTAACACTGAAATCCATTTCTGCTCCAAAGTTGTAAAATGCACTCTTGACCAGAACTAGAAGTAATACATTGTTCATCATATCGTGGTTAAGTGTTTGCTTTGTGCTTTGTACCATAATGAGAGCATGGAAGCTGTCAGAAAACCTCTCCTGGTGGGTTCCTCGGAGTTAGTGTGCGAGGGGGGGAAGGCAGGAAATTGTAGGGATTCCTTCCGGATTCCCAACTGCCCTGACCTGGTGGCAACTTTACACTGGGGTAGGCCTGGCCTCGGACAGGCAACCCAACCTCACCTCATTAAGGCCCTTAAATGGCCACTTAATGGCTGAGCCCCCCCACCATCCTAAAAATTCAGGCCTTAAAGTTTATTCCCACTCAGTTAGGTAACGGCTTTGGAAGTACATTGACCTAGAAAGAGCCTCTCTTCAGCAGTGATTTTCTTCTTGTTTGAGCATCATGCTGGGAAAGTACTTTTCTTTTCTAACCCTTCTGGAGGAAGAAGCAAAGTTCATTAACGTTGCCCGTCCATCCATCCCTTCCCATTCCATCCCATTTGCCCGAGCGCCCATAATTTTCCTCATTTCTCTTACTCCATTTGAACAGCTGGGCCTGTTTCCCTCCTGCCACTTCTTCCTGCTGTCATTCACTTATTTGACGCTTGGATATTTGCCCTTTGACCCCACTGCCCCAGCCTGTTCCTCCTGTTACGATGCAATGCTCTCACCCACACCGGGCTCAGCACCAGTGCCTAATCGTCACGCCACAAACTTGCTCATCCTCCCCTGAATTTCACTGCTCACCCAGACAACGGTCTGAACTCTCCCTCTGGAGATAAATCGCTTCTGATTTGCGCTCGTGCTCGGAGCAGCACCCAGAGGTGATTCACTATCCCTTGCCATGCAAATCTGTGCATGGTGGGAATTGCAAGGGATGCTCTCGGGAATCCTGCTACCGCGCCACCATTTTGAGCAGGCAGCCCCATAGCGAGGTCCAACGGCTGGCCCCACTGCCCCTCCCACTGCTGTCATCAGAATTCACTTTACTGCTTTTGATCTGGTCATTCGTTTTCTAGGAATTTACAGCTGCAGCTTTCTCTGTCTAAGGCAACAGGTGTAGGGTACAGATGAGTTTTAAAGCAATGATTTTTTTTCATAGTCTCTGACTGGACTGCTGTCTGGCTTCCAGGGAAGGGCTCTGTTATGTAGGAGATTCTGGTATGCGGGATTCTGGTATGCGGGATTCTGGTATGCGAGACTCTGGTATTCAGGACTCTGGTATGCAGTACTCTGGAACGCGGGACTCTGGAATGCGGGACTCTGGAATGCGGGACTCTGGAATGCGGGACTCTGGAATGCGGGACTCTGGTATGCGGGACTCTGGTATGCGGGACTCTGGTATGCGGGACTCTGGTATGCGGGACTCTGCTTGGCAGGACTCTGGTATGTGGGACTCTGGAATGCAGGACTCTGGAATGCGGGACTCTGGAATGCGGGACTCTGGAATGCGGGACTCTGGAATGCGGGACTCTGGAATGCGGGACTCTGGAATGCGGGACTCTGGAATGCGGGACTCTGGTTGGCAGGACTCTGGTTGGCAGGACTCTGGTTGGCAGGACTCTGGTATGCGGGACTCGTATTCAGGACTCTGGTATGCAGTACTCTGGTATGCGGGACTCTGGTATGCGGGACTCTGGTTGGCAGGACTCTGGTATGTGGGACTCTGGTATGCAGTACTCTGGAATGCGGGACTCTGGTTGGCAGGACTCTGGTTGGCAGGACTCTGGTTGGCAGGACTCTGGTTGGCAGGACTCTGGTATGCGGGACTCGTATTCAGGACTCTGGTATGCGGGACTCTGGTATGCGGGACTCTGGTATGCGGGACTCTGGTTGGCAGGACTCTGGTATGTGGGACTCTGGTATGCAGTACTCTGGAATGCGGGACTCTGGAATGCGGGACTCTGGTTGGCAGGACTCTGGTTGGCGGGACTCTGGTATGCGGGACTCTGGTATGCAGGACTCTGGTATGCGGGACTCTGGTATGTGGGACTCTGGTATGCGGGATTCTGGTATGCAGGACTATGGTATGCGGGATTCTGGTATGCGGGGCTCTGGTATGGGGAATTCTGGTATGCGGGACTCTGGTATGGTGGATTCTGGTATACGGGACTCTGGTATGGGGGACTCTGGTATGCGGGACTCAGGTATGCGGGACTGGTATGCGGGACTCTGAGACTCTGGTATGCGGGATTCTGGTATGCGGGACTCTGGTATGGGGGATTCTGGTATGCGGGACTCTGGTATGGTGGATTCTGGTATGCGGGACTCTGGTATGGGGGACTCTGGTATGCGGGACTCTGGTATGGGGGATTCTGGTATGCGGGATTCTGGTATGGGGGACTCTGGTATGCGGGACTCTGGTATGGTGGATTCTGGTATGCGGGACTCTGGTATGGGGGACTCTGGTATGCGGGACTCAGGTATGCGGGACTGGTATGCGGGACTCTGAGACTCTGGTATGCGGGATTCTGGTATGCGGGACTCTGGTATGGGGGATTCTGGTATGCGGGACTCTGGTATGGTGGATTCTGGTATGCGGGACTCTGGTATGGGGGACTCTGGTATGCGGGACTCTGGTATGGGGGACTCTGGTATGGGGGACTCTGGTATGCGGGACTCTGGTATGGGGGATTCTGGTATGCGGGACTCTGGTATGGTGGATTCTGGTATGCGGGACTCTGGTATGCGGGATTCTGGTTTGCGAGATTCTGGTATGGGGGATTCTGGTATGCGGGACTCGGGTATGGGGGATTCTGGTATTCGGGATTCTGGTATGCGGGACTCTGGTATGGGGGACTCTGGTATGCGGGACTCTGGTATGGTGGATTCTGGTATGCGGGACTCTGGTATGGGGGACTCTGGTATGGGGGACTCTGGTATGGGGGACTCTGGTATGCGGGACTCTGGTATGGGGGATTCTGGTATGCGGGACTCTGGTATGGTGGATTCTGGTATGCGGGACTCTGGTATGCGGGATTCTGGTTTGCGAGATTCTGGTATGGGGGATTCTGGTATGCGGGACTCGGGTATGGGGGATTCTGGTATTCGGGATTCTGGTATGCGGGACTCTGGTATGGGGGACTCTGGTATGCGGGACTCTGGTATGGTGGATTCTGGTATGGGGGACTCTGGTATGCGGGACTCTGGTATGGGGGACTCTGGTATGGGGGACTCTGGTATGCGGGACTCTGGTATGGGGGATTCTGGTATGCGGGACTCTGGTATGGTGGATTCTGGTATGCGGGACTCTGGTATGCGGGATTCTGGTTTGCGAGATTCTGGTATGGGGGATTCTGGTATGCGGGACTCGGGTATGGGGGATTCTGGTATTCGGGATTCTGGTATGCGGGACTCTGGTATGGGGGACTCTGGTATGCGGGACTCTGGTATGGTGGATTCTGGTATGCGGGACTCTGGTATGGGGGACTCTGGTATGGGGGACTCTGGTATGGGGGACTCTGGTATGCGGGACTCTGGTATGGGGGATTCTGGTATGCGGGACTCTGGTATGGTGGATTCTGGTATGCGGGACTCTGGTATGCGGGATTCTGGTTTGCGAGATTCTGGTATGGGGGATTCTGGTATGCGGGACTCGGGTATGGGGGATTCTGGTATTCGGGATTCTGGTATGCGGGACTCTGGTATGGGGGACTCTGGTATGCGGGACTCTGGTATGGTGGATTCTGGTATGCGGGACTCTGGTATGGGGACTCTGGTATGGGGGACTCTGGTATGGGGGACTCTGGTATGCGGGACTCTGGTATGGGGGATTCTGGTATGCGGGACTCTGGTATGGTGGATTCTGGTATGCGGGACTCTGGTATGCGGGATTCTGGTTTGCGAGATTCTGGTATGGGGGATTCTGGTATGCGGGACTCGGGTATGGGGGATTCTGGTATTCGGGATTCTGGTATGCGGGACTCGGGTATGGGGGTCTGTTGGGGGTAGGTGGGAAGGATTTGCATTGTGAGGGGTAGGGGGAAATCCAATGAACTTTTGAGGCACCCACCTGAAAGATTTACCCCCTTAGCCCACTGTGAAGTCCACCGCGCCAGGGCCACCAGAGAATCACAGAGGCACGGTGAATCGGTGTCCAGCCTATTAATAGGATGCAAAGGGCCAATTTGATCTGTATGTATCCTCCTGCTGGCGGTGATGTGAACCTCAACGCTGCGGGGAAGCAGAGCATCTGGGGCGTCATTCTCCGACCCCCCGCCGGGTCGGAGAATGGCCGTTGGCCGCCGTGAATCCCGCCCCCGCCCCCGCCGAAGTCTCCGAAGGGAGAAAAGTCGGCGGGGCGTTAATGGCGCCGCTGCCGCGGAGAATGTCACGGGCCTGCGCAAGGCAGCCGATTTTCGGCCTGCCGATATTCTCCCTTCCGGATGGGCCGAAGTCCCGTCGACGTGATGACCGTTCACGTCGACGTCAATCAAACCTCCTTTTCATCGGCGTGACCCTGTGCTCCAGGTTCACGCCGACCAGCGAGGAGGTGAGTGACGGCCTGGGGGGTTGGCTCTGGGCAGGAAATGGCGTGGCCGCAGACTGATTGCCTGAGAAGAGGTGTGTCTCGGCTTGTGTGTGTGTGCGGCGGGGGGGGGGGGGGGGGGGGGGTGGTTAGAGTAGGCTGGGCTCCGGGGGAGTGCCGGGAGGGGGTCCGTGCCGGGGTGGAGGTTGGGGGTTGTGGAGGGGGTCCGTGCCGGGGTAGAGGTTGGGGGTTGGGGAGGGGGTCCGTGCCGGGGTGGAGGTTGGGGGTTGGGGAGGGGGTCCGTGCCGGGGTGGAGGTTGGGGGTTGTGGAGGGGGTCCGTGCCGGGGTGGAGGTTGGGGGTTGGGGAGGGGGTCCGTGCCGGGGTGGAGGTTGGGGGTTGTGGAGGGGGTCCGTGCCGGGGTGGAGGTTGGGGGTTGGGGAGGGGGTCCGTGCCGGGGTGGAGGTTGGGGGTTGTGGAGGGGGTCCGTGCCGGGGTGGAGGTTGGGGGTTGGGGAGGGGGTCCGTGCCGGGGTGGAGGTTGGGGGTTGGGGAGGGGGTCCGTGCCGGGGTGGAGGTTGGGGGTTGTGGAGGGGGTCCGTGCCGGGGTGGAGGTTGGGGGTTGGGGAGGGGGTCCGTGCCGGGGTGGAGGTTGGGGGTTGTGGAGGGGGTCCGTGCCGGGGTGGAGGTTGGGGGTTGGGGAGGGGGTCCGTGCCGGGGTGGAGGTTGGGGGTTGGGGAGGGGGTCCGTGCCGGGGTGGAGGTTGGGGGTTGTGGAGGGGGTCCGTGCCGGGGTGGAGGTTGGGGGTTGGGGAGGGGGTCCGTGCCGGGGTGGAGGTTGGGGGTTGTGGAGGGGGTCCGTGCCGGGGTGGAGGTTGGGGGTTGGGGAGGGGGTCCGTGCCGGGGTGGAGGTTGGGGGGGGGGGTCCGTGCTGGGGTGGAGGTTGGGGCGGGGGGGGGTCCGTGCCGGGGTGGGTGATGGGAGGGCAAATGAGTTGGTCCATCTGGCCAGGTGCCAGCCTCCAACAGTTGGACCCATGCGGTCCATGCCACCTGGCTGGGGGGAGGAGGAGATATGGGCAATGATGACATGTCGTCGTTCCCCTCCCCCCCACCAGGTCGTCATGTTTTCAGATCATCCAGCGATGTTGGCCGCCGTGGTGGCAGCCGCTCATGTCTATGTTGCCCTGGATGAGGAGGAGGAGGAGGAGGAGGAGGAGGAGGAGGAGCGTGCCAGAGAGGCGGCGCAGGCTGCCGCAGAGGGGCAGGCGGCAGCCGCCCAGGCTGGAGGGACACCTGACCGACAGGACGAGGAGGGGGAGGAGGACGTCGCGGCCCCACGGCAACGGAGGCACCCGAGGGCGCCCCGTGTGTACCGGCCCCGGCAGTCATACCAGGACCTCACGGACCGGGAATGCAGGAGGAGACTCCGGATGAGCCGGGAAACCGTGGCACACATCTGCCACCTGCTGGCACACCTGTCACCGCGTGGCACTGGCGGGGGACACCCTCTCCCCGTGTCCGTCAAGGTTACGGTGGCCCTGAACTTTTATGCAACGGGGTCATTCCAGGCACCGAGTGGGGACCTGTCCGGCATATCGGTGCATCCGGGCAGTGACAGATGCCCTTTATGCCATGGCGCACCGCTACATCCGCTTCCCCGTGGACCGGGCCAGCCAAGATGCCCGGGCCGTGGGCTTCTCTGCCATTGCCGGGTTCCCCATGGTCCAGGGCGCGATCGATGGGATGCACGACGCCGTGCGGCCACCTGCAGATAACAGGGCCGTGTTCACTAATAGGAAGGGGACCTATTCGATGAACGTACAGGTGGTCTGCGACCACCGCATGATGATCCTGCACGTCTGCGCCGTTACCCAGGCAGTGTACACGACTCATTCGTGTTGTCGCGGTCATCCATCCCCGGCATGTACGAGGGACGCCATCCCCGGCTGAGGGGCTGGTTGCTGGGCGACAGGGGCTACCCATTGCGATCGTGGCTGATGACGCCTATACGGAGGCCACGCAATGAGGCGGAGAACCGCTACAATGATGCCCATGTAGCGACAAGGGGAGTGATCGAGAGGTGCTTTGGCGTGCTGAAGATGCGTTTCAGGTGCCTGGACCTCTCTGGGGGCGCCCTCCAGTATCGGTCAGATAGGGTCGGCCGCATCATTGTGGTGTGCTGCGTCCTGCACAACATAGCCCAGCAGAGGGGCGATGTGCCGCAGGCAGAGGAGGGCGGAGTGGAGGAGCAGCAGGAAGAGGCCCAGTCCTCCCCAGATGAGGGGGATGGGGGCAATGGTCAGGGCAGACGGGGTAGACACAGACGGGTGGCTGTCCACCGTTACCGGCTGGCCCAGCGGGCACGGGACAGACTGATAGACGCCCGCTTCACTGACTAGATGGGCGTGGGAATCGGGTAGTATGGCCACAGACCGCACACCATGACAACAGCCGACCACCCACACCCCCCACCCATCCATCCACCCAGCACCATCACCCCCCTCCCCAACCCCACACACCCCACCCGCATGCACACCACCCCCCCCACTCCCAATTGCCGATCCACCGGCGGCACAACGGGCCGGGCTCACCCAGTTGCGGGTGGACGCGTGTCTATCGCAGGCCATGGAGAATGATGACAGCCCGCCTCCGATGAGCTCCTGGCTCTACATCGTTGGACTATGTCTGACCCATGGCCACAGTACCACCATCCACCCGGACCATCCCTGCATGCGGCTGTGACACTGCAGCGCACGGTCCCGTCCTCTGCCCGGGGGATGTTGATGGCGGCCCAGGGGGAAGGGGGCAGACTCACCTGGGGCTGAGGTAAGACCACCCCTCACACACACACTTGCGCTCAACGTACATGACACCCCCGCACACTTTGGACAGAGCACAAAGGCAGCTTCGGTAGGTGTAACATTGACTTTAATAACCAAAGGAGTTCATGCACGTGCCCTAGCGCCTAAAACTCATCTGTGCCCTGCACCCGTGCCAACTTACTCAGTGTCTAATTGTTTGGCCTTACGGGCCCTTTGACTACGTCTACGTGGTTCCCCAGACGGTACAGCAGAACTGGAGGTGGACTCCTGTGATTCCTGCCCTCTGACACTGGATCCCTTTGGCGGCCGTTTCCTGGGGCGTCCTGGCCTAGATGGGCCAGGCTGCGGCCCGGGCGACTGGGATGGCGAGCTGCCAGCCTGTCCTGCCCGTTGCCCACCCGATGCACCTGGGACGGAAGGGGGGGAGTCCGAGGTGTCGCGGTGTACCGGGACCTCCCCTACAGAGGGAGCCGGGACGGACCACACCACCTCCTCCTCCCTCGGGGTGCCCGATGGCCCCCAGGCCTCTACATGGGTGGGGGATGCGAACGGACTGGCCATCCGACGCGCCCCCGACATCTGGCGCTGCCAGTCCTGGAGGCCCGTGCTGGTATCGACAGGGGTCTGCAGGTTTGCAGCCATGGAGCCCAGGGGGTTGTCGAACCCTGTCTGCGACAGTGCCACGCCAGCTCGCACATGGCCACTGGCGCCGATTGCCCTCAGCGATGGCCTGCTGAGACTGGGCCATGGCCTGCTGAGACTGGGCTATGGCCTGCAGAGACTGGGCCATGGCCTGCAGAGACTGGGCTATGGCCTGCTGAGACTGGGCCATGGCCTGCAGAGACTGGGCTATGGCCTGCTGAGACTGGGCCATGGCCTGCTGAGACTGAGCTATGGCGTTGAGCGCCTCTGCCATCTGGCGCTGGCACTGGCTCATGGCCTCCTGTGAGAGGGCAGCCATTTCCTGGGCCACAGACGCTGCCTGCACGGAAGGCCCCAGGCCTCGCAAACCGTTCCCCATGTCTGACACCGTCGCACCCATTGCCTCCACCGCGGACGCCACCCGTGCGGTGTCAGCCTGGGTGGCACGCATGACCGGGACCACTCCCAGCTCCTGGACGCGGGTGGACTCCTCCACCTGCGACCGCAGCCGCCGCAAGCCACCCGTCACCCTATTCGCTCGTCTCCGTGTCGGTGGTTGCATCGGATCTATGTGTGGGTGTGGTAACTGCAGGAACCCGGGATCCATCTGGGCGGCAGATGTTCGCTTGGCCTGGGCTGCCCTCCGACCGCCCGGTCCCTCTGCTGCTCCTACCTCCACCTGCTGTACCGGGACGGCTGTGTTGTGCGCACCAGTGAGTGTACCAGACGCCTCATCACTAAAGTGCCCAACCGTGGTGAGTGTTTCTGCGATGGTGGAGGGTGTTGGTGACAGCAGTGGCGTTGTGTCGTGCTCATCGTCCCACTCTGAGTCCATGGCACTTTGGGGTGGGGGTTCGTCTCCACCCATCCACTCTGAGTCACTGTCCGGTATTTCGTCTTCCCGGGTAGGGGTGTCCTGGGTAGTGCTGTCCCGGGTAGTGCTGTCCCGGGTAGGGGTGTCCTGGGTAGTGGTGTCCCGGGTAGGGGTGTCCTGGATAGTGGTGTCCTGGGTAGTGGTGTCCTGGCTCGGATGTGACGGGGGCCTGTGGCTGCCCCCCTCATCGCTGGGTGGTCGCTCCCGCACGTGACGGGGGTGTCGTCTCCCTGTTGCTCCAGGTCTCTCCGTCTCCCGTGGTCTCCGAGGGGCATCCTGCAGGCGTCGCATGCTGGAGGGTTCGGGTCTCTCCGTCTCCCGTGGTCTCCGAGGGGCATCCTGCGGGCGTCGCATGCTGGAGGGTTCGGGTCTCTCCGTCTCCCGTGGTCTCCGAGGGGCATCCTGCGGGCGTCGCATGCTGGAGGGTTCGGGTCTCTCCGTCTCCCGTGGTCTCGGAGGGGCATCCTGCGGGCGGTCTGCATCTGCGGGGATGGGTGCCTGGACGTTTGGTCCTGGGATACACAATGAAGCATGCATGGTTAGACATCAGGCAGTGATCAGGTGATACGGGAGAGGGGGATATAGGGGAGGGGGGATATGGGGACGGGCTGTTGGTGGCTCACTTGCTCGTGGGGCCCCGACCTCTGCATCAGCAACCTCCCGGTCGTCAGGTCCGCCAGCCAGTTCCAGGGCCCTTTCCTCGTGTACGGTCAGTGGCCTCTCATCAGCGGGCCCTCCTCCAGTCCTCACATGCTCCCTATTGTTGTGTGCGCGCTTCTCCTGGGGGGGAGGGGGTGGTGGCAGGGGGTAAAAGGCAACAGTGTTAGGCAGGTATATGAATGCACGCCATCGGTTGCGCGTGCATTGCAGAGGTTAAGGTTAGGGCTGGATTCACTTGGGGATATGGGGGATATGGGGGAGGGGGGATATGGGGGAGGGGGGATATGGGGGATATGGGGAGGGGGGATATGGGGGATATGGGGGAGGGGGGATATGGGGGATATGGGGGAGGGGGATATGGGGGATATGGGGGAGGGGGATATGGGGGATATGGGGGAGGGGGATATGGGGGATATGGGGGAGGGGGAATATGGGGGATATGTGGGAGGGGGATATGGGGGAGGGGGGATATGGGGGATATGGGGGAGGGGGGATATGGGGGATATGGGGGAGGGGGGATATGGGGAGGGGGGGATATGGGGAATATGGGGGAGGGGGGATATGGGGGATATGGGGGAGGGGGGATATGGGGGAGGGGGGGATATGGGGGAGGGGGGATATGGGGGATATGGGGGATATGGGGGAGGGGGGATATGGGGGATATGGGGGAGGGGGGATATGGGGGATATGGGGAGGGGGGAATATGGGGGATATGTGGGAGGGGGGATATGGGGGAGGGGGGATATGGGGGAGGGGGGATATGGGGGATATGGGGGAGGGGGGATATGGGGGATATGGGGGAGGGGGGATATGGGGGAGGGGGGAATATGGGGATATGTGGGAGGGGGGATATGGGGCAGGGGGGATATGGGGGATATGGGGGAGGGGGGGATATGGGGGAGGGGGGATATGGGGATATGGGGAGGGGGGATATGTGGGAGGGGGGATATGGGGGAGGGGGGATATGGGGGAGGGGGGATATGGGGGATATGGGGATATGGGGGAGGGGGGAATATGGGGGATATGGGGAGGGGGGGATTTGGGGGAGAGGGGATATGGGGGATATGGGGGACGCTCACCCTGCCTGCTCTGACGAGGTCGTTCACCTTCTTGTGGCACTGGGTGCCTGTCCATGGTGTCAGGGCCACAGCGGTGACGGCCTCTGCCACCTCCCTCCACAGGCACCGGCTGTGGCGTGGGGCAACTCTGCGGCCGTGCCCGGATACAGGGCGTCCCTCCTCTGCTCCACCGCATCCAGGAGCGCCTCCACATCGCGTGACTCGAACCTCGGGGCTGAGCGACGGCCAGCCATCAAGTCGGGTGTTGCGGTCGGCTGTTCCGGTCGGGTGGGGGGGAGCTGCGCGGCCTTATGAGCCGTCACGCCGTGCAGCGCGTATGACGCTGCACGGCGTGAACCACTGCGCAAGCGCGGATCCCGTTACGTCGCTGCTAGCCCATTTCGGGCCGCAGGACTATCGGCCCATTTTTATGACGTGACGCAAGTGGGATTTGCGCCGTTTTTTGCGCCGATCGGCGGAGTTTCCGCCGATAACGGAGAATTTCGCCCCAGAAATGGATTGACGCCCGGCGCGTTATATTTGACGATGCTGGATTCTCCGCCCGATCCCTCTGATTTTAGATTTATCTTGAAAGTTGTTCCTGAGCTTTTACCAAGACAGATGCAAAAGAATCTGACGCCAGTTCACTGAATGCTGTGTCCTTCTGACTTGAATCCCAAACCAGTGAGCACTGGGGAAATTTACAAAAGTGCCG